>NW_008340118.1:1301916-1326981 GCF_000622305.1 Nannospalax galili | reverse complement strand
CGGCCGCCGCGCCGGGCCCCCCGCAGCCCAGTTCCCTGCGCGCCCCGGCCGCCCCTGGCCGGCCGGCCTTCCCGGTGCTCTCGCCTCTGGGTCTGGCGTTCCCGATTCTAAACCCGCAGCCCAGCAGCTGTTCCCGCTGTCAGGAGAGCCATGCCGGCCTGCGGGTGGCCAGAGCCAGGGAGTCCTCGGGCCAGCCGGCCAGCGGGAGGAGAGTTCAAATTCTGACACGTAGCAGGAGTTTAAAATCCAGAGTTTCCAATAAAAAAGGTTTCAAAGGCAGTTGGTTCATCCCGGGACTGCCTTGCCCATGCCCACTCCAAAGGAACTTTGTGTGCACAAGCCCACTTGGTCCAGCGGGGGTTAGAGGATGGAAGTTTTGTGGCTGTACTCAGAAACGGGAGTTCATCCCTCTAAAGCCCAGAGGCCACCTGTCACTACAGTTACTTGGGTCCCCAACCCCGACAAACAGCCACAGGTCCCGACCAGCTGCTGTAAAGAAGGAAACTGCCGTGCAATGCGCGCTCGGAACAAAGAGCTGCCGAAGTTTGAAGTTGGGAAACCAGTGCGCAGAGAGGCAGGCGTTGACGTTCCAGCAGGCTCGCCCACGGGGCCACTTCTGTGCACTGGGTTTGAGTGTGGGATGGTGCCTTTGTTGCCTCCCGGTGAGACACTCTGGGCCACCTTCCCCGAGGGAACGCGCGCCACAGCCCGGCTTCCCCTGAGGACCAGAGCTCTCGGTGATGCAGCGGTCCAGCGGCTGGATGCTGAAGATCGCCGCGTGCGCGGGGTCCCGGGACCGTTTCTCCCCCTGGTGTTTTCTTTCTATTCACGTGTTTTCGCGTGATTTTGATTTGCAGTTAGCTTCGCATTCTTCCGCACTGGGCACTTTTCCCCGACTCGCATCCAAATCCCCAAGAGTGGAAAGGGGCATAGTCACAATCGCCCCGAACTGACCAGCTGGGATTTGGGGACGTGGGATTGGGGGCGGGGGGAGGATCCTCTCCTCCAGGCAAGTACCCTGGCGTTTTGGCGATTCCGGGACAGACTCTGGGTGTTGTGTGTCCCTGGGAGCGGGTCCAGACCTTCACTTAGGTAGAATCTCTCAATTTGCAGAGCAAGAAAATGGCACTGGCGACTCACCTTGGGGAACGGCGTGCGGTGCTGTTCCTTCCTCATACCCCAACCCCAGTGAAGAAAATGTGCACAGAGAAAGCGAAGCCACCGGTCTCCGTCCGCAGCCTCGAGGTGTGCGGCTTCTGCGGCCGCACAGCCCGGACACTTGACACTTACGGGAGAGTCGCGGTTGGCACTGGGCTCCAGGAATGGACGCTCTGGCCAAAGGGGCTGCTGTGCGCTCAGGGGAGAGGAGCTCCCCCTTGGAGTGCCCATCTTCATCCTTATGGAGTAAAATGTGTCTCCATTTAAGGTTTATCGGTTGTAATTTCTGAGCCATTAAAACGATTTTCCAATTACTAGAAAATTTACTTTCAACTCGGATATAAACCACCTCGAAGGCGCACGAGGCGGGGTAGAAAAACACCAATATTTGTTCTGTGAGTCTGTGTTAAATCAGGACACAAACTCGAGTTCTCATTAACCCTTTTCCAGAATCAACTCTCTTCCTATTTTCCGTCCTCTTCTCCAACTGTTTGCCGGAAGGGACGGGTATCCCGGACAAATTAAAAAGTCGCAAAATGCAACAACGGAAAAGGGTCAATCTGAGGCGGTGTTGTAAATAAGCAATTAAATTTTGATCCCTCCTTAATTCTGGTGTTTACGATTGTCCGTTTAAGTCTCCTGGACACTTGCCACTTGGCCATTGTTCCACGACTGTTGCTTCGAAGGATTTGAATTACAAGCACAGGCGCTCTGAGGCTGGTGGCTCACCCTGCAGGCTCCTGTGGCTACACACCTGGGCAGTGTTTCCCCTTGGTTCTTTCCCTTCCCTCCAGTCTCTCTGCGGCTACACCAGGAAGCACAGGTGACCTGATCACTAGACTTGTGTTACTTTCAAACCTTCGAAGAAACTTCGTGGCTCATCACTGCATGGAACAGTGTTCTGGCGGCTCTTTTAAACGTGTCCATGTCCTTACACCTCCAAACAACATCGATTATAGGACGGGTGGACCACAGCTGCGTTACTGCACGTTTTAAAGGCACTCAGAAATCTGCATTGTCTCAAAGCTCTTTGCAAAGCAATTCTCCTCACCTGGGATGGATAGTTAGACTCACAGGGAACGAAAACTAAAGGCATGCTAGGGCAGCAGTTAGCATCCGCAGACAGGTTGGGAGGAAGAGTACTCCATTCACCAGTCAGAGGGATGGAGGACAGATGTCCCCTTCTTCCCAAGGAAAACAGCGAACAACTGATTACACAGAGAAGAAACTTTGGTCAGCAACCCACACAGGCAGAAGCTAAATACCGATTCTCCAAGGTTTTTCCACAGACTGATAAACTTTAGAACCAGGTGCATTCTAACTAGTATTAGTATTTCATGCCTAAAACTTCACTTACACAGGAAATAGTAGCTGCCTGCTTATTGCCTAATTTGGATTATATGCTCTTTAAAAACATTGTTCAATATATATCCTAAGAAATTTGTAAACGATACTTTTCCTCAAAAATTATAATATTTTGGTATAATAATTTATTGATGCACCTCTTTAACCTAAGAATTAAGTGCATAGCTCACATGGTAATATTTTAGAAACTTCTAGTAGACTTGTAGGTCTGTGTCTTTCAGTCTTCTGTGAGTTTTGCATTATTGCTTCTGGGGGAAAAATCTTTTTTCTTTTAAAATGCTAGTAACCTCACTTTATTAACATAAAAACAAAGGTTAACTAAATGTTAACTGGTCTACTTAAACAAGGTCTATTTTTTAAGCCCTTTCTCTTTATTTTGATTTTAATTTTTGGAATTTACTTACAATACATAGCAAAATATTGTGGCCATTGTTCCCAACTCAGACCTTTCCATTTAGTAGCTAGTTAGCAGTGTGTCCATTCTGTGTCATTTACACAAACTTTCTATATTCTAATCTGATCCTTTATTCACTGTCTGGTATGATGAATGTGGAGTTTATCGTCCAGGTGCTCAGTAACAACCCCCTAAACTCACCAAACCCTTTCCTTGCGGGTCCTGAATCTGGGTCATCAGGAAGTTCTGTTCAACTTTCAAGGTCTCTCATCCCCTGCCCACCATAGCTTTATGTCCAGACTCCTGGAATTTGTTTCTTGTCAAGCACGTCTCAAGAAAATTAGTGCCGGCATGATTTGCCCTTGATAATTCCATTTTGAACAGCCTGGCATTAGGGAGCTTGCCATCCCATAGTATTTAACAAAAGCCAGTCTACAACAGACATTCTGTCCTACCTGTCACCTGTGTGCCAAATGAGTACACATTTCTATTACTGGTCTTGACTAAAGGGAGGTCTGCATTCTTACAGCACTGTCCTAGGCAAGCCTGAAAGGAAAAAAGAACAGGCTATTATCATCCTAGTAAGAAAAATAGTGTTAACATCAATACTAGGTTGGGGCAGTCTTGAAAACAAACCAGCAATGATTTTAAAAGCAACTCTTGCACCCACTATTCACTCACATCACCGACAAATTGTAGGTTTAAACATTGATTATGAGACAAATTATAATTTTATTATTACTTTATGTGATGAAAGCCAATTACCAGTATAGCCCGTGTCTTTCCTTAATAAACATCAAATACAGTCTCCTATCGTTTCATTTTTTATAAAATGCAGCTGGTTGAAACACAAATATTCCAATTAAACATAAAGCATTCATTCCATGTGAGAAAAGGATTGTGCATATTTCTTGGCTGAAATGACAGAAATTTCTGCCAGACAACAAGTGAAACTTTCCCTCATGACAATAAGCTCTGCCTAATGCTGATAGTACCCATCCCCAAGGGTACTGGTGTTACTAAGTACTGCTGACTTTATACAGTAATGCGCACTTAGTTCTTGGGATAACTGTATGCATGTCAATGTCCCCATCTAACATTGCTGTGTGATCGATCACGAAGAATTCAATTTCAAAGTTTTGCCATTAAAAAAATCACTTCAGGAACCCATTGGCATTCATAGAATTCAAAAACACTTCTTAATTCTCAAAGCCAGATACAAATTGGAACAGAGCCAGGAGCTTTGTTTAAATAACTAACACTTTCACTTACACTTGGTGTGTCGATTTCAATTGAGAGCAGGTATTGGGAATAAAGTAACAAACGTGTTAGGGAAAGGAAATATTTCTTCCAAAGTTCAGTTCACTGCACTTGGGAAGGGGAGGGGTGGCACACAGGAAGCATTGAGGACACAGAGAACTGGCTTTGTAAAGGGATCCATCCTGATTCCTGGGTGCCAGTTAGGATGCTCAGACTACTCCTGCATCTACCCCGCCCTGCTCACAGCTCAAAGCCCCCACAGGTGGCATGTGATGCTGGAACTGTATGTTGTTGAGAATATCAGGCTGCCATTGGCTGCTTGGTAATCTTCTTGTCAGTATTTTTATTTTATTCTTAAATTAGTTTCTCTATTGTGTGTATGTGCACAGTGTACATGCATGTGAGTGCACTCTCTATTGTATAAGCCATGGAGCACATGTGGAGGTCAGAGGACAACTTGCTAGAGCTGGTTCTCTCCTTCCACCATGTGGGTCCCAGGGATTGAACTCAAGTTGTCGGGCTTGGCAGCAAGCACCCTTACTGACTGAGCCATCTTGCTGGCTCCTATTTCTATTTTTTAATCATTATTTATAATGAGCCTTGACATATATACAAAGGGTCTGAGGCAGTTACAAGAAAAAAGAAATGTGTTGGCTTTTCCAGCTCAGTCTCAAAAATTGATCCCTAGAAAAGCAAGTTCTGGCCAGGGGCACATGTGGGCAACTCCCATTCTTCTCCCATGTGGAGCAGAATTAGATGAGCCTTCAAGGTCACAGGGCTGCACAGAGTTCATCCACGTGGGTGAACTGTTCTGAGGTCAGGCCTTGGCTTATGAAGCTGACAGGTTGCAAAAGGGATAAAACAAAGGGCTTTTTTGCCCTTGAGCTTCTCTTATTATCAAAAGGATGAGAGGGAGGGAGGGAGGGAGAGAGAGAGAGAGAGAGAGAGAGAGACGGAGAGAAAGAGGCAGACAAGAGAAATTGATTTTGCAGTGGGGAGAGCTAGTGACCTCTATTAATTTTCTTTTTTAAAATGAGAGAGAGAGAGAGAGAGAGAGAGAGAGAGAGAGAAAGAGAGAGAACGGTGTCACCACTGCAGTATTAAAACAGAATCCAGCTCTTCAAGGATTTGGTCGCTAGGTTTCAAGACCCTTGTCTAGACCACAGCTCCTTAGACTGTGGGACCCCATGTATGGCTGCAACAGGGAAAGTAAGCTTGGGAAAGATTACAGCAGGAAAATGCTACTGACCATCCAACAACCAAAACTTAGTTCAAAACCAAACGTGTCATGAATCCAAGGGGTTTCTAGTCCAGGCATTGCACCATGCAATGCCAGAGGCTGCTCCTTGATCAGAGATGACTACTGCATACCCCAAACTGCAGTGCTTTTAACGCTACATACAGTTTTCTGCTCTTACAGAAGCATAATGGTTTAATTACGGGAAACAAAGACTTTCCATACTTTTCATTTGTCAGTCTTAGCTTTGGATTGGATTTGAAGGTTGCTGTTTGAACCAGGTGTGGTTGCACATGCCTTTAATCCCAGCACTCAGAAGACAGAGGCAGGTGGATCGCTTTGAGATGAAGGCCAGCCTGGTCTATATAGTGAGTTCCAGACAAGTCAGGGCTACAGGGAGGCCCTATCTCAAAAAAAAAAAAAAAAAAAAAAAAATTTCTTTTTAGGGGGGGGCTTTTTTTTTTTAGTTAGTTTCTCTCCTATTTACAAAGCAACTCTTTTGGGCTAAGTTTGTATGTGTGTGCAACATCATCCAGAGAACAGAGGAAGACGGGCCAGGGTACTTTGAATTAGGCAGTTAGTCAGGAAACTTTTAAATTCAACGAAGATTTAGACTCAGCTGTGAAACGTGTCTGTCCTCATGTGTCTGTCGGGGCAGTAGCAGTTTTAGACTGAAAAAAAAAAAAAAAAAAAAAAAATTGCTTTTGAGTGGCTGACTTGATTTTCATTAAAAAAAATTTGTGGTGAATTTTGGCTTGGAGATTAGGACAGAATTTCCAACCATTACTGAATTTACCTAAACATACTTCTGCCATTTTGTTCTACATATTTATAAGAAGTGGCATTCACAACACTGACAGTTATAAAGTCAAAGTATACCGATTAACTCTGAAAACCATTGAAGATGCTCTACATCCTGTATTATCAAATAGTCAAAGCTAAGATTTAATTATTTATGTAAAAATAAACAAGCATACTCATCTAATTAAATTTATATGTATGCCAAAGAATTATTTTAAAATATTTTAAAATTATTCATCAGTACATGTTTTATTATACCTTGGGTCCCATAAAATTTTCTCTGGTGTGGGAGGGGGATGAGAGAGGGGAATGCAAGCTGACCAAAATATATTATATAGATGTATAAAACTGTCAAAGAAGAAATAAAAATTATTTAAAATTTTCTCTGATGAAAAGGGGTCACAAGTGAAAAACTTTAAGATTTAGTCCCAAAAATATGTGTATAAACCATCCATCGGCATCTGGGAAAACAGCCTGTTGTGAGGTATAATTAGAATTTTGTGTGTTGTCTTTTGAAATGAACTTCTACAAGAAAAATTACAAACTCACAAAACCCAAAAGATTGGTGGATGTTTTTATCAAAATTTGTTGTCTATGACTTGACAGAGATCTGCCGGAGCCTGCCGGTTCTTTCCAGAAGGGGTACCTGAGACTGTGGTGTGTCTTCTGTAAGCCCCTGGCCACACCCATTTGATTTGACTCAGAGTCGGAGCTCATAACCTGATGCTAGTACTCCAGTCTCCCTCCGAAGCATCAGCAAAGGCAACAGAACTGGGTTCCTCCCTCACGCCAACTGGCTTACGTGCTCAGGACTCTCCTGACCCTGGAGGAAGCATGGGAGAGGGATCTGCCCAGGGTTTCAGTTTCCTGTAGAGAGAGCCAATGAACACAGCAAGTGTACCAAGGGTGTCTCCTAAAATTAAATGAGAGACTCTTCACAAACTCTGGGTCTGTCTCCAGTTCCATCATGACTGACCAGTGGCACAAAAACTTGTTTTTCTCCTTCTCCTTCCAGCATTCCAGTTCTGGTAGAGATGTTTAATGGAAGTTTTCAGAAGCTTCTACCCTAGAGTCTTCTAGCACATGACTTTGCCTTATGCCCATGTATTCAAAATAATTCTAAGTGAGGGCCTTTGTCTCCTTTATATAAACAGCCATCACTACTATCAGTTTCTTTAAAAAATTGTTTATATATAGAAACATAGATATAGATATAAAATATATATATACACACAGACACACACATACACACACACATATATATATAAAACCTACTGGAAAATATATTGGATTTTGTTCTGATTAGAAATATCTATAAAATTCTCTGTTTCACTTCCAGCTTGCTCTAAGCTCTTCACTTGCCCTGAGACACTCAAGGCTGAAGGTCACCATAATGACAAACAAGGTTAATTTTGTCATACCATAAGGATATGCCAGGACTAAGGAACATAGAGGTATTTATTGGCCTTCTTTCCAATGTCATATTGTTCACTTTAAAAGGACTCATCTGACCCAAGTCCAAGTTTATAACTTGTAGTCTAGCTGTCTAGCTTTTGCTCAAGCTGGCCACTTGGTGGAAAACCAAAACTAATTCTGTCATACCCTTCTGGTTAAGGTGGCTCCCAAGGGTTAGAGACAGCACTCCAGGTGGGCAAGTAATTTCCATGTTCTGAACGGACTCTGTGCACCTTCTCCTTCCCAAAGGATCTCCTCCTGGGTCTCTGGCCCTTCGGGGAGTATCTTGACTCAGGGACCTTTGTTCCTTGGCAAGTCACCAGATACATGCTTCCTACATGGTCACCAAAATGAATTTAAGTAGGACACAGGAAACACAGAGTGGTTTCAAGGCAATTATGTCATAGTTACCAATTAGCTACACTGCTTTTCCAGCCATAGAGCAAAGGCCTTATATTGAGCAATGCAGTAGATACCATCAGCTCAGATTCACCTGAACTGACACAGTTAGACAGTCCGTGTAAAGACTCAGGTGATACTGCCTTCAGAATGATCCCCCTACTTTGTGAAAAAAGAAATGGAAAACAATAATTAAAACCAAGCTAAAATTTAGCATGATTGTTATCTGATTATCTTATATAATTGTCAATTGAGCCAGGATATAACCACCTTACTGTAAATGTTAATATTTACTACAGATGCCCCCCCCCCAGATGCAGTCCACGCTTTCTTGGAGAGCTCACTGGTTTGCAGGTGGAAGTGGTGGACTGGAGTCGTGTGCGGGCTTAGAATATCCCAGCCCACCAGTGCACACTTTCCATAAGACTGGAACGGACATGAACACACTGAAGAAGCAGAGTTCACGTGGCATGGGGACCTCTAGGTGAACTGTCAGCGCCTCCCGAGGTCTGAGGCAGACACTGCTCCTGTCCCCTTGTACGTACAAAGTGTTCCTTTTGCTCACATCTCAGAGCTCAGTTGAATGTTTGGAGTCTAAAAACAATGCCTAATCTATCTGATGTCTAATGTTATCTGATCCATCCTTCAGACTGATTTTCAAAGTATCCATGTCAAGTTACACTTTTTTGGCAAGAAGTTCACTATATTTAATAAGTGCCAATGTTTTATTATGGTAAAATACGCTTATAAAATGCACAGCTCTATTTTTTATGTATACAGCACTATGACATTCAACACATTCACAGCCTTGTACTACCAACCCTCTCTAAATGTGTTTCTTGTTTCCAAACTTAAACTCAGCAGCATTAAACACTGACTCCACCCCCAGCGCCTGGAAACTACCCCAAGCCCCCACACGGGTGTTCAAGAGCAGCGAGGCGAGGCAGACGGGCAACACACAGCAGGAGGATGAAGGCAGACCTGGATACTCAGTGGAGGTGTTTTCATGAAGGAATTTAATGCTCTGTAGAGAGCTAAAGTGTGTCTGCCGCATCAGGAGAAGCAAGGGGTCCCAAATGTGGGTGGGACGGTGAAAACAGAACCAGCCACAGAGGGCTGGACAAGAGCAGAGGCCTGGGGAGCCTGTGCTAGTCTCTGTCTGCTTCTTAAGAGTTTTAAAAATGGATTCATGAAAACACAAAACTCGCAGGTATTTATGGAGTATCATGCGAGCTTTGAATCACATGCACAGTGTGATGCTTAAATCAGAGTACACACACCTCGCTCCCCTAATGCGCCACTTCTTTGTGCTGAAAATGCTCAAATCCCTTTTGTCTTGCTTTTCACTGGTTTTAAACACTGACGAGCCAATGATTCTTGCTATAAAGGCCCAAAGGCTACTTTCTTATAAATGTCATGCCCAGGCAAGCTAGGGAGAGAGAAACTCCTCTTGTGT
Source organism: Nannospalax galili (assembly GCF_000622305.1). Taxonomy (NCBI): domain Eukaryota; kingdom Metazoa; phylum Chordata; class Mammalia; order Rodentia; family Spalacidae; genus Nannospalax; species Nannospalax galili. Next base: position 1,317,456 of record NW_008340118.1, on the reverse strand, counting down.
TTTGTTTTTTAACTATTTGGATTAAATTTTTGTAACCTCCTGCTCCTAAGACCAGCAAACTTGAGGATTTTGAGCTTTGGGGATACAATATGCATACCAACCCATGAGGCATCACAGGTGATGACCCTGGAGACGCAATCCAATCATGTAATGTGCAGATACAAGGCCTCTAGGACTGTCCACCTGGAAGGCAAATATGGCTCACCTGCCACCTTCCCTCAACCTTTCCGTCTCTCTGAGATGCTCATTATGGCCGCTGAGCAAACTCCATGACCTCACTCCACAGCACCCACCTTAGAGGCTGATCCAGCAGCCAGGACCTGAGTCCACTGTCTGGATTTCTACACCAAGTGAAAACCTGGTGTTTTCATGAACTGTACAGGACAACCTGGGGCTCCCGGCAAGCCATTCAGATGTGCTTTTCTCTCTAAGGCAGATAGTGAGCCTCAGTACCCCTAGATCCCTCTGCTAATGAAGGCAAAATCATTTTGGAGGGGCCTTAGCCCTTCGCACATGAAAGCAAGTTTGCACACTGAGCAACCCCACTGCAGAGCTGGAGCAGGGCCAGCTGCTTTTGCTCAAACTTCATTTCTTAAGTAACCATCAAATGCAGGGGACTTCTGACTTGTTTTTCTAGAAATCACATTTAAACAGATCCAGTATAGGCAAGTTTTCAGAGAAAAGGGAAGATCAAGAGAGGTAAATCTGTCACTCTCTTTCCCGGAACTCTGAAGATAGTTTCTTGCATTCAGAACTTGATTTTGTCTTTGAAAAGATTTCCACAGGGTTTATCAACAGCTCATTAAGTGCACAGGGTTTGCATTATCCCTGTCTCACTGGTCGTTGTATGAAGGCATCTCTTTTCACATGACCAAAGCCCTTAAAAAAAATCACTTCAGAGTTGAAGCGATGGCTTGGAGGGTAGGAGCAGGTGCTGCTTACAGGGGACCTGAGTTCAAGTCCTGGCAACAAAACAGAGGTTCACAACAAACAGCAACTCCAGCTTCAGGTGATACAACACCCTCTTCTGGCCTCCACAGGCACCTTCACTCATGTACACACACCTCTACACACACGCACACACATTTAAAAAAATAATAATAATAATAGTAATAATAGTAATAAAAACTTCAGCCACCCGCTCTGGCTGACTGGAGTTGACAGTCTTTACTGGATACTAGAAAATATCACTCTTGCCCTCAGTGAATAAGGCCCCTGAAAAACCCAAGCTACCCTTAGCAATGGATTCTAAGTGAATTGCTTTACAGTTAGTCCTAGAGCTGTCATTATGCAATCCAGAAAGCACATACAACTCTGAAGGCAACAGAATTCGTGAAAATTTGAACTTTGAAGAAGGAGAAATGGTCAGGTATCCTTAGAAATGGGTGCTGCTGATTTCCCGGCACTGTGTCCAGGCTTGGTGTACTTAGAGAGTTTGGGGTGCACAGGCCAGCGTCCCACACTAAGGTGCCCTGGGCACCTACTGCCTTGTTTCATGCAGAGCAAGGGAAACAGAGCTGCCATGGCACACGCCAGCCGAGGCTCAGTGACTGGACCAGGTGGGCCCCACACTCGACCCCCTGTAGCCCCAGCTGGCCTGGAACTCACTATGTAGACCAGGTTGACCTTGAACTCCCAGAGACCCGCCTGCCTCTGCCTCCCGAGTGCTGGGATTAAAGGCGTGCGCCACCACGCCCAGCTACTTCTGCTTTTAAAAAACTAGTTTATTTTTCCTTTCTCTTCTATTTTACTAGTTGCAGCTCTTTATTTTGAAATTTTTTATTTATTATTTATGTTTTATGTATGTGAGTGCCTTGCCTGCATGTATGTGAGTGCACCATGTTGTGCAGTGCCCATGGCGGTCAGAAGAAGGCATCTGATTCCCCTGCAACTGGAGTTATGGACAGTTGTCAGCCACCATGTGGGTGCTGGGAATCGACCCTGGGTCCTCTGCAAGAGCAGTCAGTGCTCTTCACCGGTGAGCCACCTCTCCAGCTCCTCGGCTCTTTGTTCTTGATCTTCACCCTTTGTTTTCTGATTTTTGGGAAGGGTGTGTGTACATGTGTGTGTGTGTGCATGTATGTGCATGTGCTCACATGTTCATGTGTACATGCACACACACACATATATGGTGCTGGAGACTGAACCCAGGTCTTGCCCAGGGTAGGCAAGCCTATCTCTGTTGTTGAGCCCCACCCCTACCTGCCCTGTTTCCTAATTTTTAAATGCAGGTTGAAGTCCTTCATTGTCAGCCTTTGTTCTGTAAGGATTAGGGCATTTCTACCCAAACATTTTCCCCAAAGTTGAACGTGTGGGAACCCTATACTTTTCCACATTAAACATGTCCCAATTCATATGATTCTAAGTGGTTTCAAATCTTAATTTTTCCATATAATTTGCATCTTTTTGATGTATGAGTTACCTAGAAAGATGTTTCTTAATTTTCCAAGTAGGTAAAAATATTTTCAGATGTGCTACTATGTTATTTTAGTTTTTTGGATAACATTAAATAATGTGTTGGGTGAATCTCTAATTTCAAAAATTTTAAAGAAGCACCCTTGGCATTTGTAGATGTAATGCCGCTTTATACTGTGGGGTGGGAAGGAGTAGCTGGGAGGACCCCAGGCATGCCACGGCAGTCTGTTCTGTAGACACAGGGCTATGCTGTCCAGGCTCCCATGGGCCCCTTTCCCGTTGGTACAAAGTACAGAGTTGTTCTGAGCTGGAAGGTAGAATAATATTGACATCTTTCCACTGTGAGAATTAGATAAGACTGTGTGTGTAAAAATCCCTCCTAGTGTAGTCCCTGACCACAGGAAGCACTCAGTAAATAGAAATATTACAAAAAGATTTGAAAGCCAGGCATGATGGCTCACACCTGTCATCCCAGTGCTAGGGAGAGTAAGGCAGGATTGCAGTGAGTTTGAGACCAGCCTAGACTCCACAGTGAGATCCTTATGAAGGAGAGGAGGAAGAGGATGGGGCGGGGGGTGGGGGCACGAGAGAGAGGAGGGAGCAGGCACAGCAGCCACAGCAGCAGTTTGGTCTCTGTCATCAGAGCAGGCCTGGCTTTGGTCTTAAATTCGCCCCAATCGTGCTGCCCCTGGAAAGGTCACTTTACATTCTCGGCTTTTTGAGATAAAATGGCTGCTGTGAATTTGAACTGACATGCATGGAAGCCATCTGACTAGAGCCTGACAAAGCCCAGGCCCAGTGACTGTGGCCTGCTGCATCAGTGAGGAATAAGACACGAAGGAGCTTGACCTGTCCTGTGCTTTTATCTCATGAGCTTGTAGCCTAAGCCATTATTCCTGAAGGTCTAACCCAGTCAAACAACAGCCAATGAGCTCCTCAAAAGGCCAGAAGCTCCCACAGCTTTGAATTCTGGGCTCGGTGCTAGGATGTGTTCATATGGAATAAAGGCCCTCACAGAGCCCGGAGGACTCAGGGACCTCATGGCTCCCCTGTAAGACAGGGCCCCCCTCGTTCAAGATGTGAGGCTACTCTGGCTCTCAGAGAGATGCTACAGTCTTGCTTCATGCTGCTCCCCCTGCCCCACCCTGTCCACTGATGGCTGACTTCAGGTGTCAAAGACCACACTGTGCTGCTGGGATGAGAGACATAGACAATCTGAACCTTTACATCAGTCAGCTTCAGACAAAACTGATGACCCTCCATCATGGGTGATGACCCTCCATCATGGGTGATGACCCTCCATCATGGGGGATGACCCTCCATCATGGGGGATGACCCTCCATCATGGGGGGCCTCATCCACTCAGGACAGTCCTCACAGTGAAAAGGGGTCCCCAAGGAAGGAATCTGCTTCCAGATGCCAGCAGACCCACAGTTGCTAGATCAGCCACAGAAGCCTCCTTCACATAATGTGTGTGCACACACGTGTATATGGGCGTGTGTGTGCTTGTACATGTGTGTTCTTATGTACAGATGCATGTGCATATGTGGATAAAAATGTTTCTAAATATACAGGTATATGTTTGTTTATGTGTATGTGTGAATACTTGTGTTTGTATGTATATTTGTTTATATATGAGTAGGAATATACACGTCTTTGTGTGGGTTTATATGCATGCATGTATACATATGGGTTTGTGTGTATGTTTCTATATACATGTGGATACATATGGCTTCATGTATATATACAAATATTTGTATATACATTTGTAGATACAGGTTTTGTGTCTTTGTATATGCACATGTGTATGCATGCATTTCTGTGTATATACATTTACATGCGTGTGGGTATATATATATATAAACATGCTCGCATATCTAAATGCATGTAGATTTATGTTTTATGTGTTCATATATACATATATGATGGTTCATGTGTGCTTATATGCATACACATGTGTTTTCATATATGCATGTCAGTGTACATATGTGCAAGCATGTTCATAAACATGTATGGATATGTGCAGATACATGTTTGTATATCCATATGTGTACAAATGGGTTTGTGTGTATATATACAAATGTCATATATATGCATAAGTGTGTGTAGATATATGTTTGTGTGTATGCGTGCAAATACAGATGTGTAGGGGCATGTGATTTTGTATGTATGCATGTGTGTTTGCATGTATATACAAACACATTCATATATGTATATAAAGTGTATAGATACATGCATGCATGTGTATGCATGTGTATGCTTGTGCATGTCTGTCTGCACACACGTAGCTGGATGTGTGTTCACCCCCCGTTGGTCGGACTCCCAGGGAGACCCTGACTCATGCCGGGCCCCGTGCTTTTCTCTCAAGCATCTGTTTTCTGGCCTTTCCTCTCATGGATTCCTGAAGAAAAATGTCATCTTGTCAGAGACTGTAACTTTGGGGATTTCCTTTCAAATGCAAGCTGGTGGGGGGGAGCTGAATCCACTGCCAGTTCCTTTGGATTTCAGAACTAAGCGCTGGAACTGTGCCCTTCTCTTTGCCTGTGGAACTCGCTCTCTGTGTGACGGCCCCAGCCTGTGCCATCCAGCACTCTGAGACTCTGCCAGATCGCAGCCCTCCTCCACCCACACGCTGCCTCTCCCTCCCTCCACTTTGCGCTAACAGGTTTTGTACATTAGCTCTTACCAAAAAAGAAGAAGAATTCTTTGAATGATGAATTAGCACATTCACATCCATGGAGGAAAGTCTATCCTAGCAACAACCATCACATCGGCTGCCAATCTGCAAGATATCTGGTCTGTTTCTTCCAGAAAGAGTCCTGAGACATCCAGAATTTTCCAGATCTGGCGTCAAGGAGTTAGATGGAGAGGATGAAACTTTGAGGGGGGGGTGTCTCACTGTTCTGATCCACAAAGAAACTCCAAAGAATGGTCTGAAAACATATCCTACAGGGTAGATGCTACAAGAGGCTGCCTGTGGTCAGCTTAGGCTTTTGTGCCTGAACACTCAGGGTTAGGGTATCGCATGGGTCCTCTGTCTGCCTTGCTGGAATCCTCCCCATGGGCACCAGGCACCTCCTCTGCCCACAGGACAAGAGAAGGTGCAGGTGGTTTGTCTCTGAGAGCTGAATCAGGCAGGTAAAGCTTCCACTGAGAGCCGGGCACGCCTGCTCCTTCAGTGCTCCCTACTACCATAGCTGTCTCTGCTAACAGAAAGAAAAACAGAGCTGTGAGCCGTACAGAGAAGCTAGAGTCTCCTCCCAGCCTTCACCAAGTCAAGGAAGGATCCTGTGTTGGAAAGACTCTTTGGGAAGGTCCTCTGTGCTCCCTGCTCCCTCCTCCATCTGGCCATGCATCCTGATCCATGCAGCATCCAGGTCCTCCCCACTCTCGAGAGGTGATAGCATGAAGCCAGCCTAGGCTCCCAAAGCTGGAAAAGGGCAGGAATGAAGAAGGGAAAGCTGTGTGGTCTCCCTCAGGCCTGGCTAGTCTCTTTCACAGTTTGAGGCTAAATGTGTGGTAAATCTGAGCCTAGGAAAACAGCTGATACTCAAATGCTTTGACCTATAGGAATGGCATGTCCACACTGTTTAGCCTCATACATGGCTAGGCTGTCTTCTTACCCTTAAGGAAGGGTAAGAAGAGTCTACATCCCTCAATCAGGGATGTAGAGAGAAAAGTTTGGAAAGTGGCACCTTAGGAATAGTTTCCATCTTTTAGTTACCATGGATACTGTAGGGACATTGCTGTTGAGTACCACTGGGTACCCATGGTGGGTGCTGTGGAGTACTGTTGGTCAGTATGGTATATACCATTGGGTACTGTTAGTATTAGAGTAGCAAAAAGGCCCATAAGATTAACTGGTCAAGATTGTAAAATCTCTAGTCTATCTGTTGTAGGACCCACCTTTCCAGTTTCACTGATCAAGCACCTGGTCATAGGACTACCCCCAGGAAGGCAGGTTCACCTTAAGTCATGCTAAATAGATGGGTAGATACCTAGTGTGTTGATGAGATAGTGAGCTCTTCCTGCCTGGAATCCTGCCTCCCAGCACAGAGCTTCTGGGCCCTGGAACAAACATGCAGGTCTCTGTGAGTCTTCCCCCTTCTCTGAATTCTTCAGAAAAGCATAATCTCTCCTTTTCTTCTCCATATCCCTTTCCTAAACACGCTTTCCTTAAGGCTTTGGGCTGCCCCAGCATCTTGTATTTCTTTACTTTCTCTAAGGTCCTTCTCCCAGCCACGCGTCTGACCCCGCGTCACGGCTTTCTTTCCTCCTCCCTCCATTCTCCTCCTCAAGGCAGCTGCCAGGATTGCCAGCCTGCCCGCCCTGGGGATTTTTCTTTAAAATTCTAATAAAATTTCACTGAAGTTTCTGTTTGAGTCCATTTTAAATTCTTCTATGAATACGACTAAGAACCCTGTAGGGGGTGCTCTTCTCCCCCCGTATCATTAGATGTGTTAGAGGGACTGAGATGGAAACTATCCACTGAATCTCAGTCTTTGCTCTTCCTCTGAAGGAGTGTAACAGTGGGTCAGGAAGGTTAAGCCTCAGCATTGGAAAATCCTCTGTAAAGTATTGAAGGTAATGTAGCTAAAAAAGATTTAAGGACATATACAAACAATATTTTGTCAATTCTAAAATTTAAATGAGATGTCAAAAAGACAAAATGGGATCTGCAGTAAGTTGTAGCACTTTCCGTTGAGAAAGAAGTGGAGGTGGTGAGTTATTCTCTCCTCTCTCCTAGAAGGCAGAACTCCAGCTACACAGGAGGCACTTTCTCTGGAGACAGCCATTTCTCAGGGGGTGAGAAGGGAAAAAAAATGGAGTCTCCTTTACATAAATTGACCATGAATTTGAGTCACGATCTGCAGGCAATTTCTACCACTGTGTGACACAGTCACACAAAAATGCTTCTTTTAAAACCATCACCTTCTCCCTAAGTAACCCCATCACCTTCTCCCTAAGTAACCCCATCACCTTCTCCCTAAGTAACCCCATCACCTTCTCCCTAAGTAGCCCCATCACCTTCTCCCTAAGTAGCCCCATCACCTTCTCCCTAAGTAACCCCATCACCTTCTCCCTAAGTAGCCCCATTTTCTCCTAATATTCGAAGTGAATATTGAAGAAAATATTTGCCTGTACTAACATCTTGGCGTTGCTATAGAGCCTATGATTCCGAAGGCTCTCAGATTACTTTGTAAGCTGCATGTGAAAAGCTCCTAGCTAGACTGCAAGGGGATTTTCCTGTTGGCATATTATAGGCCAACTTTTAGACCTTCCGTATATGTGTGTGTATTGTGCATGTTTGCATGGGTGTTAGTATACATGGGTGTGGGTCCATGTGCACATGTGGTTGTGTGCATGTGGAGGCCCAAGACTGACCTCGGATGTCTTCCTCAGTTGCCATTTATTCAGCGAGGTAGGGCATCTCACTGTCTGCTAGCCTGGCTGGCCACCTTGCCCTGGAGATCCCTTGTCTCCACTTCCTGAGTCCCGGGATTACAGGCAGTCCACCACACCTACCCATCCAGCTTTTATGTGGGTACTAGAGATCCAAACTTTGAACCTCATGCTTATATGGTATGATGGCTGATCCTGGGTATTAACTGGACTGGATCTGGGATTAACTGAAATGAGAGAGACCTTCTTGATGGATCATCTGAAGCTGGAAGACCCACCCTAAATGTGGGCGTGACCATCTGACGGCAGCCTGTGTAAAAGGCCACGGCAGAAGGCGCTCTTGCTTTGTTGCCCCTTCCCTTCTCTCTCACTGGTGAGTTCGTCTTGCTGCTGTGAACAGCTTCTTCGAATTCCAATGTAAACTGAAGACCAGCAGATCTCCTGGAATCTATCAGGCCTTTAGCAGCAGATTGGGACTGCTGAGACACCCAGCCCCATGGGCTGAGCAACTACCAGATGGATTCTCAGCTTCTCCAGTATGGTGCAGCCTCTACTGGTCCTTTTTCTTTAGTGAACCCTAAAACATGGAAACGCTTTATCCACCAAGCCCCCAGTCACATACTTCCTCCAGCAAGGCCACACCTCCCGAAGATTCATGACCTCCTCAAACAGCACCACTGACTGACCAGGTGTTCAAAGACTTGGAGCTATGGGGAACATTTCTCATTCAAACCAGCATTCCATTCCCTGATCCTCATGGGCTCATGACCATCTCATATAGCACTTAGTCCTGCTTCAAAAGCCTCTGTAGTCTTTCCCAGTCTCAACACTATTCAGAAGTCTAGAGTCTCTTCTGAGACTCAAGGCTACCTCTTAAGTGTAACCCTCTGCAAAAATCAAAAAGGAAACTACATACTTCTAACATACAATGGAGCTGAATATACATTCCCATTACAAAAGGGAAGAGGGGGGCTTAGTCATGAAATACAGTACCAAACCAGCAGGGCAAATACCAGATCCTATCAAATCCTGTTCCACGTTGGATGTCTAGGGTTTAGATGGCCTTGCCCCTCCAGTTTTGCTGTCCTGTCTGCAATATACATCTCTCTCTTGGGCTGGTACCCCTGCCCTGTATACAGCTCTTCTTGGCAGCTCTGGAATCTCCAACATATTGGGGTCCTCATTGCAAGCCAGACGTGGCCTTCACAGTTTCACCCCATGACCTCTCAGGGTCTCTTGGCCTCCCAAGGCCTTCTTTCCGCATGACTCCCCTGTTAGTCACTGCCTGGCCTCAGTGGCTCTCTGAACCATGGAGGAGGAACAAATGACCCTCTCTCACTGATGTCATCAGCCTTGCACCTCTCAAGCCTCTAAATCCAGCGCCACATGAAAGACGCTGCCAAGTTTGGCTGCCAACTTAGGATGGACCTTGGCCCCCTTCATCCGTATCATCAGCATATGATGAGCATCTGTTGAGGTTTTGTAGGAGCAGAAAACTCCTTAGGCTTTCTCCTTTCAGAAGTTGGAAGCTTAGCACCTTGGAAGCTTGCCCTGGGAGTACTCTTTCTGTTGTCCCAGGGTGGATCTGGAGGCCCCTCCAAGGTGGCTCTAGCACCCTCAGCAACAGGAGCCTCTCTTCTAGGACACACCTTGGCTACCACATTAAACTTCTCAGGCCTCTTTTTCTCTCCAAACTATACATTTTTTATTTCTTTTTGCCCCACTTGCTCTTTTTTTATTGCAGATCTGCATAATATTCACCATTAATAATTAAGCCACAGATTCAACATTAGACTGTCTAAATTTTCCTCCACCAAAGAAATTAGTCCATTATGTTTTAATTTAGCTTCATTCAAACCATCACACTGTCTATCCAGCTCTCTGTACTTAGCTTTACATGTAGGGGTTGGATATTAAAACTCAGGTCATGATGCTTGCACGGCAAGTTCTTTACCAACTGAGCCATCTCTCCAGCCCTGGTGGGTTTCTTAAAAGCAAGTTCCTCCTCTCAACGTTGCTGAGTCAACGATTAGACCTGACTGAGTCAACGACTGGACCTGAGATTCTGCATTTCCAAGAAACTCTCAGGTCACTCTGACACTCTGGGTCAGCATGAGGCCATAACTTCTTTAAGACCACAGGGACATCCACAGCTATTGTATATACTGGTTCTTTTTTTCTTTTTTTTTTTCTTTGAAGAAAATCAAATCATGGACAGGAAATAATTGGCATCCAGGAACATTTTAAAGTTCACTGGCTGTTTCCCTGACCTCTGCTCCAGTCTACAGAGCCCCAAGGACTGTACCCTTGTGAGTGAGATTCACAAATCCTCCTGTTTGCTTGTAGGTGAACAGCTGGAAGTCATGAGATGCTTGGCAGGGCTTGCAAAGAATCTAAACCAACTGGATGATGAAATGTCCACTTGTATTAATAGTAATGAATTTAATTTTTTCAGAATCATTTATCATCAAAGAAGGTGGTACAAGAACAACAGGTAAAACTCAGAATATGTATCTCATAGAACTACAGTGAAATCCTCACAAGTTGTCCTTGATGTGGTTTTGACTTGATTTTTTACCAGTCTATAGAAGAAGCCAAACATCCCGACCCTGTGGCTGAGTAACTGTGTCCACCCCACACCTGTGTGTTGACATGCTGACTGCAGGTCTGATGGTGTGAGGAAGGGGTACTTCAGAGCTGATGGGATCTGGGCAGATTGCTTGGGAATGGGACAGCCCCAAGCAGTTCCTCTCACCTCTGCCATGCGGGGACGTGCTGCCAGTTAACCTCTGTCACCAGGTGGCAGCCCTCACCAGGCACTGACCTGCCAGCACTGGATCTAGGCCCGCCCAGGTTCTAGAATGGAAAGAAATTAACTTCTATTCTTCACAACCCATCCAGGCCAGCATATTTTGTTACAGCAGCCTGGACAGGCTCGGGCATCTAGTCACCATAACTGGGAGTCTGAAGAATAAAGACGTCACCCCTGGCTAATGGTTGCTCCAGCAAGCTGTGCCCGCTGTTCAGGCCTGGATTAGGTGTCATTCCAATTTCTTCGTACATCCCCCAGTTTTCTTAAAACTCCAATTCTTGGTGACACATGCCTTGACCACACTGTTGGGGGCTCCCAGCCTCTCCCCTTCCCTCTACTGCCCAGACCTGATTTCTTTTGTGAAAAATATTTATTTTTATTTTATGTGTATGAGTATATTGCCTACATGTCTGTAAGTGCACCTGTGTCATACAATGCCTGTGGAGGTCAGAAGAGGGCATAGAAGTCCCTGGAACTGGAGTTAGCCACCATATGGGTGCTGGGACTCTAACCTGGCTCCTCTGCAAGAGCAGCCAGTGCTGTTAATCACTGAGCCATCTCTCCAGCCCCTGGTTTCTTTATAAGTCGTTAGTGCGCCCGTCCCCCCCACCCCGCCATTGCTGGGCAAGTATCTGTGCCTTCCTCACTGGTTACCCCAGTTGCAGAATGTCCTGGAACGTGCAGATACGTGTAGTACCCCGAGCTCCTCCATTTTGTGTAAGTTTAACTGGTCAATCATCTGGTCGCAGGGCCGCCCCTAGGAAGGCGGGTTATACCGATGGACAGAAGACCTAGTGTGTCAAGGGGATAGTGATTTTCTGGCCTGGAATTCTGCCTCCTAGCGCAGACCTTCAGGACCAGCTACAGCCACGTGGTCTGAGTTTTCCCTCTTCTCTGCGTTCTTCAGAGAAGTGTGATCTCTCCTTTTCTTCTCCAAATCCCTTTCCTAAACATGTGTTCTCGAAGGCTTTGGGCCGCCCCCAGCACCTTGTATTTCTTTACTTTCTCTAAAGGGTCCTTCTCCCAGCCACGTGTCTGACCCCCACGCAGGCCTGCCTGGCTTCGTGGCTTTCTTTCCTCCTCCCTCCATTCTCCTCCTCAAGGCAGCTGCCAGGATTGCCAGCCTGCCTGCCCTGGGGATTTTTCTTTAAAAATTCCCAATAAAACTGTAAGAGCTTAATTCGACTGATTCGGAATTTTTTGAGTCTGGGTAATCTGTTCCAGTGATCCCAAACTCTGTAACATAAGCATGTGCCTAATGTGAATAGCATGACCCTGCCCGCCTAAATATCCATGAGCAGACTGAAGGACAGGGTTGAGCTGCTGGCTCTGCCCTGTGTTTTCACAGTGGCTCTGGCTGCCCTGTGGCCCATGGGGAGTGCTGGCAGCAGAATTACCACACCAGCCCAGGCATGCTGCAGGCTCACAGGCTACTCTGCTCTCCCAACAGTCTCCAGGGTGACAAGGTACACCTTCAGGAGTGTGAGGGGGTATCACAGTGGCAGTTTCCTAACTGCATACAGTCAATGCATGAAGTCTAACTTTCCACAGAACTTAGTTGATGTTAACATTACACTGACAGTTTTGTATGGTCTCAAAGTCCTTTCAAAATCTGTTCTGTCCTTGGTGAGCTGTGTTTCGAGTAGTAATGTGACTGAATCAATGAAATCTTTGGAAACAGGAAGAGGATGAATTGTTAAACTTCTTTAAGGTTAAATATGTGGCTATCTAAACAATAGCCCATCAGTGTTTTGTTTTGTTTTTTTGAAGCTATTATTACTATTATTTAACTAAGGGTGCTGACTGTCACAGAAACAGGCTGCAAGGTATTCCTATGCTGTTGTTGTTAATTGTCTTTTGTCACCTAGACTGAATTGAAAACCACCCAACCAGCCGGTGAACTGAGGCACACCTCTGGGTGTGTCTGTGACAGCTTTTCTAGAGAACAGAAACTGAGGAATGATGGCTTGACCTGAATGTGAATGGCACCAAGCAGGAGCTAAAGCCTGATGCTGTCAGCCTTCCCCTCTTCCGGCTTCCAGGTTGTCAGGACAAACTGTTCTGCTCCATCATACTCTCTCCCCGATGAGTGACACCTCAGAAACTGTGGTACAAATATATCCTTTCTTCCCTAAGCTGCTTCTGTCAGGTATTTTGGTCAATGCAACATAAAAATAATTAACACATGTATCACCTGCATTCAGCTGCTCTTTGTAATCCAGAGAGCCCTTCGAGTCCTAGGAGAGTCAGTGCTCCATTCCCCAAAGCAAGGTGCATCACCCACCTGTGCAAGAATGTGGGGCACAACCCTGCTTTGGTTACGTCTCAAAGCCTCTGGTGCACCATCATCTGCTAGCTTTGAATTTGGAAAATGCACCTGAGGAACCATTTCTCCAGCACCACAAGGTCACGGCTGCGACGGCCTGTGTGTGTGAGTGGGTCTGTTGGAAAAGCTCCCGACTGCTGGCTCTGCTTGGGAGTTGACCGTTTCGTAGCCAGCCTTCATCTAAGGCCATGTTCCAGTTTCTAATTCCAGGGCCAAACGAGAGAAAACCAGTCTCAGTGTGAACTATGATTGCAAATTAAATAAGGGTCCGTTGCTCCTCAGTGCTGGCTCAGAGTCAAGAATCTGCCTTCCTTTGGAGAAACGGATTATGTGTTTCCAGACAACTTGTCCCCAACAATCTTTACTATGCTCCTGTTCACCTTGGTGTCGCTCCAGTGAAATACCCAAGCTAGCCAGCTTGAAGGGGAAAATGTTTATTCGGTTCACAGTTCTAGACGTTGTAAGTTGAGACTGGTAATACGTGGGGCAAGAATTAACTCTGGTAGAGGGCTACAGGAGGAGGGAACATGGGTAAGGGCTTACATCACCAACACAGGAAACAAAGGAGTCTGGCATCCCACGGGCCCTTCTGGAGGAGCTGGGGCTCTACTCCCAGAGTCCAGTTTCTTAGTTTTGATTTGACATTAGTGCTGAATCCTTGCAGTGGTAACATTAAATTTGTCTTGAGGAGAACAGAGAACAACTTCTAAAACACAAGCCCCTAACCTCACAGCACTGTAGGGAGACCAGTAGAGTTCCATCAATCACAGATTTATCTGTGCTACCTCTTATTCCAACGCTTTTGTGCGTGCCTCTCCCAGCGTGCTTAGAGTGCCCTCCAGGCATCGGTCACTTGGACAGGATCTCAGAGGTGCACACAGGAGTGGCGCAGGTCCAGGACTGCAGGAGGGAGGAAGTGATGGACATGTCTCATGTTTGCCTCAGCTGGCTTGGGAAATGGGAACTAGTGTGACGCTGAGAGGATGGACAGGGGGTTCTGCACAGCCGGGGAAAGGTATTCTAAATGCAGCACACCCAAGATGGTTCAGAGCACTGCTCCTGCTTCCCAGGTGCCGCCTGCCTTTTACCCAGCACACAGCCACCCTCACCCCCTGGCCCCTTCCTGCGCCAGGCACCTACTGCTACTGCAGTCAGGCTCCCAAACCAGAGCCACGTGCAGGCTGCTGCCCACAAGCCAGAGGCAGACTTGTGCGAAAGTTTCCTGTACATGTTACTACGGGAGGTGCCTTAACTGCAGGATCAGAGTTACCAAGTTAGAGGAGCTACAGAAGACTCCTTAGATGAAGCTAAACAGTCACTTCCCTGTGTCTTTTTCTGCTAAGAATTACAGAATCACAAAACAGAAGATCACAAAATACCAGGCTTGATTCAGAACTGTAATCTCACTTTAATATTGACTAATTTGACTTTTCCCGTTCCACTATTGAGACAGTTCTTGACTTTGAAGAATTTGACAGTTACCCAAAGGGCCCAGCAGAGAGGTTCTGTATCTCTGTGACAGAAACTGTAGAGCTGGTCACTATCTGCATACCGAATGGACTCGGTCTCTTTTGAACTGCCTGTGTGTGTTCCATGTGGCCTGGGTCTGTGGCAGCACAGCCTCGGGGCGGGGGGCTAAGGGTCGCCAAAGTTTGTTTCTTAGAGAAACACAGTGTGGAACTTACTCCTTGCCAGACATGGTTTAGGAGCTCCAACAGCTTCTCGTTGACTACTAGTCAGTCAGCCTTAGGAGACGGGGACCAGAGAGCTGGAGCCCATGGAGCCTGGGAATTTGCTTTTGCTGAAGTGGGTGACAGGGCCTGGGTTCTTGACCACTGCCTCAGAGCAGTATGTGAGTATACCTCCCGGGCAGACCTTGGGATGCGAGAGCTCTCCCTGGAACTGAAAACCCTTGTGGGCCACCGCTTTGCAGATGCTGTCCCCTTGTGAGAGTGGACTTGGAGAAACTGAGTCTAAGTTCTCTATCTTTTTATACTGATTCACTTTTCCTAAAGAACACGGGCTTACCTGACTTTGAACAGCACCCAGGGGGAAAAAATCGCACACTGAGGGCAAAACCAGAGCATAATTTCACTGGTCTCCAAAGCAGACCACGTATCTCTTCTAAGTGTGGGTCAGGCTGGAGTGGCAGCCTGGCAAAAGCCACAAAGCCTCTGGAGATGGAGCTGGCACTGTAAGACATCCCCTTGATGCAAAGTGAGAGCTGGAAGGCTAGCCAAGAACGGCCATCATGGCATTCTCTGGTTCTCTCAAGTAAAGAATTCCAGTCAGTAACCAGGACAGCCACATAGGGGGTGGAAGGGTGGAATCTACACTTATCGTGTGTGTGTGGGGTTTGTGTGTGTGTGTGTGTGTGTGTATGTGTGTCTGTGTGTGCGCGCCTGTGTGTGAACAGATGGCATGGTTGTGGAAAGAGGTAGATGTAGGAGTGAGACTTCTTAAAGTATGCCTTTTTATATTGTTTTCATTTCAAATCATAAATTTTAAACATTTAAAAAATTTTAAGATGAAAAACAGAAACAAAGTCCAACACAGCATCCCCCATTGGCACGGTCTATGCAGG
>NW_008340118.1:1249416-1296916 GCF_000622305.1 Nannospalax galili | reverse complement strand
CCCCAGTGCCACCAGCCCACCTGCCCAGCTCCCACTTTGTACCGCCCTCATTTGCGACAGAACAGTGCATACAGAGTGCGACCTCAGGACAGAAGAGCAGAAGGGACCCAGGCTCAGTCTGCAGAAAGCAGGAGTCAGGCTCCACCCTTCCCCTCACCAGAGGCTCTCCGAGTCTCCCAACTACTGCGCCACCGTGGGAAGGACGGATTGTTTTGCTACAGTCTGACACGTAGAACAGCTAAATCTCAGACTGCTGAAAGATGGGGTTACTCTGGCTCAGAGTCAGGAGGCTTTACGGTCTTCCCAAAAGCGCTCATAAACATTCTTAGAGGTTTTCCCCAGCTGCTACACAGCGATAGGAAATCAACTTTCCATTTTTACAAAACATAGCCTGGATTTTATAATGTCTAGGTTGAAGTAAATACTTTTAGCGGATACATAAACTTTGCACAAAGCCACAACACAGTTGTATAACTCAAGACACACGAAATACAACATAATTCAATAAAAACTGGTTCATCCTCTGAGGGCCTTCCTCTTGGCGTCAGTGCACAAATCTAGTCCATTACAAGTTTCTTAAGTACAAGCTCACAAAATCGCAGGAGGAATTCTATTCATTTTAACATTGCCCTCAGCCTGATACCTGAACACTTTTCCGGTTGATATACTCCGTGTGACCTGGATAGAGTGCAGCCCTTGGCACAGCAGGGCTGGGGATGACGGAGGGAGGGTGCGAACAAGAGGAGCCGTGTGCCACAGTGTGTAGGGGACGGCTCCTGTGTCTAGGACTGTCTTCTGTGCTAGTTTTCTTCATTGCTGCAATACAATACTGACAGAACTTGAAGGACGAGATCGACCTTGCCCCAGGGTTGCAGAGGGTTGAGTCTATTGGTGCTCAGTCCTGTGTGCTCAGGCAGAACATCGCAACAATTAGGAGCATGTGGCAGGAACATTTTTTCAATCGCTGGCAGACAGGAAGGGGTTAGGGCTAATACACCCTCAAGACCTGCTGCCAGTAAGCTCCTAAACTTTCCACAATCTCCCCAGATAGCACCACCACTGGGACTCAAGTGTTCAAAACACACATCTAGAGGAAGGAGGTTGAAACCCTAACATTACCCTTCAACTTGAGTCCCAAGTGATCGACAGGTGAGTGTAGGAAACGTGGTCTCTCTGTCTCTCTCTAAACCCTCCTGTCGAGCGAAGAAGAGGAAGCCTCCTCCTCTGTGGGCATTTCCTCATTTACAGCTGTCAGAGACGGGGCCTCTCAAACTGAGTCCCTGTTTAGCTGCAGACTTCAAAGGAAAATTCACACAGGGAGGCTTTGCTTTGCTTGAACTACCTGGGACAGAAGGAAAATAAGACAGAAATTTGGATGGTAAAGAGCAGATAAAAAATTAAAATCCAATTAAACAAAGCCAACAAGCAACAAAACCAAAATACTCACAGAGAAGCTCTGCTCCCTGGGCACAATACTAACCAACTGGCAGCTCCCCTGGTCTGCCAGCCTTTAGCACAGCCAGTCATGGGATTTTCCCCCAGGAATAAAACTCTTATTTGAAAATGAAGTCAACAGAGGAGTACATTTATTTTATAGCTACATTTCTCTAACATGTTTCCCCTAAAGTGAACAATTTTTCTACACAGAGACACAAATGAGACTTCGTTCCCTGAGACCAACCTATGCATCAGATTAAGAGTGAGTCATTTATAGGCTGACTTCCTGCCTGACGGTGTTCGGAACTCCTTGCACTCAATCCCCAGTGGAACTGGTGAAACCTACTTAAAAGCTTCATTTAAAGTTTCTAGAACCCATCCTAGAAGCAAGCAGCCAAGAGGAAAAAAAATCCACCAAGATTTGGTAAAAGTGGCACAAGTCTGGGGTGTATGAAAACCGCCTTCTAGCTCAGTGAGGGACAGACTCCTCAGTGAAAGGCTGAAATCAAGGAAAAGACCCCCCTCCCCAGGCCAGGGAACAGACCTCCTCCCCAAGACAAGGAAAAGGGCCTCCTTCCTAGGCCAAGTTCACAAGCTCCCTCCCAAGTTCACAAGGTCTGCAGGCCTTCTGTCCTCTAGACCAAGAGCAAGCTACCCCTAGGCAAAGGTCACAAGCCTCCTCTCCTTCAGACCAAGAACAGCCCCCCCAGGCTGAGATCACAGGACCTGCTAGTTCCCAGTAGTCTCAGACATGGGCCCTTTCTTCCCAAAATCAAGAACACCAAAGCAAGACAGCCTTCTTCCCTGGACTAGCAGGACAATGGTGTTTCTCATCCAATCCCAGCTGCCTGAGGCTGAGGCCAAGTCAGGTGAGTGAGCTCACCTGTTCGTTCAGGCATGGGATGGAGCTCCACCTTGAAAACCATACATGGACAGCAGCAAAGCCCCAGTCAGTGTTCCCGGCTGTGGGGAGGAGATGCTACATGAGAAGAAGCCAGCCAGGGACCCTCCAGGCCGCTGCCTCACCTGTATATGTGGTTGGATCATGCCTTCAAAGGAGCCAGCCACCATCAGGTTGATTTGTAAAGCATATTATGCCCTAGGACATTGTTAAAAGCAATCTGCCAGCAAGGTAGTTGAGGGCTGAGTGGCTGCATAGAGTAACAGAAAAAGATCGTACCGTGCTGCCAGGAGGTGACTGCATGCCCACAGCAGCCCTACCCTGAGGAGCAGCCCCAGAGTCTTAGCACTGTGTGTGCTGGAGGAGGACAGTTCTCATTAAAATACAGCAGCTGGTAACTAGCCAAATAAGTCAGCAAATGACAATAACACAGGCCAGGAAAAAAGGAGGAGCAGTAGGCAGGGTTGCTACATCAACCAAAGTGTCCAGTTTCTAGCAAAGAATTATAACACCTATGAAGAAACAGGAAAAGAGGACAACGCAGCATGGGTGGGCGAGGAAAACCAACGGTGGCAGAACCCGCTTGAAGGTATCACTGAACATCAGATTAACACGGGAGGTTTCAAACCAACTGTTACAGAGATTGGTAGAATTGAAGGAAACCACGACGAGGAAGGAAAGGAACAGTTTCACAAAGAACAGGAAGAGGGGCTGCAGAGATGGCTCAGTGGGTAAGAGCACTAAGAGCCTGAGTTCAAATCCCCAGGCCCCATGTAAAAAGTTCAGCGTGGCTGCATGGGTTATGACCTCAGCATGGGGAGAGGAGAAGGCACAGCCAAGACTCTGCTGATCCTGAGAGCTCAGTGGTTAGACAACCTACCCAAAATGTGAGCTTGTAGTTTGATGGGAGAAGAGGCAGTAAGGCATAGAGTAAAAGATGACACCAGATTCTGTTCTGGCCTCCACATGCCCACACTTGGGCCCACACGCCTGCACGCTCACACACAGCACAGAAGCTAAGGAGACAGATGACTTTGTGACATCGACTAGAAAATATCAAAATGAAATTTAGGAAAGAGAGTCAAGTGGGCATAAGGAGTTGAAAAACACAAGAACTAAAATAAAAAGCCCAGTAGAGGGACTCGGCAGACTCTGTGGGCTGGCAGTAAAAGGAATGAACAAGTCTGATGCATAGAAATTAATCAAGTGAAAACCAGGGAAAAATACAATAACAGCAAGTGGAGCTTCATGGAAAAGTGGAGTGTTGTTGACACACCCGAATTTACATAACGATTCCACGTACCAGAAGAGAAAGGGAGAAAAAGATCCCAGCAGTGAATGTCTGAAAGTCCCAAACTGATTGGAGAAAAAAAGCAGCTGTCCAAGAAACAATGAGTCCCAAGAAAGTGGAAAAGCAGAGACCAACAGGAAGAATGACATGACAAAAATGCTGAACTCTTCTTTATTATTGTTACATATACGCACATACGTTGATATATGTGTGTGTTTATCATGTACTGAGTCCATTTAGTAGTGCTCATGTGTACATGTGTTTAGGGCTGACCCTTGGGACTGGATAACCTATCAGGGAGCTCATCCCTGGAGAAACTGATTCTCCCTCTCTCTGCAGCCATTGACTGCCTGTGGCTCTTGATCTAGAAATGGGACCTTGTGAAATTTCCCCCATCCACATTGGCATGGCAACTGGTGTTGTCATTATGCAGGTCCGGTCATGTCTAGAGGACACTATCAGACAGCACGCGTCCTGGTCCTCTGGCTCTCAGAATCTTTCTATCCTCTCTTTGCAGTGTTCCCTTAGGGATGTGGGAAAAGTTACAGAGGGGAGGAGGGGTGTAAATGATGTAAATATAGTTTTCATGCATGAAATTCTCAAAAAAATAAAAATTATGATGCAAAAAAATGCTTATAATCAAAGACAAGGAGAAAACACTGGAAAGAGCCAGGCGGGAGCAACCACAGGGTGACAGAATGAAGGAGCCAGGCGGTAGGGAGCCACAGGGTGATAGAGTGAAGGAGCCAGGTGGGAAGGGCGTGGCAATCACACACTCAGCAAAGCCATCCCATCATAACAACCAAAACAGAGACTTTTCTAGATAAACACAACTAGAGACCATTTGTTGCTAGCTGGGTTTCCTGTGAGCAACAATGGAGGGTCTTCAGACCACCATTCAAGTCCACGTGAACAAACACATTCCAACACGTGTGCAAAGACATCGCGCAAAGGGTAAAAGGACAACTCAGAGGGACATAGTGCGTGATTCCGCTTACATGGATTTCTAAGAGTAGTTCATGGAGAGAGGGAGCAGGCTGGTCATCGCTCTGAAAGGAGGCAGATGAGGCATGAACTGGAGATGGAAGTGGTGATTCACAGGATGGTATGAATGAACTTACCCTTCAAAAGAGTGCAAATGGTGAATTTTATACCTTTGTCATAGTAAACAAAGAGTTATAACCACAAGGGAAAAGATAAAATCTTGAATTCGCCTCACTCCTTTCCGTTTGTTCCTACTGACCTCACTGAGGTTTGGTTTCTGTTAACCCTTAGCAGAGTGCCATTTCATTCCCCAGGTTTCATACCAGGAAGAAAGTCTCTCCTTTAATCTCCTCTTCCTGCTCTGAAAACAGACACAGCATATTTCCTTAGGGCCCAAGTAAAAATTAAATGCTATGAACTCCTCCCCTAGACCCCGGGGAGACTATTCATTATGATAGTAGCTCAAGATGCTGTGTGGTACAGGGAGGCACCGAGAAGCAGGGCCTCTAAACTCTGAGCTGGTGCCCAACTCAAAGTCACAGAGAGGAAGTCCTGCTCCTCATCACTGTGAGAAGTGATGTGACGACAAAAAGAACCTGTGAGTTTGAAATCAGAAAATGAAAAAAAAACAAAAACAGAAAATCATTCATGAAGTTTAAAAGCCGCTTTAGAAGGTGCCCAGTCCATGATGTAGAAAGTAGGAAGTAGGAACACAGGACAAAAGAGACACACAGAAAGCAAACGGCAGACATCAATTCGAAAACGCTGCTAACATTTCCTGTGAAAGGGGAACAATCTAATCCAAAGGCAGAGACGGCCAGTCTGGAAAAAACCCACGAACCAACTAACGGGCTGAACACAGAACAGGCTTAGACTGGAAGATACAAATACATTTAAAGTAAGGGATGAAAACAGAGCATGTGCACACCAGCCATGGGAAAGCTGGGGAAATGGGGTCATAGACTACGGCAGGAAAGGGTATTCAAGGGAGGAAGAGGGATGTTTTAGAGTAACTAAGGGGTCGGTCCATCCAGACGATGTAATAAATATGAACATATGTGCATCGAACAAAGAAGCGTGAAAACACAGGCACGGAAGCTGACCGACATGAACAGAGGAAAGCTGGAGACTTCCACTCCTCCAAAGAGAAGCTTCACCTTTGTGTGACTTTTCTCTGGGATGGAGGAGGACATTGACATGCTGATGGCTTTGTAGATACCAAAGAGAAAAGGTCAGACATGGGGGATGAGTGTTTACTGAGCCCAGTTGTCTACAAAGCTGACGGGGAAACTGCTGGATAGTGAATTTCTCCTGTCAGAGATCCTGTGCCCGATACAGTCACCCTCCGTCACCCGTGGCTTTGCTCTGAACGTTGCGGTTCCCCCGAGGTCAGCTGTGGTCTGAAAATACTAAATGGAAAATTCCATAAATAAATAATCCATAAGTGCTAAATCATGTGCCATTCTGAGCAGCATAATTAAATTCTGTGGCGTCTCACCCCATCCCCCTCATCCAGATCATCTGCATTGTGCCGGCTACCTGGCTGTTAGCCACTGAACAGCCATCTTGGTTGTAAGGCTGACTTGGGATGGATGGTGTTGTACCACTGCGGTGGTGGTTGTATGACTAAACTTTACTAAATAGTAGTCCAAGGTGCAGGAGTAGTCTGCTGGTGATTCAGACAGTGAGGGAGAAAAAAGGGAGGGAGGGAGAGAGTGAAAGAGGGAGAGAAGGAGAGAGAGAGGGAGGGAAGAAGCGGGGAGGGAGGGAGGGAAAGAAGGCTTGTAATATGTTTTCTCTATGTGAAAAGGTGAAAGTTCTTAATACAGAAAACAAATAACCATTGGCTGGGGTTGCTGTGATCTAGGATAAGAATGAAGCTTTTACAGAGACACCACGAGGAAGGGAAATAAACGTATCTGGTTTTTGTCACACTTCAAAGTGCAAAAGGGTTGGCCACAGTGCACAGCAAATGTTTAGTTGAATGGAGAAAGTGTACAGATCATAGGGCTGAGTAGGGCTGCTGCATCCACCAGGGGCCTTGGAACAAACCCTCCATGGATCAAGGGAGGCTATTGCAGGTTATAGCAGCTCAAGCAAATGCCTTGCATGCTTTAGAAAGAGAATAGCTATGAAGTTTGTCCCTGTTGTACACAGAGGGGCATTATTAGTTATGTTGTCCCCATTCCTGACTTCAGAGATCTGGCATCAGCTCCCTGGAGGAAGAGAAAAGCTTGTAGAATAGCAGGTGCCCTGGACCAGCTGACAGACGCCTTCTAATAATCGTGGGGGGGACGTGTGAATCACCCAGGTGTGTTTCATTTGTTCTCTGATTGTGTGCAGAACACAAACCTTCCTGCTGTGGTTTGCCATGATGGCTCTTCTTCTATCAGAATTTGGTGCATGTTAGCCCCTAGACAGAACAAGTTGGGGCAGGCCATGTTCTTTGATTTCTGACATGATCTGATTTTGTGCTGGGTCCTTCCTGGGTCTGTAGAAGTAAAGAAAGTTTTCTGCCATCAGGAAAGCCCAGGTTTGGAAGAGGAGGGAGGTAGCCAGCAACAGATATAGGAACAGCACAGCCTGCAGTCATAAAGCAGCAGTGGATGGTCTACTCCATGGGTGCTCACATGTGTGCATGACTGTGTATATGCATGAATGTGTGCATGTGCATGCATGTATGTGTACATGTATGGAATGAATATGTGTGTGCATGTATTGGTGTGTTATATATATGCATGCATATGTACATGCACGGAACCATGTTTGCATTATGAATGTATGTGGGCATGCGTGTGTGTGTAGGTATATGCATGTATGTGTGCATGTATTCGAGTATGTATAGCTATGTGTGCATGTGTGTGTGTTTGCATGCATATGTGCACATACTCAGGTGTGTATGTATGTGTGTATGTTAATGTATGTGTGCATGTATGCAGGTACATTCAGAGCACAGGTTACAAAAGTTTCATAGACTCTCCCAGGTGTGTCCAACCTTCCGGTGTTGAAACACAACATTGCCACCTACAAAGTTCATGCTTGGAAACCATGGAATCAAATTACAAAAATAAATGCAAGATATGTCATCTTTTAAGTAAATTTAAGGTTTATACTGAATTACATTCACAGCCCCTCTGGGCTGCAGGCTAGGCATGGCTGCATGTATGTGGCTGCATTCATAACTACTCTGGGCTGCAGGCTAGGCATGGCTGCATGTGTGTGAAAGAACAGCTGCGAAGTGAAGGTTGGAGGAATTGCTCAGGCAGAAGGCCCTTCCCATGATGCGGAGAAGATGCTGAGTGGGAGCCATCAAGCCGCTGGAGCCCCATTTCAGCTTGGGAGGTAAGGAAAGAGGGTGGGAAGCTGTGGGTGGGGAGACACAAGGGTCAGGTCAGTGGTGTTGAACTATTCCATGTGCATATTCTCTCTGAAGACAGCATGTGAACCCTAGAAGCCTGAGAGAACTCATCGGAAGCCTCAAGGGCTGGATTCTAATTTCTCAGACTCGGGACAGCCACCCCCATCACAATGTAATGCTGTCTTCCAGAGGACGCAGTGCAAACAGATGTGACCATGAAAGAGAGGGATTTTTAACATCGTGAGAATCCATCGGGGAGTCAAGGAGAAAACTGTGAAGATCAGCCAGTTCCAGGCAGGAGGACAGCAAGGATACATTGTGAGCGTGTCACAGGGAAGAGTGCCAAGAGACTCAGAAACAGGGAGCGGAGCTAACAGGGGTCCTGGTTCTGCTTAGGAGAGAAGGGCCTGAAGGGGTCTGCAGGGCTCCGTAGTCCTCCTTCCCTAGCGTGGTTTGCTCTCAATAGCTAACCTGTATGACGACAGATGGCACCTTGTGTGGGAAAGGTCACATGTCAACCACAGACTGCACAATCCCTGGCAGAGAGTCTTATTGACAGAGTGTGGGAAACCCCTCTCCCTGCATGGGCCCTACAGTTTGAAACCTGTTTCACAGTTTTGATGGTAAGTGTTGTCACCCCGTTCAATCCCAAATCACCTAGGTGCCTCCAGGCACCCCTGAGAGGGATTATCTGGATTCCAGTAGCCTCTGGGCAGGCCTACCTGGGATCAACTTGATCAGGCTAACTGAGGTGGGAAGACCCACGTCAAGGAGGGGCTGGGGGATAAAGAGGAGGAAGTGAACTGAGACCAGGCTTCCTTGCTGTCCCCTTGACTGTGGGTGCGGGTGTGACCAGCTGCTTCCGCTGCTATCGCACCCCTGCGTCTAACCCTGAGCCAGAACGACCCTCCCTTCCTATGGCTGCTTGTTGCTTCGCATCAGACGTTGGTCACAGCAACAGACGATAGCCTGTCTCTCAGAGGTGCAGAGCACAGAATGCAGAGCACAGAATGTGCATACTCGGGAACAGTCCTGGGGCAATGAAGACGGCACACGGCCACCAGGGCAGGGCCTCGGGTTTGTCTGCAATCTGCGTCTAACCCTGAGCCAGAACGACCCTCCCTTCCTATGGCTGCTTGTTGCTTCACATCAGACGTTGGTCACAGCAACAGACGATAGCCGGTCTCTCAGAGGTGCAGAGCACAGAATGCAGAGCACAGAATGCGCATACTCGGGAACAGTCCTGGGAAAATGAAGACTGCACACGGCCACCAGGGCAGGGCCTCGGGTTTCTCTGCAATCTGGTAGAGAGAGAGAGAGAGAGAGAGAGACAGAGAGAGACAGACAGAGAGAGAGACACAGACAGACAGAGAGACAGAGAGAGACAGACAGAGAGACAGATAGAGACAGACAGAGAGAGACAGAGAGAGAGACAGAGACAGAGAGAGAGACAGAGAGACACAGAGAGAGAGACACAGAGAGAGAGAGAGGCACTCAGCTGGATCTCTCCTCTTTTTCTCTTTATTCGGCCAGGAATCCAGCTCCCCGGACACTCACATTCAGGGTAGGTCTTCTGTCCTGTACAGAGAGAGAGACAGAGAGACAGAGAGAGACAGAGAGACACAGAGAGAGAGACACAGAGAGACAGAGAGAGAGACACAGAGAGAGACACAGAGAGACACAGAGAGAGAGAGAGGCACGCAGCTGGATCTCTCCTCTTTTTCTCTTTATTCAGCCAGGAATCCAGCTCCCGGGACACTCACATTCAGGGTGGGTCTTCTGTCCTGTTAACGCTGTCTAAAAACACCTTCACAGACATATACAGAGCCGTGTCTCCCTAGTGGTTCTAAATCCATCAAGTTGATGATGAATGATGAATAACAGTCACATCTGGCAAATTGTTTTTAATTAGACACATGGCAACAGCTAAGTCTACCAGCAGAGCTCAGGCTCTGAAGTCTCCTCGTCCCACACCTGGAGTGGGGTCTGGGATCATGGCGGCCATGGTCCTTCAGGAAGAACCATCACATGCGTTCTCTATATGCGGCTCAGAGTTGTGCTGAAGTACTGGAAACTTCTACCTCCACCTGTCCCTTCGCATCTGTGACAAAGGCCTCCCCCAGAGAAGACGACATGACGTTCAGGGAGCAAGAAGGTGGGAGTGGACCTGGGAGGAGGTGGGAGTGGACCTGGGAGGAGTGGGAGTGGACCTGGGAGGAGTGGGAGTGGACCTGGGAGGAGGTGGGGGTGAAGATGATCAAAGTCTATTACATGAAATTCTCCAAGAAAATAAAAATATTTATTTTAAAAAAACCACCACTTTCTCCAGTTTTAGCAAAGCTCAAGGTTTTCAGGAGTCTAGCCATAAAAAGAGCACTGAGGTGAGACTCAAGGCCAACAAAGTCCCTCACAGTGCTGCTCCCGCACCCCCGCCCCACCACACTCAAACAGCACGCGTCCCCACCCCTCCACACACGGCAGAGGTAGGCTCAAGCCTCAACAGTGAGTTTTAGAGCTGACTTCAAAGTAAAGCTGAAAGCAGCATGGACCGATCTGAAGGGCCCTTTTAAAGACAGGCAGCAAACAGGACCCATCTGAATGCTCAGAGACCCCGTCCTGTGATAACTTGCTCCAAAGATCACATTGTGCCTCTGCCCAATAATCTTAGCTTTGGGTCCAAAGTAATAAAGCATGACCCAACCCTCCAAGGGCCTTCCATCTTCTAACCTCATCCAGACCCTGAAGAGCAATTCTCCCTGTCACCTTGCTTTTTCTGGACACAGCTGGTAGCTCAGGAGCATGTGGGGCAGAGAAACAGAGAAGAGCAGGTGGCCCTCCTGGTTTTCCAGGTCCAGGAGATTCTCTGAGAGGGAGTACAGAGGCCCGATGTTACCAGATGTGACTTCTCAGACCACAAAACCATATCTCCAGGGTAACAGATGGAACATGGAACTGTAGGCCTCCTCCTGTCCTGGAAGACGTGGCTTCTAGCACTTTCTCCCCCCATGCATTGCTGTTTCTGGGCTGTAGAGCTCATTCACTGAGGCACTCCCAAACATTCACCAAGGAGTAAGCCCAGCTCAGCCGCACATTCAGCAGTTCAGCTCTTCCCAGAGACCCTGTGCACACTTGGGAGCTGGCTCAAGTTCATGCACTTGGAGCCAGAACAAACTGTGGGTGTTGCTGGCGACGGTCCTTGAACCATCCCACAGCCAGCTGAACACTCACACAGAGAACAGCCTCCGTAGGATCCACTTGTGATCGCTCCTTCATGGAACGTGGCAGGCATTCAGGGGACACAGACCCCAGCAACGCGTTTCCAGGCAGGTAACTTCAGGGAAGCCTGGCAACGGAAGGGAGAAGGAGGCAGGCCGTTCCTTCCCATGGCGTCTCTTCTGAGCAGAGTTCTCGCCGAGTTCACATGCATTACGTCACTACTACCCTCTCCATCACATACACCAAGGTAGCAGGTGTTGGTCCTAAAGGATGGCATTTCAAAAGCACTACTGTTGATGTAGTGTGTCAACAAGAAATATTGCTTTATGTGGCATTGTATGGGAAGAATGAGTCAGACAGATGAACAAACACATCTTTGTAGTTTAGTGCTTGTGATCATTTCATAATCTGAAGCCAAGTAGGAAAAAATCACACTTTAAAAAGTAATAATTAGCTTCATCATCAGTTGATGGAGTTCATAGCCAGACCCCAGTCATGGCATCTGCCCATGGGATGCCCGTCAGTCTCCAGGCCAATCCTCTTCTCCCCCACTGTTCCGGTCTTCTACTTGCTGTGACAACTCAGAGGCTATCCCCTCTTTGACAAAGACCCTACTGTCCTCTCATGTCACATGTATTCCACCACGTATGTCACACACATCCCACCATGCAGACCTTTTTCAGTAGACACCTGTACCACTAGGGCCCAGCATGCTGTGCTCCCAGAAGACAGTGGGCATCCAGTAGTGTACTGTATGACCCAGCCAGGGCAAAGCATGAGGCCACTGAATCCAGTGTCTTTCCTGAGACAGATGATGTTACAGCAGGTATTCCTCATCTCATCTCTGAACAGCCCTCCAGATTATTCATCCCACTAAGCAGCGGGGACAGTTTTCCCAGCATGGTCCTCCCACCACAGTGACTGTGAAGCCTTGGTCAACGTTCCAGATCAGGTGTGTCAACCCTCCCCCACAGCCATTCGGGTGGCACTCAAGGTTGGGGAGGGGTATTCAGTCAACCCTCCCCCACAGCCATTCGGGTGGCACTCAAGGTTGGGGAGGGGTATTCAGGGATTCTTGTGGACAATCCTTTCTAGGACAAGAGTGCTTCGAGAGATAGATTTTTGACTCTGATGTGTTCTCCTGTGTCTTAGTTCCCTTTGCGGTTGCTGTGACAAAATTCCCTGACAAAATCAGCTTAGGGGAGCAAGAGATTGTTTTAGCTCACAGTTCTGGTTACAGTCCATCATTTAGGGAAAGTCAAGGCACTAGGAACCTGAGGGGGTTGGTCGCATCACATCCATAATCCGGAATGAATGCGTGCATGGCTGCCCTCCAAGCCCAGGGAATCACTCGGGTGCGTCTTTCCACCTCAAATAGTCTGATAATCACAGGCATGTCCACTGGCCGGCCCAGGCCTGACAATTCCTCAGGGACACTTCCCAGGTGATTCTCAGTTGCATAAAGCTAACCATAACACCTTGCATTCTGTCTTGGTGCTGAAATCAGAGTATGTCTTCAAAAACACTAAGTGGAAAGGCTGCTTATGTATTGTTCAAACAATCTGCTATGACAGAATTATGCTGTTTCAAATATAACTGGCAATCATTAGACCTTCAGCTGAGAAAGCATTCATGCATAGCTTTGGGGTATATTTCTTTTGATATATGTTGGCTATTATGATTGGATGATAATTTTGCTATAAACAAAATATAGATTTTTTTAAAGATAAATTTAGAAATATTGCAATTACTTGGGTAGTATAAAGGGAATAAATATCAACCATTAGGATTTTATTTGCATTCAAAATACAAATTCCCTTTCTCTCCAAAAAGAACAGAGATTGCTCACAATAGAAATCCAGAGAGAGAGAGAGAGAGAGAGAGAGAGAGAGAGAGAGAGAGAAAGGTTTAGCACAAATCTAGACTGCAATCATTTACTGTTTGTGGTTCATAGGGAACGAGGAGGAAAAGGAAATTCTGTCTCCTGAGCATGGCCGCTGCACCCCGCTGCGTGATGCACTAAAGCCAGAGGCGGCACTAAAACCAGAGACAGCAAGACTTTGAAGGAAGGATTGCTGACTGACAGGGTGAGGCTGGTTCAGAAACATGTTAGTTATGTCCTTGGTTCCTTTTCTGTTGCTGTGATAAAAATTCCCCCACAAAAATAACATAAGGGAGAGTTCACTTAGCTCACAGTTGTGGGTTATGGTCCACCATGGTGGGAAAGTCACTGTGGCAGGAGCTTGAGGGAGCTGGTCACATTGTGGCCACAGTCACGAACAGAGGACAGTGAGTCACCCATGCAGGCGCTTGGCCCCCTTTCTGCACTGTATGCAATCCAGAATCCGCTGCTTGGCGAATGGTTCTGTGTGCAACCAAGTAAGATGTGTCTTCCCATATCAATTCACTGAAGACAATTCCCCACGACATCCTCAGAGGCTGGCCTCGAACTAGACAGTCCCTCACAGGTGTACCCAGAGGCCTGCTTCTTATCGTCAAGCTGACAATTAATGCTATGGCAGCTGATAGAAAGACTCTGTAGAGGATGAAAAAGATGAAGTCCGAGAGGCAAAGTCAAGCCGTCAGAAAAACATTCTCAACCAAGAAACAAGAGCCTTTCAGTGACATCACTGAGGTGACCATGACGGGGCTTCAATGCACGTGGTTCCCGTGTCTAAGTGGTCTTCAGTTCCTGATTTGGCTTTCTAGGTGTCTCAGCAGTGAGCAGAGGGTCCCACTGCATCATAGACAGAAATGCTCTAGATGATAGAGATGGATTATTCCTGTTGTTAAGTCAAAATTCGTGGTCTGATTTCTGCAGCTGTCGGGAAGTCACAGGGTCTATGTTTGAGTGTGGACTTTCCAGTGCAGCCAAAAATGGGGGGCACCCACTCCTCTGTAAATTAGCCCCCTCCCTATGCTCTGTTAAAAGAAAAGAAAATGATAGGTGTCTGGAAAGATAGACGAGAGGGATCTGACTAAACCACAAGTGGATGGACTTGCACTGGGCGATGTCTGGGGACACTTGACACAGTGGCCTTAACACCTAGGACAGAGTACATGGGTTCCGGTGGGGGGGGCTATGGGAGGGTGATGGTGGGGACAGGGCTACAAAGATGATTCAGATTGTTTGAGGTATTCTGTATGAAATACAAAAATATTAATAAAAACAAATTTTTAAAAAAATTTCTAACCAAAATGAATTCACGGTCGGATGCATTAGTAAGCTAGAAGCCTGGTGTGACGTAACTTCCTAAAGTCTAGTTCCCACTTCTACAAAGCTAGGGATGAGGGTGGTACTGGAGCAAAGACCAAAGAATCAAATGAACTGTAGGGACCAAATCCCTAGTAAGCTCACAGAGTCACTGATGCATATAAATGTGGTGCACTTCCTGCCTCTTCTAGGACCTGGCAGGCTCTCCCTCCCCCCTGGCAGGGCCCCTGTGCTGGCTAACTGGTTCAGACCCATTTAGATAAGACCAAAGCTAGATTTGACAGTTTGGAGCTATGACCTATGGCTCTCCCTTAGTTGTTTAAGCTGACCCAAAGTTTAGAGGAGGAGCTTCCCCAAACTAGAAAAAAACAAAACAAAACAAAACAAAACGAACCACTTATAAGGCCTGAGCCCTCCTGAATCAGGCGTTTCTCTCCGTGTGACTCTCTGTATGTTTCTTTAATAATGTCTGCTGTATTTGAGACTTTTCCTGCCTTTTATCTCTTTAATTGGTGGAGAAGATAAGCACGTCCATAACACCCAGACAGCGACCATCCTTGATCCCTAACTGGTAACAGAAGCAGAGACTGGGACTTTTTTCTCCTTGTCCTCTGCACCAACATACAGACACAGCTTCAAGTTAATACTTTTCTCCCATTTAAACTTCCAAGACAGTGGACTGGGGGGGGGGTAGCTCAGTGGACAGAGTGCTTGCCTAGCATCTATGAAGCCTTGAGTTCCATCTCTAGCACTGCATAAAACCATGGCCCATGCCTGTAATCTCAGCACTCTGGAGGAGGAGGCAGGAGCATCAGAAGCTCTAGGCCATCCTTGGCTACACAGCGAGTTCAAGGCTACCTTGGGTTACATGAGACGTTGCCTCAAAAATAATAAAATCTTCAAAGACTAATTTTTCTAGAAGCCTCTTAGCAGCCAAGGCCAAAAGAGAAAGGTGATATAATCACTGTTGGCTCAGCATTATTTGGACGAGTGTCTAAAAGGCCCCTCTCTCTTTAACATGCCTAAGCACAACTTCCCATCCCTGCATCATCCCTGTTTTCTCATTGTAACCACAGGATCCAGGGCAGAACCATGACACACAGCCTACCCAGGAAGACACCCTTTCTGTCTTCTGTACTTCCCGTGGACCCCACCGTGTCTGACACAACTCTTCCTCCTAGTGTGGTCACACTCTGAGCTGACAACCATCCTTGCTGTCTTAGATGTCTGCTTGGTCTTACCCTCCTGTGCCCATCTGTGGCTGACTGAGTGGTCTTTTAGGACACATCACATGTACACATCTCTCTAGCCCCTGTGTTCTCCAGGGACCAAAGACAGGCTCCTGCTTCTCTCTGCACCTGTGGCCCCGTGCGTGGTCCCCGCTCCAGGCTTGCTCACCTTGGGAAGCTTGACCAACTGCCTCCTGTTCAGCTCTGAACTCACCAAGACAGACTGGCCAGTGGCCTTGACCTCTGCTCTTGTCTGTGGCCAGGATGTTCCTCCCCACATCTGCCCAGGACTGTGCTTGGGCCCTGCTTGGTGAGTGCTCCAGGACTCTCCCACCTGCAGCTCTCCCTAACGCCCCACCAACCTCTTATGAACCTGCCTTTCTTCAGGACACTGCTGGATCTCTGAAATACAGCACCTGTTTGCTCCCTTGATTGTTGACTGCCCCGGGGGAGAGTAGTGCTTGAGACTGGGATCCTCTCTTGACCCTGTTAGATCACCAGAAACAATCCAGACATTGAAGATGCTCAGTGGAACTCAAAAGAGAAGGAACGATGTGGCTACCGAGGCATGCCCAGTTAAACAAAGACCTCCATCACCATGAAAAGACCTGATTTTTATTGTTACATGCAGTTGGAGCTAAGAAGTACCAGGTGTTTCCTAGAGACATACACGCTAAAAGCTGGTATCATGCAGTTAGTAGTATTTCCTCTGGGTTGAAGCTTTCTCTCTGGGAGGGAGGCTCCTAAGACCCTGGAAGCTCCTAATCTCAGAAAGGAAGCTTAGCACGTAATAGGACTCACAAGGTGTGTGTAGCCTTAGTGATGTAAGAACAGTAAACAATTGCTGGGAGACGGACTTTGGGCTGAGCCACCTGCAGATTGGGTAGGGAGCTCTGGGGATGCCCCTCAGCTTTCCTGAGTCCTTGCCTGTGCTGGGATGGACTTCACAGTGGTACAGCTGCCCTTCAGTAACCCTACTTCCATTAAGTGACCTCAGTCAGTCCTTGTTCACCCAGATAGACTTGGGTGGAGTCATGTCTTTGGTCTGTTCTCAGTGCCCTAGTGAGGTGAACAGACAGGAGTTCATGCGCCCCCAGGAAAAGCAGGACAAGAGATGGGCCCTTGATCTCTGGCTTGCAGAGCAGAAAGGGCTGTTCAGGAACTCCGTTTTTAAGGTTACAATAATCTCATTTTATAAAAAGGTTAAATCAGAGCATTTTTGTCAATCATTGGGTTAGTAGTAAACACCATCCGATATGGGTCTGGAGAGACGGCATAGCAGTGAAGAGCACTGGCTGCTCTTGCAGAGGACCAGGTTCAATTCCCAACACCCACATGACGGCTACCAACACTCTGTAACTCCAGGTCCAGGGGTGTACGTACACACATGCAGGCAATGCGCTTAAACACATAAAAAATGTTTTTTAAAAACTCATCAGATAAAAATAATGTAGATTATTTACACATTGAAAGATTCGTGTTCATTGGTGATCAAGGATGCCCTCCGCTGTCCATTAAATTACTAATTAGATTATTGCATTTATCAAGAAGGTGACTGCTCTAACTTCAGAAAGTAGGAAGAAGTCATTCAAAGTGCTTCAAAAACTGGGGCGAGACCACGTCTATAGTCCTAAGTCCCTTTCTAGCACTGTACGGTCCCCACATCCCTCCCAACCGTGGGCAATTGTCCTGACCACATTGCTCACAAGGTCCCCTCTCAGAATGATCGAGAATGCAGGGCAGGGCCAGCATGGGCCTGGGGAGGCCGGTGACCCTGTGGGTCTGTCATACCTGTGGCATTGCGGGAGCCCACAGCATCTTCTGCCACGTCATTGCTCATCTGCCCCCGGGAATCTGTCCGGCTTCGCAGAGCCAGCAGGGCTGGGCCTTTGCTCCCACCTTTGAACACGAACGGGAGGCAGCTGGCTGGAAGGAAGAAAAACACAGCATTAAAATACTATTAGAGACACTATCCTGTCTCCAAGCACGTCCTCCCTGTCTTACAGGGTGTGGAGGGTGTGAAGGGGCCATTTCTCTCTTCCACCTGGGTCCCCAGTGACACTGTTACACATGGTAGAGCTCAAGGTGAACCCAGGCAGGCCTCTACAGAATGTAGGTTTACACACTAACCCAGCCTGAAATGGTTCAGAGCTAGGAAGCCCAGAAAGATCCTTCTGGAAGAACATCCACCTGCAGCCTTCCAGTGATCCCTGGAAGTCAACTACTGAGGGGCTTTGCAAAGGGCACCTCACTGGGGATGTTTCTTAGGGAACTGCAGCTCAACTTTCCCATAGCACCCAGGCTGCAAGGAAGGGGGTCATGTCTCAGCAGGGCGGGTTGTGAGATAAGGGGAGAAGGATGTACAGGAACATGTGTGACACTGCTCAGCCCGCCTCTGAACGACAGTCCAGGTGCATACCATGCCCTCATCAGAAGTGTGTACTTGTGGTACAGTGATGCCTGATGTCACCTTGTCTACAATTAACCATGAAATGCCTGCAACCAACAGTGTGACATAGGAAAGTTTAGTCAGTTTCAGTACAGTCTGAGTCAGGAGTCCTTAGCAGCTTGACCCACATTAGACTTCAGAAACATTTAACCCTCAAAAGAAACATCAAAAGCCTGTCCTCTGCCTGCGGCCACCATACCTGACTCAGAGACACCCTGGAGTTTGCCAGGGTGCTTCTTGCACTGAAGGGGCCTGTCGGTCTGGGAAACACCCTGCAATGGGCCAGGCTGTATGATCGGCTGAAGGTACAGGCAGAAGGGAGTTCAAGACAGATGGAGAAGGAAAGAGCTGATGACAGAGGAGGTCATGGGAGGAAGCAGGATGAATGTTGGATTCAGTCCTCTGCATGGAGGTTGGAGGACTTCCAAGGTAGCATGTTAGGGTGACTACGAACAGGCGTTCATGGGTCTTCATCTCTTCTAGTTGGGTATACAACAGGAGACAAATGAAAAGCCACATGACAACTAGCTGTGGTCGCTGTGTCCCTGCATAGAGCGGATGTTTAATTGGCCCCGGGGAAGATCTTTGATAGATGATACATATTTTGTGCTGAAGTATGTTCCTTAGAATCGCAAGATATCTTAAGATATTCTGAGGTACAGTTGGAAGGTAGCATACAGTACTCGGGTAAACTTGGATGCACACCACACCCACGGCACTGTCATAAGGCACTGAGGAAAGTGTACAAGCACCACAAACCAACAACCTAGTGCCATGATTTACACTCTAATCCAGCCTTGGTGACTGCAGCCCTGGACAGCTCACACACATACACACACACACACACACACACACACACACACACACACACACACATACACACTTTAACTTTGAAACTAAACCTTAAGTCAGACAGTCCTGGTTCCCTATTTTACACCACCCCAGTCTGCCTAGAACCCACAGAACAGGGTACCATACATCTGCAGAATTGCCACACATTTATTTAATCTTTGGGAGAACTGCCTTTTTCTTTTCTATGATAACGCCACCTTTTTTTTTTTTTTTTTCGATCTTTTTAAGACAGGGTCTGTCTGTAGCCCCAGCTATCCTGAAACTCACTATGTAGACCAGGCTGGCCTTGAACTCACAGAGATCTGCCTGCCTCTGCCTCTGCCTCCCGAGTGCTGGGATTAAAGGCATGCACTACCACCTTTGAACCTTGCCCTCATCAGTGAAGGGTTATCATTTTTCCACTTCCTCCTAAGTTCATGATATTTTTGCTCTGTCGTTTTAATACTAAGCATTCTGATGAGCAGAATGGTGACTCAGTGTGGTTTTGACTGGCCTGCTCAGAGTGATTTGTGATGCATCTCTTTTGCCGACCTTGGCCATTTCTAACTCTCCCTCAGAGACATGTTAATTCAAATCCGGTGCCACTTTTAATCAGATGGAGTCTTTGTTGAATTATAGGAATTCTTTATAAAGCCTGGGTAACAATCCCTTATCAGATATATGATTTGTACGTATTTTTCCATGTTCTGTGGGTTGCCTTTTTATCCTGTTGGCGGCCTCTTTGGTATGTGAATGCATTCATGTTGATGAGCTCTGCCTTATCCACGTTTGTTCATTGTGTTTTGGCATCATATTCAAGAAATCATTGCCAAAGACAGGGTCATAAAGCTTTCCTCCTATTTCCTTCTAATAGCTTTATCATTTTTACTTCTATTTTTAGGTCTGGTTTATGTGGGACTGTTTCTTTTTTAATATTTTATTTATTATTTTTATTTTATGTGTACGCACGTATTGCCTGCATGTAGGTAAGTGTACCCGTGTTGTACAATGCCCGTACGACAGTTCCCCTGGAACTGGAGTTATGGACAGTTGTTAGCTGCTATGTGGGTGCTGGGATTCGAACCTGGGTCCTCTGCAAGAACAGCCAGTGTTCATAACTGCTGAGCCCTCTCTCCAGCTCCAGGACTGTTTCTTAAAGATTTGGAACACTATGAATTTGCATTTCATCTTTCTGTAGACCATGCTGATCTTCTCTATGTAGCTCTAATTTTAGGAAATATGATCCTGAAAAAAAAACCCTTAAAGAAAATGGACTATCATAAAAATGTGAAAATAACCTTAGGTTAAGACACACAATGCCCCCCCCCACCCCCAATCACGAGAAGAAACAAAACCAAAGAGGCTTCAGGACCTGACACACTGCACAGAAGGAACAACCCAGGTTCTAGGTGGGATGGTTAGCCCAGGAGAGCCAGTCTATCAGGCTGTGTGTGAAGGGCTCCCCTCCCGCCCGGACCCACCTCCTCCTCCTGTCCTCGGGATACCTCCTTCTGGCATACACTCAAGGCCAAGCCTTGTCCCTGACAACAAATACAAAGAAGTCTTTTCCTGGAGAAACTGAGACCAACCTAGCAGATGGCACTTCCTGCTCCATCACTTAGCAAGCTGGATCTTGGATGCCCTCGGCTCATCACCAGACTCCCCGGTGTGCACGCTGTGCCTCACACTGAAGTGGACAGGGTGGTGAAGGAGAAGTGACCAAGCAAAGAGCCCAGGACCAAAGACTGATGCCCAAATAATGCATAGGAAAAGGCCAGTTGGAGAAAGAGTACACAGGAAGTAAATAGTTCTTAAAACTGTAACACGCTCAGAGGAGGAAAAAAAGAGGCTTCATTTCTGATAAAGTTAGGCCATAAAAAGGGACAACTGGGGAAAATCAGGAGTTTTTGAAAGTTAATATGAATACTAAAAAAGTTTAAAATGAACAGGAAGTTCATTCGAAATTTGAAAACCATAACCCAGAAAATAAGGAAAAATACAAACCCAGCAAAAAGAGACAGGGCAGGAATGTGGGGTTAGTTCAGCACAGAAAAATAAATTAACTCACGGGGAAGAAACTATTAAAGACATAGAATAGGAAAACAGCCCCAAAAGGAAGCACAGGAGTGTCCGTGCCAGGCAGCACAGCACCTCCTGAGGCTGGTGAAGTCAGATTTCATTCCCAAGGCACACCATTCTATAATTCCTCATCAGCAGGGTTCTGGAGCACAGCCCACACCTTCAGGAAGGGGCTGAGGGAGAAGGGAGGCCGGCAGGCAATGCTCTGCTCCTGCAGGGCAATGCTGGATGGGGGCAGGAGGCCGATGGGAGTTCAGATGAAAGGCTTTCCACTCCAAATATTTATCTCCCCGGTCAGGATGCTTCTAGATGATACACACAGCCAAGACTGAGGAGAAGCCAGGAAAAAGCAAAAGTGCATCTACTCAGAGCAGCAAAGACATGTTCTCGGAGGGAGCGAGGGAGGAGACAGACAAGGGAGGGGAGTGCGTGCGAGATGAGGAGACGGGTGTGAAGGAGAAGACAGACGGGTGTGAGGGGGATACAGGCGGTCAGGGCACAGGTGTGTGCAGGTGTGACCTGGGCAAGCGGGGCAGAGTCGAGGGCTATCCATGAGACACTCTGGGTTAAAGAGAAGATGCTCTGAGGGAAAGCGCTTGGCTGGTGGAGGGCCTCAAACTGCGCTTGGGATCCATTTAGAAACTGCATCTTTGGAGCTGAGGAGATGGGATCACTGGGTAAAAGTGCTTCCCTCTCAAGCAAGCCGGAAGACCCGAGTTCAATCCATGGAACCCACATAGAAAGCTGGATGTGGTGGCCTGGGCACCTGTAACCTAGGATTCCTATGATCAGACGGAGGTGGAAGCAGGAGAAACAGCTAGATGCCCACAGGCCCACTAGCCTGAAGCACACAGCACGGCAGAAGCCAGAGAGAACTCGGCTCATCAAGACGGCAGGTAAGAACTGACTTTGGGAAGGCATCCATCCTCTTGGGCACATCATAGCGGCTGCTGTCTGCAATCTCGGAGGTCAAGAACCCAGTCAGAACCCAGAACCGTGTGGAGAGTGTTGAGGAGCTGAGAGAGTTTGCACCTCTCTGAAGTCCTTACTAACTCAAATCAAACAATTCAAAAACCTTGCACCCCTGGAGTTAAAACCGGACCCTGTGGGTGGGATGGGCCCTGGGCTTCCTAGACTCAACAGAGACCAGAGCTGGGGGAAGTGTTCCTGATTTAGTGAATTTATAAATTCTCCTGAACTTCAAGCTCTGAAAGTGCACTTCAAAAATACTTGATTTGCGTGTTTGGTAAGGAGTGATTTCGGCTCTGATCAATGACTACTTCTTAATTCATAAACTCTGTGTTACCTCTTTACTCCAAGCAAATTTAAGATCTGAATCAGGACTTAGAAGGCTCCAAGAAAGATGGAGGATCCAAACCTCTTAATGGCTCAGGGCAAATTTGCCATTTCCCATTTTGTGCCCACATTCCAAGTGCCATTCACAGACTGATGTTACAAGCGGCCTTAGATTCCATCAGAGCCCAAGGTGAATCAGGTGGTCAGGGAGCAGCTTCCGCCCAGGAAGAGTAAACCAAACAAGGGAGATGCTCAGTGACCTCCCTACAATGACTGCCCCGTCCGTACAAGAGAGGCCACTGTGCACAGCGGGCGCTTGGTTCCCATGTGGACTCACCACCAACACCAATACCCGCCTCATTAAATCATTGACTGTGATGTTTTCAATGGCACGAAGTGAACAGTCTATTAAAAAAGAAGACACCTATGTGCACGTCAACACACAAATGTGTGCGTACATGTAAGCACACACACACAGACACACCACACATACAAGCACTCACAAAAAGATGCTAATATAGAAACTAAGACTGACCAAATTCCTAAAGCTGCCAAGAGCTGCCTCTGAGAACCATGTGTTATGACGTGCCCTGTCTGAAACAGCACACTTGAGGGTATTGAACCATTTTCCCATCTTAGTCCCAGGAACCCTAAAAGGGCACCTAACTATCAAATTTGTGTATTTAACCAAAGATGTTGTTTTCAAATATTTTCAAGTAGTACAGAGTTACATGTGATCTTTTCAGGCATTTCCACCCAAATAATCCCACGTTAATATTAAATAAACTACAGAAATCTGTTTCCATAGTATGTCCAGTGGCATGATCCAACACAAATACGGCAGATCCCTTTGCGGTGTGCACATTACAGAAAATAGCAGGCAGTCCCTTTTGGCCTAACTACACGCCATGCTTATAGCCGTCATTCATGATTTAGGAGGTTAGATTTAACTATTACTTGTGCTAGAACTATACCAGGTTAGACCAGACACTCGTGAAACCTGGTCTGAGAATACTGAGGCATCAGAGTGAACAGTATTCTTTACCTTTTTCAGGCAAAATAACCAAAGGGCCTACTGATATATAAATCTTTGCATAATCTGGGATCCAAAAACGTCTATTTTGCACCCAGAAGCTTAACTTTCACTACTTTGTTTGAATTCAACATTAAAAAAAAAACAGTCTCACCCCATTGAAACCAGTAAAAATGTGACACAAAGTATCCCTGGCTTCAGAGAGAGACCTGCACCTCTGGTCTTTTATAACCCAGATACACAGTTACTTACTTCAAGTGGTGATGGCCACACAGCCACATGGACCATGGAGGGCCCGAGCAGGCAGAGCTAGAGTGACATTCAGACCCTGATGCTTGCTTGTGACAATGTCCAAAAAGTGGTCATTCTCCTTTGGCGGGTCAACAGGCTGGGAGAGCCCTTCCCACTAAGTGCATGCAGATCTCCAAGCCTTTTGTTTACAGCATCACATAAGAGGTTTCACTGTCCCTCACCTGCACCTCTTGAAGGTTCACAAGCTCACCCAGGGGAAGGACTTGGATGGAGCACACAGCAGCAAGTTGTAACTGGGATTCCCGCTCCTGTCTGTCATCTCCAGGGGCGCATGCTGGGCTATGTGAGTTCTCAAAATAGAGCTTTAGCGGCTAACAATTCCACACTTACAGTCTATGCTCTAGGAATAGCAGGGAGATGAATAAAGCCCGCCTTTTCCAGAGAAGACATGGATGTTAAGTGCCCTTTGGAGCTTTGTTTATGACACATGGTCTGCCTCTGATGTGCTGTGGCCAGCTGGTTACCTGAACGACTTGTAAGCCAATGTTGAAGACATGGGAGCAAAGTATAAATAAATATTTGATTATTTCTCTGTTGTTCCTTGGATGTAAGTTTATGAATTTTATTCAGATAATAAAATCCCCCTCTGAGAGGGAAAAAAATGGAAAAGTATTCTACAGAAAAGACAGAGTGGGAAGCTACCTAAGCTATTCCAGGGTCAGGGGTAGTTAGCGTCAGCAGGACACTCTGTGAGCTTAAATGTGTAGCATGTGATCTACCCCAGTTCTGTTAAGAGAACATGTGAGGAAAGTGCTCTGTAGGATTACTTTCCACCCCGCTCTTAGATGGGTCTCTAATTAGCCTGTCTCAGGCTGGGCACCTTTTCTATGTACCTACTACATGTAATCAGAGAGTTTATTTAAGTTCACGGAATTACAGACATTAGAGTTGGAAAACACAATAGAAATTATCTAGTCTAATCTCATGGCTCATATTTTTCATCTATAAGAGATGATAAAAATCTCTTCTACTAAGCAGAGAGTTCTCAGAAAAAGAAATACAAATGACTAAGAAATATTTTAAAAAATATTCCACCATCCTTAGCCATCAGGGAAATGGAGATTAAAAGCTACTTTGAGATTTTATCTTTCCCCAAATCAGAGTGGCCAAGATGAAGCAAACAAAAGACAGCAAATGCTGGTGAGGATGTGGGGAGCTGCATGCACGGTTGGTGGGAGGGCAAACTGGTGCAGCCAGTGTGGAAATCAGTGTGGCGGTTCCTCAGAAAACTAGAAATAGATCCACCATATGATCCACTGTACCACTCCTGGGCATGCACCCAGAGGACCTGCTTCCTACAGTGGAGATGCATGTTCATCAGAGTGTGAGGCTTTATTCACACAGCTGCTCTGTTCACAGTACTCGGGACACAGAACAACCGTGATGACCATACTTCCTGTTGCTGTGATCAAACACCAAGACCGAGACATATTACAAAAGGAAGAGTTTACTTGGCTTGTGATTCCAAAGGGGTAAGAGTCCATCATGGCAGGGGGTCGGGGGAGTCCGGCGGCAGAGGTGGCCGGAGCAGACAGCTGGGTACTCACATCTTCAAGCAGCCACGGGAAGCAGGGGAAGACTGGAAATCTGGCAAGACTTAGAAACTCTGAAAGCCCCCCCCCCCAGCAAGGCTGAACCTCGTAAAACATCCCCAAACAGTGCCTCTGACTGGAGGCAAAATGTCCAAACACTTGGAGCCTATGGGGGACACTCATTCAAACCATCACATTCCACTCCCTGGACCCATAGACTCATAACCATATAAAATGCAAAATGCATTTAGTCCAACTTCAAAAGTCTCCATAGTCTTTACCAGTCTCAATACTATTCAAATGTCCAGAGTCCAAAGTCTCTTCTGAGTCTCAAGGCACATGGAAACTTACTGTTTTATAAACTTTATGTGTATGTGTGTTAATATAAAAAGAGTTTAACGAGTTATTCCACACAGAGGATTATGCTCATCCCCGAAGGCCATAGATTGCCAAATAAAAACCCAGGTGTGGGAGATCTCCCTGGAGCTGTTGGT
This sequence comes from Nannospalax galili, assembly GCF_000622305.1. Lineage (NCBI taxonomy): Eukaryota > Metazoa > Chordata > Mammalia > Rodentia > Spalacidae > Nannospalax > Nannospalax galili. The sequence goes on along the minus strand of NW_008340118.1, from coordinate 1,271,260 downwards.
CAGAGGTGTCCTGAAGAGCCCCAAGCAACACAGGCTATTCCCTTTGTTCTCGGGTGCCCAGAGCTTGATCATAAGGTCCTATTGCTAAAGACATCATACACATTGGTCACAGGACACAGAGAGATCAAATTGGTACTGACCAGGAAGCCTCCTCCCTGTTGGCTTGCTCTCATGGTACTAGAAGGCTGCTGGGGGTGGGGGGAGTCATGAACAGTTTCACCCAGCTGTGAAACCTGTGTACTGCAGTGTTGACCAGCATGGAACAGTTTCACCCAGATTGAAACCTGTGTATTGCAGTGTTGACCAGCATGGGTGTAGTAGTGCAGGAATGTTGTGGGGTTAACCAAATGCTTTCTGACTAGAGCTAGGACCCATTTCACAGGAGGAAACACATGCCTGGTACTGTAAATCTGGCCCAAAATCCGTAGATGGGGTGCTCATAGGCCCCAGGGGTGAGCCCACTACCATTATTTTGCTAAACAGGCATCATATCAAGCCTTCTAGATTCATATATCTCTACCCTTAGATTAGTGTAGCCCTCAGACCTCATCAGAGAAGTTTCTTTGTTTTGTGGATGGTGGTTAAGGAATAAATTCACAAATGGTTAATGTTCAAAGAATAAATGTCAGGCAGAGTACCTAGCCACAATGGGACTTTATGTGACACCCCCACCCCCGAAGGCTCAGGGGACATCACAGAAGAAGTAGTGGAAAGATCATAAGAGACAGAGGTCAGGGAGGACTGGAGGGAAGCAGTGTCTTCTGGACCAGAAAGGATTGCTATACTCATGAAGTCACAGCAGCTGTGGTTGTCTACACAAGACCTGCACAAGGTCAAGTCAGTCAATATCCTAGCATAGAGGGGGAAGGAGTTCACAAGCTCCCACTCCTAACAGAGGAGCTATGGACAATTGTAAGTTGCCACATAGGTGCTGGGAATTGAACTCTGGTCCTTTGCAATGTCGCAAGTGCTCTTAACCACGGAGCCATCTCTCCAGCCCTATATTTATTCTCTGTCTTTAACCAGCAGAGTTCCTGATTTGTCATCTCCAACTCCATGCTGACCTCTGCAGAGGTGACAAGGGAAGGAACTGACTTGAACGGCTTGGCTTGGAGACCCCTGAAGCACAGCAGAGAGTCCACCCAGCTCAGTCCTTCCGAGACCTAGAGAACGTGGTCTGGGGGTAAAGCTCAGCACCAACACGCATGAGATCTAGTGTGCTGCTGGGTGCAGGCTAGGCAGAAAGGAAATGTCAGGGGCTGCATGTCTTGGAGCACCGGGGCCTTGAAAGAATGAGTCCAACCCCCAGCCACCACAGCCTTCATTCCCTGCGACATCCCAGCTCTTGGACGAAAAGAGAGGAGAATGGAGGGGCTTCAGGAGTTCTCTGTTCTTTATAGCAAGAGAATAGATGCAGACAGAAACTTGACTTGATAGACCTTAACATATATGACAGAATGCATGAAATTCATGGGAGGTATGGGGGGTGCAGACGGGGAGAGAGTCTACATATGATTAAGATTCAATGTACGAAGTGCATAAAATTTCAATTAAATATATAGCAATTTAAAATAAAAGAGTAAGTGCATTAAGAAACATTTTATAGAAGATGAGAAACACTAGTTTGTGGGGAAATTGTACTGAAGAAACATTTTTTAGAAGATGTTTTCTGGGGAAAAATTATCGATAGATAGATGGTGCATAGTTTGGATCTTAATGTCCACTGGGGGCTCATGTGCTAAAGGCTTGGTCCCTAGCCCATGGTGCTAGTGGGAAGCTATGGGACCTTCTGGAGGTGGAACTTTATGGAGGTCTCCAAGGCTTCAGGAAGTGGAACCCTGGGGGGTGATTGGGCCTTAGAGCCTCCCTCTTCCCTCTTCTTTTGGCTTCCTGGGTACAAGGTCAGTGGCTTTGCTCCACTGTGAGATTTTGTCATGAACTTTCCATAGGCTCAAAGCAATGGAAGCCAACTGACCATGGATAGAGTAAGTCCAACAGATCCTTTTCTTTCTCTAATTTGATTACCTGACATATTTGTTATGGTAACAGAAAGCTGTCTAACACATGGAGAGACTCAGACTTTAGTATTAGTAACAGTAGAGCGGGTTTTACGCATAAAAATGAATGATCATTCATTTGATAGACTTTCAGGTGGCATCCGCAAAACCACAGTGGGATGAGCCTTGGTGTTGGGTGTGGGGGTCGGGGAGGAGCTTCATGATGCTGGCAGCTTTCTTGTTCTCATTTGCTAATCAACCCCACATCATGTAGACACTGGGCCTGTTGTCATTGCTGGCCCCTGTGATAGGGCAGGAGGATTGCCCACGGTTAGAAACCACAGCAGTAAGGACCAGCCTCTCACACAGACTAGACCTCCTGACATTGAGGGAGCTCAGGACAAGAAGACAGTCTCAGTGGCTCCCTCTGCACTGGATATACAGTTTTGGGTGCCCAGGGAAACAAGCTCTGGTTTCCCTTGGGGAGAAGGTCTCTGTACTTGAGACCACATTGGAGAAGCCCAAATGTGCTCTAGACACAGCAGACAGCATCCTGCATCCTGCACAGGGTGGCTGGGCAAGTTGGCTAGACTAAGAGTGCAGACCCGGAGGTGTCAAGCACAGGGTTCAGGGGTTTAGAAAAGAGACACAGTCAGGTGCTAGGTATGCCTCTTGCTTCTTTTTGAGAAGTGCTCAGTTCTACTAAAAGAAAGCTGACCCCCAAATGGCACAGAGTCTCTGAGAGGTCCAGTGAGTGCATGGCTCCATTGTCACTTCCCCGGCTGACACCACTGTGGCCCAGCAAGAATTCATGATGTCACCATCCAAGGAGACTGGCCAGGAGAGCTGCAGTTATTTTAAAAATGAATAAATCATGTGCCTTGTTGGCCAATCACTTGATTCACTGCAAGAAAAAACTAGTAAGTTGGTTTCTTTACTGAAATGCTGGGGAAACGTGAACGCTTTTATTTCATCCTGGCTCATCTTAGACCACTGAAAGAAACTGACATTGAAGCCATTGTCTAAGTTTATGAGGTTGAGATGAAGGGGAAAGAGATAGAAGAGAATTAAAAGTCCTCTTTGTCACAGGGACCACTGACCTGGGTAACTTGAGTAGAAAACTAGCACTGGGGGCAGTGGGAGGGGGATCCTACAGTCTAAGAGCCCTCACTCCAATGTCCACGTCACACCCTGTCCACACGAGTGGTAGCCATGACAGGGGCAGCAGTGGAAACTGGATTTGTGCAGGGAACTGAAGTGCCCAGCTTCTGGGGGTTAGGGAGGCAGTAAGGGCTACTGCTTTCCTCAGCTTCCTTTCCCCGTGGGTAAGAGGGAACCCCACGGACGCCCTGCGCTGCCCTGCGTGTGCACCTTCCTAGCAGTGCGGTGTAAAACAAGCTCAGGCAGACCTTCGCATGGGGTGCCCCGAGGACTCAGTGCTCATCACGAACTCTCCACCCTCCCCTCTTCACAGGTGTCCGCTGCTCGGGGACTGGCCTGGCTTCCCTGAGAAACTTGCCAGAAAGAACCACATTTTGACAAATAGGAGTTTAAAGAGAAAGACTTGGTTTTTAACCTGCCAGTTATCATGATGCAAGAACTGCCTTGTGAGAAAGGGAAATAATCATGACTGCAGGACCTTTAAAGAGTGGGATATTGGATGATGACAGTTTCAGTCAAATATGCATTTTGTAGGTTAGAGACATGAAACCTGGTCCAGGAAACAGGGCAATGGCCTGAGGGAGACATCCTCTAGTAAAGCTGAAACCGCCCTCAATGTCAAACTGGGCAGGTCTAGGGTAAGGAAAGCCTCTTTAAACCCTCTGGTTTTGAAACTCCATTTTACTGGCCAGTTTATATTATACAAAAATTAGTCATGCACTGAAAAGAGGGAGAATTGCCATTTGGAATTAAATAATTAAAGAACAGGTTAGGGCTGAAACAATCCTTTAGCTATTTCCTGTGAAATTGACTCTTTTTTTCAGTGAAATTGAATATTAACCTTTTTCAGATGGAAAAATTCCCCCAAAACATAGGAAAGTTTTTTCACATTATTTTATCCTTTATCTTGCATATATAAAGAAACAAAAAAAAATGAGTAAATTACTTGAAGTAACCCCAGGGAGAGTTAGAAATCGATTTTTCACAGTGTTGCCTTGGATACACAGACACTACAGTCTCTTACCACTGGGAGGCAGCAGTGAAAACGCACCCAATTTGATCACTGGGTGACCAATGTGGGTCCAAAGCTCTGTGCAGCACTGTATGGAAATCAGTCATAACCCTTTTAAACTTGGATACTTTTATTTTTAACTTTTTAAAATTTTTATGTGTATGAATGTTTTGCCTGCATGTAAGTGCACCTGCATCATGCCACGCCCAAAGAGTCCAGAAGACAGCATTGGATTCCCTGGAACTAGAGTTAACGATGGTTGTGAGCCACCATGTGGGTGCTGAGAACTGAACTCAGGTCCTCTGCAAGAGCAGCCAGAGCTCTTAACCGCTGAGCATCTCTCCAGCCCTGACTTGGATATTCTTTACCCATCTTCCTGGTGAAGCCCAATGCTGTGAATGATGGAGTAAGGATGGAGGGCCCGTGGACATAGTTATCAAATAACTGCAGCAACTGAAGGCTTCTAGGCAGAAAAGACAAAGACCCAGGTTATTTTAAAGACCAGGCTGACTGCAGGCGTCCAGATAACATGACATCAATAAGGAAAAACGTGAGGCAAACGTGGCTTATGATGTGCTGCTGAGGGCGACAGAGATGATGCAGAAGGGGAAGGTCTGGGACAGCTTCTGGGAGAAGCAGGCAGCTGCACAGAGACTTGAGGAAATGTGGATGTGGTTTTGATATGGTGAGCCATAAAAGCTTGATGTGTTGGAGGCTTGGTCCCCGCTGGTGGTATATTTGAGAGGTGACTGGGTCATGAAGTAACTAACCTGATGAATGGATTAATCAAATACTGAGACCACAGCTGAATGGGCTACTAGGAGGTGAGTCTGGCTGGAGGAAGTAGATGCCCCCCATCACCCATTCCTTGCTGAAGGAACTGTAGATGAACACCTTTGAAGCCATGAGCCAAAAATTCTCATGTTTGAAGAAAGTTGATTATTTGTGTTGGACCAAATTCCTAGCTACCCTGAGCTGCACACAGTCTGTGGATTGCAGGCTGGACACACCTGGACCAGTACAAAGGCCCCAAGGCAGGAGGTTTGCCTGAGTGTTGGGAAGAGCAAAGCCCAGTGGGTTGGAACAGATGAGCCAGAGGAAAGAATGCCTCCCTGGTGCTGTGATTGCCACTGGAGGAAGCCCCTCCACGGTGTGCTAATGGACTGACCTCACTAAGGCCTGCTTTAAAACGGTGATAGTGCATCTACAGGACTTGCCACTTTGGAATCAGAACTTGAGTGTGTCTTGGAGATGTTTCTCTAAGTGCCCTCCAAGCTATACGGATCCAGAAAACACGTCAGAACAGTTAGTATTCAACCTCCTAAGCTGAAGGCCCCCTGTCAACTCTCTGCTGTTTTCACCAGGGGCGGGAGGGGAGCTGCTGGACCTGGCCTAAAACTGCGTCAAGGGTTGCAGGATCTGAGACATTAGCTCACTTGGCATGGGCTGAGTACCAGGGGAGCAGTTGGTCCCATTACTACTATTTCTGTTTTAAGTTGGGCTAGCAGAAATCTCCATATTTTCTATGTGTCACCTGCTAGGCATAGTCAAGACAGGGAGCAACCACATGAGACCGTGTCTCAGCCTCTGGGGAGAAACCACCACCAAGGACACCTCCACCGTGTTCTCCCCTCTCTGTGAGACACAAAGAGAACGACTCTGGATTTGTTTCTGGCAGGGAATGTTCGTGTTCTTTTATTAGGTAATTATCACGCCACCGAACCCTGCCATGAAATAAGTGGCCTTCAGTGGGAACAAACCAATTCATTCTGGTTTTTGTTTCAACTGTCAGGAGACTGGGGGGTGGGGAGGGAGCCATTCTGCTCCACCCCAGTCTGCTCCACTTTGGAAACAGTTCCTAGCTCTTCGTTCCAGACTTAGGGGATTTTCTAGTTTTTGGCTCACTCTGCAAGATAACAGCAATCTTTCATAGGCTTTCTGACTCCTCAAAAGGCGCTGCGCCTTTCGAGGTAAGACAGGCCCTGAGGCAGGTGTCTGGGTCTGAAGACTAGAACCCCCTTCCAGAATCATGAGTGGATGTCTCATGGATATGCCCTTCCCCCACCCCAGGAGTCTAAGCAATGTGACTGCACCTGGTCCCATCCAGGTGACATGACACAAACCAGTCTGGGGAGACTTACCCTTATGCCAAGGCCAGACAATCACATCATTCCAGGCATTCTGTGGGGTTTTTTGTACTAGAAGTGGTTCCCAGGGCCTTTGCTTATGCTAAGCAAGTGCTATAACCCAGGTTGTCTGACCCCCTAGCCCAGGGATTCCAGTCAGGGCCAGTTCCGCTGTGTGCTGAGGTTCTAATCTTAAACCTCTGCAGGTTTCCAAAAGACAAAAATTAGGTGGGGCTGGAAAAACAGATGGTGAATCTATTGAATCCCAGCCTCCAATCTAAGATTCATCTGGAGCCGCAGTGGCTGCGAATCTCCACCTGCCCATCAGCCCTGGCTCCGGTTCCTAGTCTGGCTCACTGAGCAGAACTTCCCCGGCATCAGCCTCATCTGTGTGCAGCTGGCCCTTCCTGAGCCAAGACCTTCTTCCCCTTCAAGGCCCCTGGACTGCTGCCTGGCTGCGGGACCCTGGCTCACCGGTAATGTTCGCGGGCATGCCGGTTGCCCGTCATGGACACCCAACCATGTTAATCGGTATTGTGGCTATGTGAGCTTTCAGCATCTTCCAAGCCTCAAGGCTCCCAGGAAGCCCTGCGCTCACCTTGCCGAAAGCCCCAGGAGCCAAGTCCCACCAGAACCTGACATACACACCATAATCGGACAAGAGCTGGTGAACTGTCTTCCCGGAAGAGTATCTGAGCAGGGACATTTCTCCCCTACATGTCACCGTGGACTAGGAACAGCTTCCTCGTGCTGAGAAGGGAGCGTCCCTGCTGCACACGTGACCTGTTCCTGGCACAGTCTGCTCCTCCATGGTCAGTGTTATGGCAGCCGCTCTGCTCGGCTCCTTTTTCCACAGCAGTACCGACTCTTACTAACCAGCTACCCAGCCCAGTGTGCAAAGGTGTTGTGAGGATAAATGGCTGTGTCTATAAAGCGCTTGGAGTTCTCTTAAGAAGCAACACAGAAGAGCTAGAGTTAACACATGGTAATTCTCCAAGAGTGGGTGGAATTACAAAGAGAAATCATGTCAAAGATGTAAGAGAACTTAAAAGTCTGAGACTTTAAAAGGCTGGGATTATTAAAACACCCAGTTGTTTGACAGGAGAAAATTAAACTGTTCTCCTGTCTCAGAAGATAGAACCCCACTTTCTCCCCACTCACTGCACCCCACAACCTCCTCCTCCTGCACTGAACTTTGACTGCAGCCTAGAAGGCTTCATAGACAAAAAAATCATACCATAGATATGCCCTAAAGCGGCAGTCAGGTCCACAAAGCTCTGATGGACCTACGTTGCATTGCAAATGGGACCCCAACACATCATGCTGTGCCCAGACAATTTTTAATTCCTGCAGATGGATACGATGACAAAATCAATCTGGAGGGGAAACGTGTTTTTCTGCAGAGCATTTAGGATTAGCCCTCCCCAAATTCCAGAAGCTAGACTAAACAAAACACCTGTAAGTGTGTGTGTAAGTCGTTGACAAAAGTCATTCAAAACCATCAAGAACAGAATGTCATGAGGAAGAGGCCGTGCAACTTTGACAAAGTAACCAACCAACAGCCTCTAGAAGGAAAAATATAGTTTCTGATTTTTTTTAATCCATTGTCTAAGGAAATTAAGGAGAGGAAATTAGTGAGCTTCAGGGTAGAAAAGAGGGCCTTCCAGAAAACAGTCATAGAGGAAGAAGACGGAGATATAAAACAGGAGGAAAACATCTAAAATATTCTTAACCAGAGTACCAGGAGAAAACAGAATGAGGAGATGGTGGGACAAAGACACAATGGGGGAAAAGCTTCAAGGCTGTTGAAACGAAACAAAACTCTCAGGTTGTTGACACTTGAGACTCCAAGCAGGGTGCATATCCACTCCTAAATCCTCTATCAGTTGAAGTTTCCAGAAGAACAGCCAGTGAGAGCTTAGATGGATAGGTGGGTAGATAGACATTCAGGGGCACAGAGATTTGTTACGAGGAATTCATTTTTATAATGAAGGGGATGGTAAGGATCTAGAAATCTAACCAACTTGAGTCTGCCCTGGAATTGGCTGCTTGGCTCAAAGACCAGCAGGCAGGGAAGCCATGTGGCTTGGTGAAAGCAGCCTTAGGTCTATTCAGGCAGACCAGATGAGACTGCTCACAGTCTGGAGGGGGTTTTAATGGCAATCTGATCCAAACCAGCCTCACAGATGCATCCAGAGCAACATCGGAACAACCATCTGGGCATTCTGTGAGAAAGTCAAGATGACACACAAAATTAACCATCGTAGATCCCTACTTAGTGGAGCGGAGTGGAGAACACAAAGGGAAACGTTCAAAATAGCCACAAAAGAAAGAGAGTTGACATGTGGAAGCACAACATTTTTTCACACATCAGAAAACATTTTAGTAATAGCTTCAAATTCCTGAGGAAAAAGCATCAACCCTAAAGAATATTTTACTTAATCCAATATTCAGGAGTAAGAACCAAGTCCAACTAGCGCAGGAAAACAATGCTAGGCGAGTGTCTGACTTGTGCCTTGGCTGCAGGACATTCCTCAGTCACGTGGAGACTGCTCAGTACGAGTCAGTGACAACCCACACCTGACTTCTCACAGAACCTTTGAACATCTATCCACATACGAAGGATGAAACCAAGGGGTGGGGAGGCAGCTAAGCACCAGCAGGCCCCTCTCTCTGCTTCCTGGCCAGTCACAACATGACTGCTGTGCTCCACCACACCTTCCTTGCAGTGGTCAACTGGACCCTCTGAAACGGTGAACCAAAATATAGGCACCTCCCAGGGATGTTCTGTCAGCAATTTGGACACAAAGATAAGAAAAACAGCTAATACAATTAGCTTGACTGGGGCTGGAGAGATGGCTCAGCAGTTAAGATCCCTGGCTGTTCTTGCAGACGACGTGGGTTTGATTCCCAGCACCCACATAGTGGCTAACAACCATCCCTAACTCCAGTTCCAGGGGTCCAACGCCCTCTTCTCACCTCCACAGGCATTACACAACACAGGTGCACTTACATACATGCAGGCAATACACTCATATACATATGATAAAAAATAATAAATAAAAAAAAGCTGGGGGGTCTTTTTGAGACAGGGTCTCCCTATAGCCCCAGCTGTCCTGGAACTCACTACATAGACCAGGCTGGCCTTGAACTCACAGAGATCTGCCTGCCTCCGCCTCCCAAGTGCTGGGACTAAAGGCATGCGCCACCACACCTGGCATAAATAAAATATTTTTTAAATCCAACCAGCTTGATTGGTTACCATGTCATCCTATGTCAAAACACCATGCTGGGAACCTTAAATACTGATTTTAAAATTAATCCAATTTGGGGCTGGAGAGATGGCTCGGTGGTTAAGAGCACTTGCTGCTCTTGAAGAGAACCTGGGTTCGGTTCCCAGCACCCACATGACGGCTCACAAATGCCTGTGGCAGTTCCAGGGAATCCGAAGCCCTCTTCTGGCTTCTACAGACACCACACGGATGTGATACGGATAAACCCTGATATACATAAAATTAAAATGAATAAATCTTTTTAAAAAGTGTTTAGAATTTTAAAAAACTTAGACCAGTTCTGTTATTATTGATGGTATTATGATTGTAATTATTGTTGACTGGTTAAAACAAAAATGGGATGGTAATTTATGTTTATTACAGGAGCAAACTGAGCAGTTGGACAAATTCAAATGCTGACAAAGACTTGCATTCATAGAACTGGTTGGTAGGAGTTAAATCAGTACAGTTACTTTCAAGACGGATTTGGTCTGTAAACTGAGTGAATGTAAGTGCATGGCGCAACCCAGTAATTGCACTCCATGCATGATAATTTTCTTAAAGCATGCCACTTAGTAACAGTTAACGACGTGATAGCAGTACCACATGTCACATAGAAATGTGCATATTAAAAGTTTAAAATTATGTATTCAATGAAAACTGCTAAATTTGAGTTAGTGATTTCTTCTGGAGAGAGAGAAGAAAGAAAATGGTATTGTTATAGACACAGAGGAAGACTCATTTATAAGTTTATAAGTTGATTTATCTTTTGATTTATTTACCCCAGAAAGAATAATTTTAATGAAAAATTTGAATCTTAAAAAATGTTTTAATTGGGATTAGTGAAAAGCTAACTTTGAGGTGAGGTCATGACTGGATTTGCTAAATACACATAGGCCTTAGCTAATAAGAATAGAAAACGTCTGTTTTAGTGGTTTGACAAGAGTACAAAACTTTTAAACTGCTTGTATTACATTTGTATTTATTTTGTGTGCCCATGTGTGGGACATGGCACACATGTAGAAGTCAGAGGATGGATGACCTTTGGAAGTCGTGAGTAGGTTCTGTTCTTCTGTCCTGTCAGTCATGAACTCGAGTTCTCAGCCTTGGCAGCAAGTACCTTTACCCTCTGAACCATCTTGCCAGCCCCCAAACTTTTATAAGTTGATCAATACTGCTATAGCATGGTGAATAGTAGGTGGGGCAGGGGGTTCAGACTTAAGTATGTATGTTGGGGAGGTAGCTGTGCATATGTGTTTGTGTACATGCACCTACATGTCACCTTTATTCTGTACACTGAGCCTGGATTAGTTAATACTTTATGGCATAAATCTAGGGGAGACATTCTATGTAAGCTCCACTATAACTTTCTTGACTGAATCAAGGCCTTAACTATGATGTACCGTTATGCAATTTCCCCAAATTAAAAGAACCAAATACTAGGGCTGGAGAGATAGCTCAGTGATTAAAAGCACTGGTTGTTTTTACAGAAGACCCAGGTTCGAATCCCAGCACCCACATGGCTGCCAACACCTGTCTGTAACTCCAGTTCCAGGGGATCCAATGCCCTCTTTTCTCCTCCTCCTCGGGCACTGCATAACGTGGGTACACTTACACACATGCAGACATAACACTCATACACATAAAATAAAATAAAAAATAAGAACCAAATATATAACATAAAGCACAAGGCAAAATTGGGCAATTTGCCTACGCGTGGAGGACTCCTGATGTCAATGACATGTCTACCCTCAAGTGTTAACTTGTAGATGCATATAAGGATTTAGACTATTCCTCCTCAGCAACAGCAGCTAAATACTCCTTTTGCTGCGCCCCAAGATTGGGGCAGGATCTCCCACAATAAGTTAAGCTCTCCAGGGTCAGGGCAGGATCTCCCACACTGAGCTAAGCTCTCCAGGGTCAGGGGAGGCTCTCCCACACTGAGCTAAGCTCTCCAGGGTCAGGGGAGGATCTCCCACAGTTAGTTATACCCCAGGACAGAGGAAGAAGCTTAGATAACAAGATCAGACACTCGACTTGTAGTTTCCACCATTTCTTCAGTCTGCTGAGACAATGAAATGAAATGTGTATCTAATAGTGGGGACTCCGATGAAGGAGATTCAGATCTTTGGTCAGCCTTGCCATCTGGCCAGCACTCATTCTCAAGTGAGGGTCCTGCATCCCTGTCTGAATCCTGCCCACTGTTTTACTCAGACCAGCACCTCCTGATACCCAATACAGGGTCCACTACAGCCATATGGGTGTGCTTTCTGAACACAATGGTACCCAGAGACTCAGCTCTAATCTGCCCACTAAAGCCAAGAATAAAAGTGAGCTCCTTGACTCTGAGCTCCTGATACAAGCAGCTCCTGTTCAATAACGCCCCTTCCGAGGTTTCCTTATCTTTTTACAAGGACTTACGGTTTGGTAGTAAATGGTTTCAGACCTTCGTGGCTGGTTTTCCTAGGAAAAGTTGGCCTGCAACACCTAGCACCCCTTTCTGTCTTAGCTGGCCCATTCTTAGGATGTCCCTGATGCCCCCTTACTAAATACATATGCATTATGTGCATATTAGGTGCCAATATTAGGGTGAATGTCTCGTATTGTAGTGGGGTAATTGAATAAATATCTCCAGATACCGTGGTTTAAAACCTCTTTATTTCGTAGTAATTTTAGACCTACAGAAAAGTTGGAAACCTGGAGTGTGGCTTCCTGTGTACTAACCCGCCTTCCCCTTCTCCCTCTTACATAATCAGGGAGCACTTATAAGAAGGAAGAAATGAGCATTGGTGCGGTGTGAATAACCCTGCGACAGGCTTTATTTGGACATTACTTCCTGTGATCTTGTACTTGAAGGACGCCTGCCCTGTGCTCCTTTGACCTGTCATACACAGCAGCCTGCGTGCTGTCTGTCTTCCGAGGGCCTCTGAGCCAGGGCTCGTGTTACCACTTTTCTGGCTGCTGGAGCCTCGTTCCTCAGTCTCTACGCTGGCTTAGAGTGCCTGTGCACGCAGCACGGAGACTGCACAAGCTCGCTCTGGCAGCGCACGCCTTCCCCTGAGACTTAACACAATGAACAATTAACATCGGAACATCTCATTTACTAAATTAGCGTCAATCACAGAGCTAATTAAGTGAAAAGTCAGAATTCAAGCGATGTTCTGACTCTTTATTTAATCTTCACCATGACTATTAGTAAGGTCATATTATTCTCATTTTATACATTAAAAATGGATCATACAGGCTTAATTTTTGTTGAAATGAGATTCTTTCAAGGGTGTCTGTCCACCTGTGTGTTTGCTAGGTGGATTGTGCACCCAAAGGGCAACTGAGACTCTAGAGAGTTCCTTACCATCTCCCTGGCAGGTCTTCAGGGTAAAACTCAGCACTTAGGACAATCTATTTGAAGCAGATGTTTCCTACAATGGTTTTCATATCGCACCAGAAAAAATGACAGAAATTCTATAAATTGATAGATTTCGGTGGTGTGTAAGGAGAAAGAACTCTCAAGTTTAATGCCATGAGGTGCATTGATTTTCATCTCCCCTGGGCATCTGCTCCAGTCCCCCGCAGCAGGCTCACATACTGCACATTCACAGTTTCATTGATTTTTACATTAATGCCGACCTGTCAGTATCTGCTTAAGCCTTCCATGTTCAAAATTTTTTCAGCACATGTATGCTCACACACACAGACACACACGCTCATCATACATGCACACACAAAATGATTAAAAATAACTAAATGAACAAATGGAAGTAGATAAAATATGTTCATAGTTCGCTTAAATTATTGTTGGTACAAGCAACACTTAGATTGGGGTCTATAAGACAGAGGTCTTATAGAAGGTCATGAAATTAAAATGCAATAAAAAACTAAATTCTAACCCCTTAGGTCTGAAGTCAGAACTCATTGGGGACTTGTCCTGATTTGATGACACGTTCCACAGGGAGGTCCTGACTGTGAAATTCAGTGTGGCCTCAGGCCCATCATAGACACAACTTACCAGCTTTAAAGGAACTACTGAAGTTTGGAACATACCCAGCCCGGGGGCTGGGCGAGGGGCTAAGAACAGGGCCTCTTTGTTCTGCTGAGATTCTTATTTCAGGTAAGTTTGCAGTATCCATGTTCCTGGCCAAAGAGAGCAAATGCTTTGAATTAAGACTGCTATTCTGATTTATAATTCAATTTTTCAGGAAACTTACTTCCTGGCTTCTGTAGCCCTCAGGTTTTTTTTTTTCCCATGGGTTTCTTTCTAAGATTCATTTTTAATTATGTGTATCTGTGTCATGTGAGGGCTTGTGCATGTGAGCGCAGATGCTGACAAAGGTTAGACGAGGGTGTTGGATCCCCTGGAGCTGGGCGTTGCATGGAGTTGTGAGCTGCTTGATGTGGGTGTTGGGAATTGAACTCAGGGTCTCTGAAAGAGCAGCAAGTGCTCTTAACTGCTGAGCCCTTCCTCTAGTCCCTGTTTTCTAGTTTTAACGGGATTAACACCACAGCATGTTGGTGTCTTGATTTGGGTGACTGGGAGATTTAACCGTTTTTCTGAATCCTGACTTGAGTGAGACGGCCGCCTGAGGCCCAGCAGCTCTCAGTTCCTGCCACGTTTCTCGCAGCTGTGATTCACTTGACACATTTGTTCATGCTTTCCAGTGAGTTTTCAGCCTTTTGCTTGAAGTAGTTATTACCTCTTCCCTACCATGTCTCCCTCAGTGCTGCCCATGGTCTTCCTGGATTTCATTCTCTCTTTCTTTTCCTTCCTTCCTTCCCTCCTTCCTTTCGATTTTACGTTCAGTTATACTGCTTTTTACCGCTTAAAAGGCCTATCCTTTACATTCCTGCGATGACTAGAGAAATGACCTCTAACTCTGAGGCGTCAGGGCACCTCTTTTGAGAACTAGAAAGAGTATCTTTGCCATTTTCTTGGCTTAAAAATAAACTCATGACCCAGCTATGCTTAGAAAAGCAGTTTGTTCCCATTTAACCTCTTGTTTATGAGAAATGTACTGAACTCATAAAGTCAGTCAGATGATGTCAAAGCTCAGACTCGGCTTACCGGCTACAACTGGAAACTCCTCAAATTAACTAGAAAGTTATATGCAATTCTTAGTCAGAGCCGAAGAAGGTCTTTGTGCTAGGGTGATGGTAAAATTACTACACAGGAGCAGAGACACCCAAACAGTCAGGGCCATTTTGAGGAGTTCCAAGTGGTAGGGCACTTGACCTACCAGAGACCAAGACAGTGTGTGCTCTTGTGAAGGTGATGGCGAGGTGGGAGGATGCAGAAGAGACGGAGGCTAGAAACAGACTCACGCTTAGAAAACACCACGCATGGGGCTGGGATACGGCTCAGTGGGTAAACGACCTGCTGTACGAGCACAGGGACTGAGTTCAGATCCCCAGAACCTGTGTGTGCCTGTGTGTGCCTGTGTGTGCCTGTAACCCAGCGTATCCCCCAGTGCAGTGTGGAAATGGGCAGAGCTGGGGCTCGTTGGCCAGTTAGTCTAGTTAAAATGTCTCCAGGCTCAGTGAGAGACCTTGTCTCAAAACATAAGGTGGTAGAGAGCAGCAGAGGTGGGCAAGCATCCCCCCCACACACATGTGCATACACATACATGCAAGCAGGGCACATGTACAAAATATTTTTTAATTATTTATTTAATAAGTACAAAAATATTTTAAGATACATGGTGCTTAGGTAATTAGTTTTTCATATAGAATGAAATAATAAAACTAGCTACCAACCTTGTGTCATAGACACAATTCAAGTGGGAAAACATTCTCATACAAAACAGAAAATAATTAGAATCCTTAGAAGAAAATATAAAATAATAGCTCTAGAGTGTAAGAATCCTGAAACTAATGATTGATCCAGTTGAGACCTGGTAAGTTAAGAACTGTTTAAAGGCACAAAAAAAGAATTCAGTGGAGACATCTGTAATAGGAAGAATGTCTGCGGAGGACAGGTGGGGAAGGGCCAGAATCAAGAGCATTCAAAGCATTTCAGGTTCGGGGACAGCACCAAAGTCCATATGTAAAATAAGCGAAAGAAATGAAAAAAAACATAAACATGAAAATTTGGCCAAAACCACTAATAATCAAAAGATGACAAAGCACCAAATAGTTTTCCTATAGAAATTTGGGGAGTAAAGTTGCCCAAGTGCTTTGAAGATTTTGGACCAATTTCTAATCTGTTTAAAAACTTCAGAAAGCAAATTGGCCATGTGTGGCAGAGCTGAAGATGTTGTCCTCTGTGAAGCTGTAACTGTGCTCCCCAACCCCCTGATCTCACGAGTAAAACTGTCTCACAGACAGTGCTGTGTTCACAGACACCGTTTTATAATCTGAAAAGTCAAGCACGGAAAGAGGCAGATGAATGTTCTTCAGAAGAAAGACAGAACACGGTGACTGTATAATGAATCCTCACACAACCTTGGCCAGGAAGCAGGTTAGAGCCATATGCCAACATTTGGAAGGGCAAAGTGCAGAATCAAACAGTGTTGTTCGGCACAGTTCTTAATCTCCAAAGCATCACTGAGCTCTGTTTGGGTGCGTACACAGTAAAGGTATGAAATTGTGTTAGAAAGACAAATATCAATGTGCTAATCCCTGGTGCCGAAGGAAGCTGTGAGGTTAGAAGATGTAACTGAGAGACTGGCGATCCCCAAGGTGGGGACACCTCTGTATCTCACACTGAGTAAGAGCTACACAGATGTTCATTATACTCAGCAATATACATGCTGATATGTACTGTGATGTGTGTGGATTACGGGGCCCTGGCCCAGGAATTCTGTACGTCTGTGGTCTGTGTAGAGTCAGGGAATATGAAATTTCTATAATCAACCAGGGGCAAGGAGTCATCTGACAAACACAAGCACAGCTGTAACCTTAAAGACCATGAGAACATGACAGCCATCAAGATCTAAGCAGCATAAAAACACAGGTCTGGACAGGGTTTAGACTTATTATTCATGTACTGGGCACTACAAGGACTCCTTCACAGCCTGAACAGAGCCTGCCCACAGCTCACATGCTCATACTAACAAATATTCTAACTGGCAGAATGGAGTGACTCACTGCAGAGAACACATGGCAGGATAGGGAAACAAGAACACCTCTTCCTTTGCTCAACAAACGCTCACTGTCTTGAGTGTGCACCTGGAGCACTAGACAGGAGCTGTGAGATGAACAATGGCCACTCTGGGCCTAAGTGTCTGTCTGTGGGCAGTGCAAGGAGGCAGAGATGGAGGGATGGAGGGACAGGGGAAGCAGGGATACAGGGATGAAGGAATGCAGGGACTCAGGGATGCATGGATAGAGGAATGCAGGGATGGAGGGATGGAGGGATGGAGGAATGGAAGGATGGAGGGATGGAGGGATGGAAGAATGGAGGGGTAGAGAGAAGCAGAAAGGCAGGGATGGAAGGATGGAGGGAGGTAGGGATGGAGGGACAGAGGGAGGCAGGGATGGAGGGATGGAGGGATGGAGGGAGGCAGGGATGGAGGAGGCAGGGATGGAGGGACAGAGGGAGGCAGGGATGGAGGGATGGAGGGATGGAGAGAAGTAGAGAGGCAGGGATGGAAGGATGGAGGGAGGCAGGGATGGAGGGACAGAGGGAGGCAGGGATGGAGGAGGCAGGGTTGGAGGGACAGAGGGAGGCAGGGATGGAGGGATGGAGGGATGGAGAGAAGCAGAGAGGCAGGGATGGAAGGATGGAGGGAGGCAGGGATGGAGGGACAGAGGGAGGCAGAGATGGAAGCATGGAGGGAGGCAGGGATGGAGGGATGGAGTAGATAGGGACAGAGGGAGGTAGGTAAGGATGGAAGGATAGAGGGAGGCAGGGATGGAGGGAGGCAGGGATGGATTCTTTGGAAGACCCAGCTGATCCTAGCAGTGGGGCACTAGCTAAGGCGTCCACCCACTGGGTCCTCCAGTTCTGTCTCCAGGTGATGTAAGAAAATTTAGGTGCTTGGCAACTTATCTCAATATTTGATTGCCATATTTCAAAATAAGGGTATATATAGAACTAATAAGTTTTAGAAAATTACAAGTTTTTGACATCTTTGTGACACTGTGAACTCTGAAAACCCACATGATTCTGAGCTATATTAACATGTTGCTTGCATAATTTTAAAAGGTGCTTTTTTAAAAAGTACATGCAAAAGAAAGTGTTTTCTTTCATTACAAATCTCAGTTTATACATTTTCTACTCTTTGTGGTAAGAACAGGCTGTACATTAATTATATAAAATAAAGCATGAAAGATTCAGAAAATTTTAAAGAAAAAAAACTACAAAGCTACCACAACCCAATGAAAGTGGTTGATGCTTTTGTATATTTCTTTCATATCCTTTTCTTTAAAATAAATGTGCTAAATTATTTAATTTGATTCATTTAAATTGAAACTATTTTAAATGAGCATCACTTTTAGATGTAGCAGAAAGCTAAGCTTCCATTTGCAGGCATCAGGCTAAGCACTGGCATTCGTGTCCCCTGGTTCATGAAGTTGAGCTGTTTGCAGACCGATGGGGATGCAGGGTGCTCACTTGACCCTCACAACACTGCTACAAGGGAGAGCTGTTATCTAAGTTGTAGACAAAGAGACTGAGGCAAAACCACACAGCTGCTCGGGTAGAGAAGGAGCAGATACTGGGACCCAGGCAGTCTGTGACCAAAAAGACAAAGTAATCCACTTTACTGTAACGGATGAATCAAGAATTCATCACATTAAAGTGGATTACCACAAAATCAAGAATGCCAAGCAGCCATCAGCACAGGACAGCGTGGCCAGAGCTCCCAAGGGCAGGTCAGCCTCAGCCCAGAGTCCCTTTGCAGCCACCGAAAGTAAGATGAGTTCTATGGAAAGGCTGTGAGCAGCAGCAAAGATGGACACCTTCCTCCTGCCCGCTCATCCCAGTAAAAACAAGGCTCTACTAGTTTGGCGTTTACTACAGTCAGAAAAGCTAAGAACATTGTTCATGACATTTAAATTACCCACCACAAGGCTTATCAGGACAACTGGGCACACCAACAAGACCCCACCCAAAGCCCCCAGCATGACCCACCCCCCAACCCCCATCAGGGCCCTGTTCCTTTGCTTTTGGGGGAGGAGGGGAGAGCCTCGGTAGGGAGCCCTCCTGGAGTTTGCCTGCTCTGGGTAGGCAGAGAGACCCTTCAGGGAAGGGGCCTGCGGCCTTAGTGTGGAGACCCAACGTAGCTGCCCAGAAAGCAGTAGAGGCCCCCTCTTAAGAATGAAGCCCTAGGCCCCTCTCTTAGGAATGAGTATTTAGGGCTCCCTAAACCCCCCACATGCCACTGTCCTTCCTCCCTCCTTATGCACTCTGATAAAAGACTCCAAGTATACACAGGTGTCAGGCATCTCAGTGGCACTCGGATGCAGTTTTCAACCTGTGACAGGATGTGGCTTATGAAGGACCGGCCCATAGCTCTCCGCTTCAGAGGTTTGCTCCCACGCAGAGCTAAGCGACACACCTGGGTGTTGCCCACAGACACTGGAGGCAGGTTTTTAAGCCTTGTGATCTGCTATATAGCAATGGGTAAGTAATAAAGCTGTCTGCTGTTTGCACCTAAGAAAATGTTAATTATGGTGCTGATACCACAAGAATCTTTAAAATGCTCATAGTTGTCACTTGGATTGGACCATGGAAGGAACCCTGTCCAGAAGGCAGCACTGGCTGGGCACAGGGAGCTAGCACTGTAAGCAGCAGCCTTTTACCCAGGGCCACCTCATCCATCAGCTCTGCTCCTCTGGCTGGAGAGGGCTGCTCTTGGATGCTTTGTTTCCTTTCTGGTGGGAAGGCCATCATCAACGATACTGTAGCATCCTACCATATTTGATGTATGTGTACACATATGAAAATGTGTGCATGTATCTGCATATAAACGATTTTTTCATGAAATCCACACCTTACTAAGAAGAAAGACCTATTGTCATCCCTTAGAGAAAGTTTAATAGCAACTTAGATTTACACGCAAAACTCAGTTATCCAAATCGTAGGTACCCAAAGAGTCCAGCCATTTGAAACCTGAGCGGTAAGCCAAGGCCACCTTGTGCTGAATCAGCAGCCAATTAAATAAAGGGAACTCAATAGTCTGGGAGTTTGTGAGCAGGTGGAGGGCATGCACCTTCAGGACAGGCAGGTAGGTGAACAGGGACACTTATGAGTCTTTCAAACAGAGGACAGTGTCCTTATAGGATAAGGGTAGAACTTTATTTCACATGACAAAAGGCTTATATAATATTATTTATATTAGCTAACAATATAACCACCAAATATAGGTGGTAGTGAATTACTTAATTCTAGCTCCAGGGAATCCTTGATGTCTTTGGGTCCACCCGCACATGTGCACATACCCACACACAGACACATCTACAAAATTTAAGAATAAAATAAATCTGCAAAGGATTAAAAACCTGGCAAGACTTGAAACTGTGAGTCCCTTCATTTTTGTCGTTAGGAATTCATTTTCTTCTCAAATTTTCAGTGAAGAACTGGATGGCACTCAATGTTTAGCATCGCACCAGGAATTCGAGGGTTTACCAGGACCAGGAGAGCACCAACACTGCCTTGCAGGAGATTATAGTCTACTTCGAAGAAAGCTGACACAGGCAGGAAGTCCAGAAGAAAACACTTATCAGTGTTCATGATCAGATCCCACAAGGGTCTGGTCCAGACATTCTTCCGTTGGGCTTCTCCAAATGACCAGCAGAACCTAGGACTTCTTAGAAATGCGAATTCTTAGACTTCACTCTAAACCTTCAGAGTGAGAATTAATTAATTAAATTTATTTAGACTGAGTCTCCCTACGTTTCCAGGCTAGGCTGGAAATCAAAATCCTCCTGCCCCCGTCTCCCCAGTAGCTGGGGTTACAGCATGAACAACAGGACCTTGCTAGTCTAAGAATGTCAGAGGTGCTTTGAGAAGATTCCAGGGAACTGATGTTCATTCCTGTCTCTTTGGAGCACTCTTGGAATGTTGGCATTTTAACTGAAAACTACTCTGTGCAAGTAGAAGACCTGGCAAAGTATGAGGCAAGTTTGGTCAGAAATTCCTTTTTAAGCTTTTGCTTGTTTCTTAGTTTTTTAAGACAGTGTCTTAATTTGTACCCCAGGCTGACTTGAAACTCACTTAGCTAGTACAGGCTAGTCAGACTGTGGCACTCTTCCTGCCTCAGCCTCCCAAACGTTGAGGCCTGAGTCAGGTCATGGTACCAGTTTCTCCCTTCCTCTGTCCTACCCTTTCCCTGTCTGCCTTCCTTTCTGGTGTCTCTTGTAATCACAACTAGCCTCTAATTTGCTGCCTAGGGGAGGATGACCTTGAATTTTAGACTTTCCTAACTCTACCTCCTGAGTGTTGGGATTACAAGCCTGCATCACCACACCAGTTCTCCCTTTGAGCTTCAACTCCCCAAATTCCCCACCAAATTTCTGTATAGTTAAGTCTAGTAATTACAGTAACTTAGTAACTATAGTGAGGATGTAGAAACTATGTTATGTTGGCTTTATGGTTTAATGGGAATAGGTATGCTGCAGATAAAAGTTTACTGTGTTTCTTGCTAAAAAATTGGGTTAGTTTAAGGGAGGGGGGAGGGAAGGGTATACAAGGAACCTAGGGGATAAAGGGAAAGAAGGAGCTCAAGAGAGGTAGGACCATAGGAGAAGGGTATTATTAAGGGAGAAAGGGGGGAAATGGGGGCACCTTAATTAGGGAAACCATGATGGAGGGGTGAGACAATGTGAGAGATAAATAATGCCTTGTTAGTTTTAAAAAATAGAGGGAACCATATTAGTCCAACAACCTACTGACAAATTATACACATCATATCAAGAAATATATGTCTAGGTAAGGTTTATCTGAGAACAATTGGTCTTTGCCCAAGATTTATCTACATGGCACACAGTAATTAAAAGTACCAGACTGGTGGAATTAACCTTCTTGGATGTTTAACAGACATACCTTGAGATCTATACTAATTGGGTCAGAGAGACACAAAGGACACTTTTTGCTCCTTGCCCTGCTAGGTTGAATAGGTCCCAGGGACTATGAGCATCTCCCAAAATGTCCTGTAATTGTGGTGGGTCACCTGTGCTCTTGATCAAGGAGGCTGAGGAGACCCCACAAGATGGACATGAATGAGTGTCCAGTCTACAAAGAAGAGGGTCAACACAGAGGAAAAATTTCTTCCATGCTTCCAAGCAAAGCCAGCCATGGTTGAGCAGGACCTTTGACTTATCTTCACATAGGCAGAACTG
>NW_008340118.1:1247540-1249077 GCF_000622305.1 Nannospalax galili | reverse complement strand
GATATCAGAGTACAAGGGCTCTAGTGGGGGAAGGGAGGCTATGGGAGGGTGCCATCTGGGAAGTGGGTGTATAGTTGAATAAGGTGGTTTGGGATGTTCTGTGTGATATACACATATTAAAAAAAAATCAACAAAATTTTTAAAAATGTATTATATTTGAGGAGGAAGCATGGAAATTTACATCATGTTAATTAGTAGAGGTGATAAACCTTACCATTGAAATCTACCCGATGACTTTATAGACACACACGGGTGCCAAGGATCCAAGTGCAACCAATTATGACTAGTAATAATCAGATACATACAGATTAGAGATGCATGCGCCAATATCTCAGTGTTAGTAGCAAAAACAATGATTCTTTCTGTAAGAAACTGTATATTTTAGAATGAAATGGAGATCTTTCTTGAGGGTTAAAAACTCATTCAACTTTATGTCTTACAGGGCTTATACTGAGTTTAATATTGTACAGCTGTATTGATTCAACAGCGAACCTAGAAATTTTATAGCCACTTTTGAGGGAGCTGTGCCTTTGCTCTGGAAACTGTTATTGGGTATGTTAAAGCTGTAATGATATGCTTCTTGTAAAAAAATAAAAAATAATATTTAAAAAATGTAGGAAACAGCATATCTTGAAATGGAGATCCTCTTTAAAGGATAAAAACTCATCTCAGCAGATGGACAGGCACTGGGGAATGGCTGGGGGCACTGACAACACAGTGGGCAGTAACAGGGATGACAGAGTATATGGGCTCCAGCGGGGGTGGGGGCATGGGAAGATGTCACTTGGGATGTGGGTATATAGATGAAAAGACTGTTTGGGATATTCTGTATGAAATAGACACGCAAAATCAATCAACAAATAATGTGTTATATTTGAGGAAGAAGCATAAAAATTTGCTTCATGTTAGTTAGTAGATGTGAAAAACATTGCCATTGAAATCTACCTGATGACTTTATATCCATGCTCAGATGTCAAGGAGCTCAGAAAGTAACAGACTGTGACTAGAATAAATCAGATATATAGAGATAAAGACACATGTGCAAGCATCTAAGCGTTGCATTAAAAATGAGTTTTTCTGTATGAAACAGTACATTTTAAAATGAAATGGAGATCTTTTTTAAAGGTTAATACCTCATTCAATTTTATGTTGTGGCCCGAATTCTCTCTGGGTCTCCTGCATGATGAGACAAACCATATAATATATTTCATGTGAGTTTATTAACTTACAAAGGAATGAGTACCCACAGATGCATCTTAGCTCTGGAAATTGTTATTGAATATGTCAGTGCTGTTGTAATGAAATGCTTCTTCTAATTATGTAGTTATTAAATAAATAATTTTTTAAAAGTTTACTATGTTTCTTGCTGCTGTAAAAAACAAATATCAGTTTTTTCTTTCAAACCCTGTAAAGGGAACTTGGTTTATGACAAGGAATTCTAATCTTTTAATCCCACCACACCCTGTAAAACTTTTGTTTCAGGAAAGACCCTGATGCATTCCTGAGCCTGATGGCCTGGGGCAGTGGAGCTCCCCTC
>NW_008340118.1:1239295-1246486 GCF_000622305.1 Nannospalax galili | reverse complement strand
TGTTACTTTGTCTTTGTCCCTAAGCCAAATGCAGAATTTTGGTTTTATTAGACATGTTAAGAATTCTAACACTAAACTAGAAATTTTCAATTTTCAATTCAGCACTTAGGGTTTTTCCCCACTACACATGCTAACTTGCTGAAATTTTAACTAACTGACTTTCAATAATTTATTACAGTCTTATTAAAATTTTAGAAAACTTCCTTCTAGTGGAAAAATCACATTTGACCCACAAAGGAAGTGCTGGGGTTCTACAGCATTTGCCACTCTTAGAAACGCATGGTCACACATGGTAACAGAGAGATGGAAACACAGACAATAATCACTTGCTTTGAGTTCTAAAATCAGCGAAGCCCAACATGCAGAAGGCATAAGATAGTTTAATTGACAGCTCCTTCATCAAATACCTCATACAATTCTATGCTCAGTCTCTCTGTGTCCAAGACATGCTAAGGAAAACCAGAGACCTTGCAGGCCAATGATGTGTGTTCTGACATGACAGTGTGCCAAGGGAAAAGGAGCCATTTCACCCAACACCTGAAGCTGACCTCTCTTTGAGCGCTCATGAGCTCTACCTTCCTGCTGGATATGGTGCTCCTGTAGGGCAAAGGGTCGCTCATGTCTGTTCCCTGCAGCCAGCACAGTCAGGACCTATCTGTAACTGCAGAACAAACCTCCTGCGTTTCTGCAACATGGATGGGAAGGTCTTTCCAGGAAATCAGCTGTCACAAACCATTTCCCAGTATGAAGGGTAAAGGCTGGTGTGATGGGTAGAGTTCATTGCCAACTGAACAAGATCTGGAATTACCTCAGAGACGGGCCTCTGGGTGACCTGTGAGGGGCTGTCTTGACTAGGCTAGCTGATGTGGGAAGTCCCATCTGAGCTGTGGGCCATACCATTCCCTGAGGGGATCCTGCACTGCAGCCAATGGGAAAGTGAGCTGAGTACTAGCATGTACTCATCACTGTGTTCCTGATTGTGGGTACATGGATGCAAGGTGACCAGCTGTTTCAAGCTCCTGCCCATCTTGACTGTAACCTGGAATGTGAGCTGATCTAAACCCTTTCTCCCTTCCATTGCTTTATAAAAATGTTTTTTATTTATTTTTATTTTATTTGTGTGTGTTGCCTGCACGCATGTGAGCACATTGGTGTGTCAGAAGTCAGAGGAAGGCATCAGATCCCCCCGGAACTGGAGTTACAGGACAGTTGTTAGCTGCCATGCGAGTGCTGGGAACCAAACCTGGGTCTTCTGTCAGAGCAGTGAGTGCTCTTAGCTGCGGAACCACCTCTCCAGATCCCCCCACCCCTTAAGTTGCTTTTGTCAGGATATTTCATCACAGCAGTGGGGAAAGAAAGGAGGATGCCAGCATTGCTAACAATGGCCAGTATTAGGCTGCAAACACAAGTGCTGTCCCACAGCCATTCACACTACCCAGGGAAACAAACCAGGAAGCCAACCACCTCAGCAGCAGTGTGACGTTCAGCCCTGATTGTCAGTTGACAGAATCTAGAATCACATTTGAGATGCATCTCTGGGCACATCTGTGAGAGGTTTTCTAGAATAGACCGAGAGAAGAAAACATACCCGAAATGTGGTTTAGGACTCCATGGGCTGGAGTCCTAAGCATAGGATGAGGAAGGGGATGGCTGCAGAGACGGCTGAGCCAAAAGCATGTGCTGCTCTTCCAGAGGACCTGAGTCAATTCCAGCACCCATGTGTGGGGCAGCTCACCACAACTTGTACCTGCAGCTCCAAGGGATCAAAAGCCCTCTTCTGGCCTCCATAGGTACCAGAACACACACACCATACACACATACACACACACACACACACACTCTCTCTCTCTTAAATAAAAATGTCTTAAAAATAAAAGGGACATCATAATTCTTCTCTCTCTGCTTCCTGACTGAAATACACTGTAAACACCTGCCTCACACTCCTGTGCCACTGACTTCCCACCGATGGACTAGACCCTCCATCTGTAAATCCTTCCTCTCTCAAGTTGGCTTTTGCCCAGTATTTGATATTACCAGAAAAGTAGTTTCTAAAAGAAGCACAAAGAAAACAGATCTACTGTACTATAACTGCTCCACAGGTTCAAGCAACCGTGAGCAGGGAATGGTGGTTAAGAACAGGACTTTGCATTGTCACAACAACTCGGTCCATTTCCAGTTTCCCAGGGCCTTTCCCACAGCCCCTCCAGCCCCTGCTCCTTCATCTGTAAAGTGGGAGGAAGCAACGCTGTGGTTGGAAAAGCCTACAAAGCTCTGAGATGATCACCCTCCTGGGATCAAAACCAAACACTTCCCTCCCCCTCTAAACACATAGCTCATGTCAAATCTTGTCACTAATACAGAATTGGGATTTCTGAGGCACAGGATACCCATTCCTCCAGGTGGCCTGGATCTGTCATTTTATTTAGATGCTATAAAAATGAACTTTTGTTCCAATAATAAAAGTTTATATTTAAAATTGATCAAAAACCCCAAAAAGTGAAAAAGCTTTTTAAGCAGAAGTACGCAAAACGTTTGAAGTTATATAAAGACCCGTGAAGCCCTTGGGGCTGGGACAGAACCAAGTCGTAGAGAACTTGCCTCACATACACAAGGATTCAATCCTTAGAGCCACAAAACAAAACGAAAACAACCAACAAAAGATTAACCATGTCCCGACAACCACTGGGCAGTTGTAACAAGTGCAGTCAGCAGCCAAAATTCCCAGCTGTCTCTGAAGGCTTGTTTCCTTGGAGCCATACCAAAGAGAATCCATGTCCAAAAGAAAGCACAGAGGCCTTCAAAGTAACACGGTGAGTCCGTGAGTTTCCCTGTCCTTGGTCTCTGCCCAGTGGGCATCTGATGACCCAGGTGCCCTGTGCATGCTGTAAGAACCTGCTGTTTGTGATTCTGTACTCCTTCTTAGGGAAGACAATCTCTATTTTCTTATACGGTATGCGTACTTTGAAAATGAAATGGCCCGCACAGCCTCATGTGTTTGAACTCTTGGTCTCCAGCTGGTGGTGTTTCCAGAAGGTTATGGAATCTTTAGGAGTCTTTCCGAGGAAGCAGGTCACTGAAGGTGGGGCTTTGAGGATCCATAGCCCGGCTGTGCTGTTCGTCTCTGCTTCCTGTGCACAGATGAAATGTGACCAGCAGGCTTCCTGTCCCTGTCCCCAGGCTTCCCTGCCTGCTGCAGTTCCTTCCCCACCGTGATGGACTCACCCTGGAACTGTGACCCCTGACCCTTTTCTCCCCTGAGGTGCTTTTGGCAGAGTATTTTATTATAGAAACAGAAAGGAAATTAGGGCAGTGCTCGCAGGAAACATTTTCGGTATAGATATTAGGGAAAGATGTGTATGCAGATTCTTTAAATAAAGAACTGCACGTTTTAAATACTTGTAAACAATAATTAAAGGGCAGCTGTTTGTCTGGGGAAGGACTTCCAGGGGACATTCACCAGAAATGACTCTCAACAGGGACTCTTCCAGCTTGGAACACTGCCCAGGCTTAGGGTTCACAGAGGCCCCAGGAGGACATGATGGCAGGTGTTTCTTCCTTGAATATCTTTGTTTTATCTTATTTTTTTAGTTCTATGTGAAGGTGTTGGAAGCCAAACAACAGCTGAACTTATGGTAACTGAGAGCTAGCAAGCAGATATGGGAAATCTATGAGATGCTGTAAGCCCAATGAAGGGTCTGGCATACTTGGACTACTGTCCTTACGTTTATTAGAGTAGAAATCAAATATTGAGTCCTTGTAGACCGGACACTATTAGACCTGATTTTTCTGTTGTTGTTTTAAGTCAGTCAAATTTATTATATGTGGATTATCTACCTCATCTGGGTATCCATGTCTGTCAAGACTCATACAAAGTATAAGTAATATGCCATTGGAGATCTGGCTGGAGGCTGGCAAAACTGTAACTGAAAGTCACACAAACACACCATACACATACCAGACCACACACACACACCATACACATATACACAGCAGACTACACACACACACCAGACACATACACACACTGGACCACATGCACACCACACACATACACACACCAGACCATACACACACCAGACCACACACACACCAGACTACACACACACCGCAGACCACACACACACCAGACTACACACACCATTGGAGATCTGGCTGGAGGCTGGCAAAACTGTAACTGAAAGTCACACAAATACACCATATACATACCAGACCACACACACACACCATACACATATACATACCAGACTACACACACACACCAGACACATACACACACTGGACCACACGCACACCACACACATACATACACCAGACCACACACACATCACACACATACACACACCTTGTAAAAAAATAACCAGACCACACACACACCAGACACATACACAGACCAGACACATACACAGCAGACCACACACACACCAGACACATACACAGACCAGACCACACACACACACCAGACACATACACGCACCAGAGCACACACCTCTTCTTTTAGAAAAATTGTTTTATTCTTCTTATTATTATGTGTGTATGCCTGCATGTGTACCACATCACATGTGTAGAAGTTAAAGGGCGACTTTCAGGAGTTGGTCCTTTTACCCTGTGTGTTCCAGGGATTGAACTCAGGTTGTCAGGTTTGCCTAGCTGGCGCCTTTAACCACTGAGCCATCTCACTGGCTTTCAAAGTTGCTTAAACTTTTCAAACTTCATGTTCCTCTCATAAATTTGGGATAAAATGACTCACATGATATCGATAAAGAATGTGTGTGTGTGTGGTCTGGTGTGTGTATGTATATGATGTGTGTGTATGGTCTGGTGTGTGTGTGTGTGTGTGTGTGTGTGGTCTGGTGTGTTTGTGTGTGTGTGTGGTGTGTCTGTGTATGCATGTGTGGTGTGTGTGGATGCACATAGGTGTGTATATGTATGTGGTATGCATGTGTGTGGTATGTGTATGATGAGTGTATATATGAGTGTATATGTATAAGTATGTACGCGTTCCACCCTTGAGAGAGGTAAGTAGTAATATTAAATGTCACTGAAATAGCCGTGCAGTTTTGCTCCCTTCATGACTCTGGTGGGGGTGGGAGGGAACATCTATGTCTGCGTGCGCTCTTCATCGTCTGAGGCATTAAGCGGCAGGCACCTCCGTCCAGCCTCTCCACCCCCATTCTGGGTGTGTCTACAGCAGGGGCAGGGCAAGGTGAAAGCAAGTTCCTCAAGATAGTTCTCTTTTCTGTTAAACTTCCTTGCTATGCTTTGTGTCCTCCCTTGATGGCAAACACGGAAGACCTGGCCTGACACCCGGCAAGGCCTGTGATGACAGGCTGGGGCGGGGCTAAATCCTAACTCCATGCTGTGCTGACAGTGGCCTGAAGTCCCATGAGACAGCGCTTTCAAGCAATCGCCTGGTAGCAATTACTGTTCATTGTAATAGGGTCCTGACTCCCACCATGTTGCAAAATAATAATTATAAGTTATCAACTCTGCAGTGCTTAATTTAACTTACTTAAACAGCCTTTAAAACAAACAGTTGCCCTGGGGGTCAGGTCTTTGGAACCATCTCATAGCACTACACCAGCTAAGCATGCTTCTCTGCACAGGTCGCTGGCTGTCACGCAGAAGCCCCGCTGTCAGAGCTCCCCTCCGATGGCACAGAGCAGGGTGTCAGTCTCCCTCCTCAAGCAGGGCTTCATGCTGCACTTTGCCTGGTAATTTGGAACAGTGCTGCCAAACAGCGATTTAGAGCAAGAGCGATGGACTCCAGGTTTGGGGTGACTGAAGGAAAAGCTGGGCTGAGGGATACTTCCAGGAAGTAGACCCAGTTGGGGGAGGTGACAGCTGCTTCCCTCAGGAATCAGGAGACCAACTGCCTCAAGCTCCTGCCTCGATGATTTCTCCACCATGAGCCAAAATATATTCTTCTTTCCTTAAGCTGCTTTGGTCCAGGGCTCTATGAGAACAGCGGGGAGGGGTGACTGGACACGACGGCACAGCCTGCGTTCCCACCCCATATCTTGTCCTTTGGTTTTTCATTTTATTTACCATATTTTTAAAAGAGTTATTTCATTTTTTATTTTATGTGTATATGTATGGGCCTAAGTAAATGTACATCACGTGCATGTAGGTGCCCACAGAGGCCAGAAGAGGGTGTTGGAACCCTTGGAGCTGGAGTTCTAGGCAGTTGTGAACAGCTACGTGTGTGTTTGTATCCGAACCCGGGTCCGCTGCAAGAGCAGTCAGTGCTCTTAACCTCTGAGCCGCCTCCCCAGCCCTATGATGTGTTTTCTATGAGGAAGATGTTAAGTTATTTCAGTTTCCCTTGTAGAGTTTCTCCATCTCATAATGTAGTTAGAAAAGCCATTTCCATGCTGAATTTCTGAGAGAATTCTAGCATTTTTATGTTTTTCTTTTTCTCTTACATTTATTCATCTGGAATAAATCCTGGGCTGCGATTCGAGGCACTGATCCATTTGTCTAGATGGCACCGACTTTCCCCAGTGCAGCCTCTCCTTGCCCAAGTCCTCAAAACACACAACCCAGCGCGTTTGGCTCTGTGTAAGGCGAAGTTCTGCGTCACAGGTTTATATTCCAATTTTTTGCCTATTCTTAGTTATGAGGAGTTTATAGTATGTTTTAATATCTGGTAAGACAATTTTCAATTTGTTCATCTTATTCTATAGCTTTTAGAATCACCTTGTCTAGTTAAAAATAATTTTTATGTGTTGATTAGAATGACAACATACATTAGAGAGTTGGCAACTGTTTCTTCTTCTGAAAATATGATATAGTGTTTGATTTCTAACTTTTTTTTAGTAAATCCTAAACAAATTACAAGCCTATTTGAGGTTCTCCAGATCCAAAATCTACAAAAATAGTAAGAGATCCAGGTGCCTGTGGTCATGTTGTGTGGAAAAACCTCCTCCTCAGAGTTACCTTCAGTAACAGCGAGCGGCAGATTTTGATCAGGGCAAAATTATTTGGAATTCTGCTTGAAATTTAAAACTTAAAATTAGGCTTTGCATTTTCCTGACTTTGTTTTTCAGTTTAAAAGTATTCAAATATATTTTTAATATTTTATTATTTTTTATTTTATGTGTATGCATGGATTGCCTGCATGTGTGTAAGTGCACCTGTGTCATGCAATGCCCATGGATGTCAGAAGAGGGCGTCAGATCCCCTGGAACTGAA
>NW_008340118.1:1222361-1238993 GCF_000622305.1 Nannospalax galili | reverse complement strand
CCTCCTGATGAGAAGTCACAGAGAACAAAAAAACATGTAAATATAACATTGCTCATCTGAGAACAAGAACATCATCCCATTTAGTATAACTAAAAGTATTCAAATATATTTTTAATATTTTATTATTTTTTATTTTATGTGTATGCATGGATTGCCTGCATGTGTGTAAGTGCACCTGTGTCATGCAATGCCCATGGATGTCAGAAGAGGGCGTCAGATCCCCTGGAACTGAAGTTACAAATGGTTGTTAGCCGCCATGTGGGTGCTGGGAATCAAACCCAGGTAGGTCCTCTGTAAGAGCTCAGTGCTCTTAACTGCTGAGCCATCTCTCCAGTTCCAATATCCAAGTATTTGTAAAGGCTTCCTTTAAAGAGGTTTGCCCTTTTCCAACATCTGCCGTCTTCCAAACCTCCCGCTCTGCTTCTGTGATACTCTGTGTTCCTTCATTTTTAAACTTTAAGTCTTCTTATCACTGTGTAAAAACATGGGGGATAGACTACTGAGGGTCACTTGCCACAACCAACCGCCTTCTTGTATGTGGAAGTCCCACTGCTCTGCAGGGAAGGGAGCTCTGGTGTCTCTTTCCACCCAGAGAAGCAGCTCCAAGTCAAGAGTCTTCACCCACTCTAGGTGTGAGGTTTTGGAGGAGCTTGCAACCAAGGGCATGGATTTGGCTCCCTCACAGCCCATAGAATAGGACGGGGAGGAGCTGCCCTGAGGCCCACAGACTGCTGGAAAAGGCCTCGGACGGCCTCGCACCTGACGTGTTTCCCATTTTCCTGTTGTCTCGGGATTTTTTATGCTTGAAAAAGCTTTGCAAATCAAATTGTGCTTTTGAAGTAGGCTAAAAAACAAAGTCTAAAACTTACCTAGTAAGTGGTATTATTTTGTTTCTCTTCGTCATCTTGTATAAAATTATTTTGTACCCAATTATATTATTGGTAAAAATCCATGTATTGAACCAATGCTCCTGTTAGTTTTATAATTTTGCACAGGAAGTAAAATCTGCTTCTAGAATAAAATATATGGAATTTAATGCCAAGAGTCCATGGAAGTGACTCCTCTCCTACTCCACTGCCTCTTCCTCCTCATCCTCTCCTGCTTCCTCTCCCTCCCTCCCCTCTTACCAGTCAGAGCTCATGGAGCAAGGACTTTTCCTCCTGAATACAGTGAAACCAAGACTTAATTGATTCTTCCCACACAATCTTGAAGCCTAGAATTAAGAGTGATCTGAAGGCTGGCCACCCTCTTCAGCCTATTCTCTGGGCTGCTCATGGTTGCCCTCCCACCCTGAAACCAAACACAGGACTCCCCACACCGTGGGGATCACTTCAAACTACTCCCAAACTTAGCTTTCAGTGCCACTGTTAAAGAATAAACAGGTGCGATTAAGCATTCCCCCTGACGCTTAGCCACATCAGCGTCTGACTCCTTGGCTAGATTGCTACTTCCTATGAAAGATTATAATTTCTTTTTTTTTTTTTTTTTGAGAAACATTTTCTCTTTACTGTGAAGTCCTAAGATTTTGACATTGTTTTCTAAATTAAACATCATCTGAAGTGGCTTATTATGGATGAAAGGCCAGTTTGCTGTGCCACGCATTTTGGATATCTTTTTGCACATTTAACAGGGGAATGATAGCTTCGGGCATCCCAGGCAACACAGCCATGGTAATTCCAGGGACCATCACCCATGGTGACTGTGACTATTGGCATGATTGACATCTGCCATGACTGCTCTGTGTCACCTGTACCTTTAGAAAAATGAAATTTCATTTTTCTTCCCTTTGATTTTTAAAAACGATATTATTATTATCATTATTATTATTATTATTATTATTATTATTGTCTTTTTGAGGCAGGGTCTCCCTGTAGCTGCAGCTGGCCTGGAACTGGATATGTAGACCAGGCTGGCCTTGAACTCACAGAGATCTGCCTGTTTCTGCCTCTGGAGTACTGAGATTAAAGGCGTGTACTACCATGCCCAGCAAAATATTTTATTATTTTTATTTTAGGTGCATGAGTGTTTGGTCTGCATGTGTAATAAGTGCACCTGTGTTGTGCAATGCCAGAGGAGGTCAGAAGAAGGCATTTGATACCCTGGAACTGGAGTTATAGATGGCTGTTGGCAGCCATGTGGGTGCTGGGAATCAAACCTGGGTCTTCTGCAAGAACAGCCAGTGCTCTCAACCACTGAGCCATCTCTCTGGTCCCTCCTCCCTTTGTCTTGAATTGTGAAATTCATATACAGAGCAGTTTTAAATGGATGCACATTTTTTGCATGTGCATGTGTCTGTGTGTGGTATGTATATCCATGTTTACATGTGTGTAGGTACAGGCACATGTGTATGGAAGCCAGAGGCCAACATTGGGTGCTTTCCCTGACTGCTCTCTTTACTGAGGCAAGGTCTCTAGTTGAACCTAAAGCTCCCAGACTCAGCAGGTTTTGGTAAGCAGCTCAACCCTGAGATGCCCGGCTTGCTCCCCCTGCCCCATCTACCCCAGAACTGGGATTGTGGTGGGCTGCCATGCTCACCCACTTTTCTTTGTGGGGGGTTGAGTATCTCAACTTGGATGCTCATACTTGTGTCAAAGCATGTTACCCACTGAACTGAGCCATCTCCCCGACCCTGGGTTCACCTTTTCTGACCCCTGACTACACTCTAGGTTAAAGCAAATGTTTGCTTGCGTTTGTTTCTGCCTTTGGGCGACTCATAGTATAAAACTTCGACCTTGGCACTGATTCCTTCCCTCAGCCTGGGAGTCCTCTCCTTCCCTTCCAGAACCCTCCATATGCCTACAAACTACTGTCAGCTCAGTCTTGCCCTCAAAGCCGAGAAGCCTGGAGCCTGGGCTAGCTAACCTGGTTTCCCACCTCACATGGCTGGCCAGTGGCTTCCGCAGACTTTTTACCTCCTTTGCCTTGCGTTCTTTGTGACCACAGGTAGCAGATGTTTGCCAAGTGGACTGGTGGCTTCTGGGAGCCAAAGGCCTTGCTGTGAGCATTCACAGCTCCTGCTCCGCAGCGTGGAAGCAGATCGGAGGTGACCCTCCCTGATGTGCATTTTATCAGGTGCCCCACGGATGTCATTTCACCAACCCTTCAACTGAGGCACTTTGTTTTCA
Source organism: Nannospalax galili (assembly GCF_000622305.1). Classification (NCBI taxonomy): domain Eukaryota; kingdom Metazoa; phylum Chordata; class Mammalia; order Rodentia; family Spalacidae; genus Nannospalax; species Nannospalax galili. The sequence goes on along the minus strand of NW_008340118.1, from coordinate 1,235,868 downwards.
TTTTAAAGTGAGAAACCCAAGTTCATAGAAAGTGCAGGTTTGTCACAGGCTGCACAGCTTGGAGGTGGCAGGACGGACGGGGGTTGTGGGCTTGTATCTGGCCTCCCAAGAGGGCCACACACCAGTCAGTGATTGGTTAAAAAACACAAGAAGGAAATGGCACTGAGCTTCCTGATGCTGATAGAGAATCAAAGTGCTGTAGAATAAATCACTGCAGACCTCAGGGAGCGGAAGAGGCCGCACAGATGCATCCATGGGTCCCCTTTCATCTGATTTTCCTCCTAAATAGTTGTCTATCTATCTATCTATCTATCTATCTATCTATCATCTATCTATCTATCATCCATCTATCTATCATCTATCTATCATCTATCTATCTTCTATCATCTATCTATTTATCATCCATCTATCTATCTATCATCCATCTATCTATCTATCATCTATCTATCTATCTATCATCTATCTATCATCTATCTATTTTTGAGACAGGGTCTGAGGTAGTCCAAGCTGGCCTCAGACTCCCTATGTAGTGGAGAACAATCTTGAACTCCTGCTAACTCTTCCCTCCACTCCCAAGGCCTGGGATTATATGCACCACTAGTCCCAATTTTATGCAATGCTGGGGACTGAACCCAGGACTTTGTTCCTGCTAGGCAAGCATCTACCAACTAAGCTACTTCCTCAGCCCCTAGGTAGGCTTCAGCCCAAAGCCCCTTTCATCCCAGGCGCCTGCTGGACCTCTGCTTTTGTTAGGACACGTCCCTTCACTTTAGTTGAAATCCCAGGCTGCTTTTTCTTTAAATTTAAAATGATCAGTGCAAACTGAAGTCATTGTGTCATAAATAGATGTTTAGAAAATAGATTAAAATAGTATTCACAGTTTTTATAATTACAGCTCTAGTTGAACTGGTAAAACACAAAACGCTTAGTGTTTCATGTAAATAGTTAATGAGTTGCAAATCATCTTTTAAATAAATATTTGCCATACATGCCACTGTGATTTCAATATGGAAATATCTGGGGGGAGGAATTCTGGAACCTGAAATTTTTCCCTTTTTTTTTCTTTCTGTTTAAAACTATATCAAATCATTCTACTATAGTGTAATTTAATATATAAATTGTATTGCTAGCCATAAAATAAAATGTAAGTTTTTAGGGGCTGGAGAGATGGCTCAGTAGTTAAGAGCACTGGCTACTCTTGCAGAGGACCCAGGTTCAATTCCCAGTACCCACATTGCGGCTAACAACCACTGTAGCTCCAGTTCCAGGGTATCCAGCACCCTCTTCTGACCTCCATGGGCATTGCAGGACACAGGTACATTTCTTACATACATGCCAGCAAAATACTCAAACATAAATAAAAACAAGTTTTAATATGGTTTAAAAAATAAAAAAGCAATGTTATGACAAAAATAAACTGTATAAATAAATCTAAAATGGCAATACATTTCCTTCCATTCACCAATACATTCCTTGGTTAATCCGAAACAAAATATACTATTTTGTTGAGATGATGGCTCAACAGTTAAGAGCACTGGTTGTTCTTACAGAGGATGGGAATTTGGTTCCCAGCACCCACATGACAGCTAACAACAGTCTGTAACTCCAGTTCTAGGGGAATTTGACTCCCTCTTCTGACCTCTGTGGGCACTGCACAACACAGGCATAGAGGCAATTACAGCTATGCACATCAGTTTTTTAAAAAGTCTGTCTTCAAAGCCAGGCATGTTGGCACACGCCTTAATCCCAGAACTTGGGAGGCAGAGGCAGGTGGATCGCTGTGAGGCCAGCCTGGTCTACATAGCAAATTTCAGGCCAGCTGGGGCTACAGAGAGACCCTGTTTTAAAAAGACCAAAAAAAAAAGAATCTGTCTTTGAAGAAAGGAAGACACAATGAGGTGGCCAAGGCCTCGTTCTATAGCTCTGTCATTGAATTTGATTTATAATCATGTTGCACTTTTAGTGAGATACAGCTGGTCATTATGAAGTATATACAAGTTACACCAGTACAACAATTGAAACTCAGTTAGGCATGGATTCAGAAGCTCTATGTTTCTTTCTCTTCCTTTGCCATGAACCAGCAACATTTTGACACTAGCCAGTGGGCGCCCGCTCGTGGATAAAGACTTGGCAGTGTTTTTCCCTGCAACATCTATTTGGCTTTCCCAGACTTCCTCTGGGACATTTTTAAATGTGTGTTCTCTGGCAGTTTCTCATAACGCATACAAAGCATTATGTCGCATTCATTCCCCATCTTCTCTGGTCTCCCGCTCCTCCACTAGTCCCTCCTCTCACCAAGTCTCCCTTCCACTGTCCTGTCTTCTGTTTTGTTTTCTTTTTGCTTTCTGACCCACTGGGTTTAACTGGGGTACTGACCTGGGCAGGCTGTGGACCTACCACAGGCGTGTGCATGACTGACCAGGAGCCACGACGCAACGCTGAAGACGGTGACTTCCTGTCCACCAGCAGGGCCCCACTGCCATTGCTGCGATTGGCTCCTCTGGCAGGGCTGGCCCTCCTCCCTGGCATTTGGCTCTTCCATTCTTTCCTCCCCCTCTTCCTCCATGTTCTCTGAGCCATGGAGGGGTGCTGGTGTCCTGTTTATGGCTGAGCACTCAACAGCCACTGTTCTGGGCACCTTGACTAGCCATGACTCTCTGCCTGTACCAGTCAGCAGGTGCCTGTCCCTCTTGTCTCAAGGACCTTACACACCTAAATTCTACACACACGAAAGAAACCAAAGAGGAAGAAGGACAGAAGGAAAGAGAAAGGAAACAAATTCCAATTCACCAACTAGAAAAACCTCCAAAACCCTCCCCATAAGGAAAGCAATTTCTGCTGGAATTTGGATACCCATCTCAGTCTATCATCTTTTCCTCGGCCATGCCGGAGCAGAGCTCACAAGGGAGAAGCTGCAAGGTTCCCACCTGTCAGAACAGAGAGTCAAAGAGCAAACATCCCAGGCCTTGGGCCCAAGGGAGTTCCAGGTCCCCTGTATGCCTGTCCGGAACCTGGTGACCGGCTTTCTGGAGCACCCTTGGCTGGCCTCCGTTGTTCCTGGAGTCTGAGCCACAAGCACTGAAGGCATCTTTCTAAATGGTCACTCCTCCTCAGGAAGCGTGACCTGTGTCCCAGGCTGTTCCAAGCAATGGCCTTGTGGGAGTTCATTGAGCCTTGACGGCAATCACAGGCAGAAACAACCACCCTGTCTTATCATTCCTCACTCTGTCCCTAAGGAAACTGAGGCCCTAAACCCCTCAGCTGGAAATAAGAGTGGGGATTGAATAGCACGCTACCTCCTAAAATGTGACACCTTTTCAAAACAAAACTTGACTCCACCTCAATGGTGAGAGAAAACTGGGCAACATCCAGCCTTGTAACAGTGGAGGGTGGGAAGTTTCCTGACACCTGTGGGGCCTGCATCTCACCTGACAGTCGTAGGCCTGGGTCTCTTAAATACCCTCAGAGCCCCAGTTCCACCGTCTGGTAAACAGGGTGATGCCAGTGCTTTCCTCCTGCGTTCTCAAGAGATGACAGAGGCCGTCACAAACTCCTGAGCAGATTGCACTGGCTTTAGTATGTTCTAATGTTTAAAAGTCTGCAAAGACTCAAACATGGCAGAGCATCGAATACAGTCATTCTGTTCTTACTCCTTTGGGAAACTGACAATGTTTAGCTATAGTCTATCAGATTTTATAGCAATTAAATGGGAAAGTAATTGGTGGAAGGAAAACTGCATCTTAGGGAGAAAAAAAGTGAGTGCATTTTTCTAACACATTCCCTCTAACATGGAGGCCAGAGGATGACTTCAGCTGCTCCTCCGGTGCTATCCACCTTGTTTTTTGAGACACTGGTCTGGAACTTAACCAAGTAAGCTTGGCTGTTTAGCCAGCCCACCCCAGGGGTCTGCCTGTCTCTACTCCCCAGTGCTGGGATTACAAACGCAGGCCACCACATCCAGCTGTTTTATGCGGGCCTTGGGGGTTGAAGTCTGGTCTTCACACACAAGCTATTTGAGCACAGAGGCTGGAAGAAGATGTCAGACCCTTGGAGCTGCAATTACAAGTTTTTAAGATACCTGGCTTGGTACATGAGCACTGAGATCAGGACTCCCATCCTCAAGATAGCACAGCAACTGCTCTTAATCACCGGCCATTTCTCCCGTACTCTCCAAAGTATTTTTAAAGGCCAAGCCGGTTAGTTGTCTGTCAGCAGGTGTACAACAGCTGTCACAGCAGCCTCCGTCCTTCTCAGTCCTCACTGCCAGTGTTTCCTGTCTTCCGTGAGCTGCTGTCCTCTCAACTCCTGTCTCTGAAAGAGCCTTCCTGTGGAGCGTCAGGTGAGCACATGTGTGAGAAGTGTCAGCAGGTTATGAAGATCAAGGCTATCTTCTGTAAGCTGAGTCACTCCGCTGGAATCAGGCTAGAAAGAGCAAGCTTGGCTCGCTTCGGAAGAGTCATCCCATGGCTGACTCTCAAGGCCTCCGCACAGACTTCATCTGTACATGGAACCTGTCCTGTCCACGCTGCTGATTTGGCCCAGGAGCCACAGTGTGAAAAGCACCACACGAAGTTCAGGGGAATGCTGTCAGCTCCTCTGACCCTCTGTGCACTGAAGTCAATTTTCCATGCAATCATCTGGTTTCACAAACTAGACAAGCTCTTCTGGGTTTTACTGTCTGTCCATTTTGTGGAGGGCAGTTCTGAGGCTCTGTGTCCAGAGGGCGTATGATCAGGGATGCTACGAACCGGAAGCAAAGTCAGAGGCTCTGTGGGCTCTGCACACTGTACGTTTCCTTCTGAGCAGCAGCAGCAGCGCGACAGAACGGTGAGATGCAAATGCTAAGTGGTGGCAAACGACTGAAGTTCGTGTGCTGGACGGTTCAGCGCTCAGAGCTGTTTCTTGGGTCTGCAGATGTAGAGATGTGTGAATACCCCTTGTGGTTTGGACCTTCTCTTTTTTAATGATATTGAAAGATTATATAACGTGTAATTTTGACTAAAAACAATGCTAACTACTAAAGTCTTTCAAACTTGCCATTGTTCTATAATAAAGTTTTCTAGCTCACAAATAACACGTTCCACTTGTACACTTTTACCTCAAGTGAAAAGAGACGCCTGCTTCCACTTCTACATAAAAACACAGACCTCTGGGTTTCACTTTCATGTCACTCAGATACTCATTCTTATCAGATTTTTGTTTGCCCCAACTTCCCTCGAAGACTGACTCTGATGGCACTGAAAACATTTTATGTTGGATAGGCGGTTAAAAAGAGTAGCCAGGGGCTGGACAGAGGGCTCAGCAGTTAAGAGCACTGGCTGCTCCTACAGAGGACCTGCATTGGATTCCCAGCACCCACATAGAGGCTAACAGACATCTGTAACTCCAGTTCCAGGGGATCCAATGCCCTCTTCTGACCTCTGCAAGCATTGCACAACATGGAGGCACTTAACACACATACGAACAAAACACTCATAACATATAAAATAAAAATAAATAAAATTAAAAAAAAGAGTAACCAAAAATTACTTCCATATATACATATATATTCCTTTAAAGAATATTTCACTGAGATTCACTATATGCACCAAACATTCCTCCTTTATAAGCCACTATTCAGTGGTTTGCAGCACATTTACAAGGCTGTGCAGCCCTTACCACTAGACAACTGCAGGACATTTTCATAGCTCCAGAGAGAAGCTCTATATCTCCTGGAAGTCTTTGCCCCTTATCTCCATATTTCCCAGAAGCCTGACCCCCCCTCCCCCTCCCCATGGCAACCTTGATTATTTCCTGCCTCTAAGGATTTTCCTGTCTGGAAGCTTTATTTATTTATTTATTTAAAAGATAATACGCTCTGTGCTTCCCTGTACCTGGCTTCCTTCGCTTAGTGCAGGTTTTCCAGTTCCATCCGTATTTTTCTGCGCGTCATCCTGCATTTTGTTTTTATTCTGTATACCGAAATGTGTTTGGCCTATTCATTGGCTGATGGACATTTGTGTCATTTCAGTGTTTGGATAATTTACTACACTGCTAGAAGCATCCAAATATGAATCCTTTTGAATATGTGGATTTGTCGTCATGGAATTGCAGGGTCATCCACTATCTCTTTTAACTTTTTGAGGAGTTACTGACCATTTCCCTTGTTACACTTTGGCTATGAAGCGTTGGTCATGGGCCCTTTGTATCAAGGGCTTGGTCTCCAGATGGGAGCGCTGTTTAAGGAGGTTTTGGAAAGGAGGAGCCTAACTGGAGGAAGTAGGTCAGTGTGGCCCTGCCTTGAAGGCTCTGCTTGGTCCACAGTCCTTCTTACTTTGCTTCCTGTCTGCCGTGAGGTGAACAGCCTCCTCTTCCACATGCTCCTGTCGGCATGGTCTTCTTCACCAAAGGCCCAGAAGTTTGGAGCCAAGTGACCACTGACTGAGCCCTCCAAAACCGTGAGCCAAAATCAACAGTAATCCCCTCGGGTTATTTCTGTCAGGTACTGCCACAGAAACATCAAGCTGGCCAACACCACCACTTTGACCTCCACACGGGGACTGCCTGGGAGCTCTAATTTTGCCATACCCTCATCAGCATTTGAGGTTATCTGAGTCTCCCCTATCAGCTGTGAAAGAGTATCTCACTGTGTTTTGAACTCGCACTACCCGAAAGGCGATGACACGGAGCATCTCTCCACCTGTTTGTTGACCACACCACTTCTTCTTTAGAGAAACAGCTATTCAGAGCCATCACTGGCTCCTGTTAAAACTGGTTTCTGTAGTCTGCAGCTATTCTTCTGCCCTCTAAATTAGCTTTCCACGTCCCTGGGCACAGCCTTCTGAAATACAAACGTTTTGAATGTTGATGACCATTGTTTTTCAGTTTTTATTCTTCTGTGGGTTTTTGCTCTAATTATTTTATCTAATGAGTGTTATATATGGTTTTGAAAATATCTAGATACATTTTCTTCTAAGAATTTGTATAGTTTAAGCTCTTAAATTTAGCTTTTTAATCTTTTGAGTACATTTTTGTATAGGACATAAGGTAATAGTTTATATTAAATGTCTTTCACGTTTGAAATTTTTCCATATTATAAGATTAAAAACATAAACAAGATTAGATGGGATTATTAATAGCATTTGAACGCCCACAGGAAGAGTCCTATCTTTCAGAAATCCTAGCACTTTGGAAGGTTAATGATGTGCTTAAGGCATGACGACAACCCCAAGCTGGGAATTCAAAGAACAGGGGAGGTTGGGGGAAAGGCAGGAAATAAAAATCACGCAATGATCAAACTCACCAGAACAGCACCAAAACTTGATCCTGAGTCAAGTCACAGAAGGTTACAGGAGAGAAGCATTATGATCTCTTTTGTTACTGACAAACTTTTCTTCCTCTATCAAAAGAAAACCACACTGAAAAGCCAGAGCACAGAGTTCCATCCCTCCCATTCTCAGTGAAGTAAGTGGAGGCAGCAAACAGGGCCTCCTCTCAAAACGTGAAACTTCTGACTGTTCTGTTCTACGAAGACTGCACAGGAGACGTCCAGGCTTATGATCGCTACAGAAACACCTCCATTGCCACCATCTACATTTCTGTAATGCAGGGACCAGTCTATCAACAAGACTTCCTGTGAGGGCCGCATACTGTACATCCACATAGCTCCATTCATGCAGAGGTCACCAGCCACACATGGCCACTGACACCTTGAAATGTGGCCAATGTCAGAAGAACTAAATGTTCCATGCTGTCATCTCTTAAGTCCAATTTAAATAGACACAGATGTTATTTAAACACAGTGGCTTCTGCACTAGACACACAGGCTGAAAATCACACTACCTAATCCGGAAGCTACAAATGTGTTCAGAGAACATGAACTGTAGCTGGGGGGCTCAGTCATTAAAAGTCCTCTCCACATAAGTCCAAGATCTGAATTCTATTCCCAACACTGACGTTTGTAAAAAGTCAGGCAGAGCAGGGCAACCTGCCACACTGGCACTGGCGGGGAGAGACAGAATCCTCGGGGCCTGCTGGCCAGACTATCTCACCAAATCAGCAACTGCTGGTTCACCGAGAGGCCTGGTCTCAAAAAATAAGGTGGAGAAGTGACCAAAGATGACATTTGACATTGACTTCTGGCCTCTACACACAGGTACTCACACACCTACATACACATGTTCACAACACACATGTGAACACATACACTCATGAACACGCACATACACATACATACATAAACAACAGCTAGATTCAACAGGACAGTCCACTGAAACAATAACGTATTTCACAAAAGAGTGAAAAGTTGAACTGGAGCCCTAGGGTGCTCTGTGCTGGTTCTTTAAACAGTATTGCATTTTATGAAGACTTCTGGCTAGATACATCCTCTACTCTGCCAAGCGTGGAACTAAAATTAAACAAAAGTTTCATTGCTAAGTTTTTTTTTTAATACCCTCTGGAAATCTTGGAAAGCAGAGAGTCATAGATTTCTGTGACAGCCAGATAGAAGTGTAAGACATCAGCAAATGTGCCTGTAGCCAAGGCCCTGTGTCTGGCATCTCAGAGAAGATGGGGCCTCGGTGCTCAGCCTCAACACGGTGCAATAGACTGTTTATATAACATGATACAGTTACAGTCATGCACCAGCCAGAGTCTACACTACGGTTCCAATGTGAAATGTTCACTCCCCATAGACCCACGTCTTGGAAAACTTTGCCCCCCACTGGTGGGACCTTCAGGAAGAGGCTCTGCCAGAAGTGGTGGCCGTGGTGGGCCTTGAGGTTTTACAGCTTTCTATTTCCTCTTTGCTTCCTCACTTCAGAGACAATATGACCAGCTGGTCTCCAGAGACTGCTACCATGCCTTCCTGCCCAAGGAGGACTGACTGTCTCCCCTTAAAACGTGAGCCAAAATAAACTCTTTCCTTTAAGTCGCTCCTTGTCAGGTGTTTGATCCCAGTAGTGATTATAAAGTATGAAATATAAGTATATATTTTAAGAACACAGTTTCTCTGTTCAAAGAAGTCTTAGGGAGACCTGGTTCCTATCTCCATTCCTGCAGAAGGACATAAGAAAGAAATGTCACCTAGGAAAAGAAAGCCCATGTGCACAATATGAAGGCACCAGGTCCCTTCTCCCTGGCTTCTCAGACTCATAAGCCTCTGCAAGGTTCTCACACAGAGTCCAAAGCCAGGCATGCCAGATATGCTGTTTCCTGGTGCTCTGGGATTTAGGAATTATAAAATGTCATTTTTATTTTAAAAAGGATTCAAACACATGGAAAGGAGTTGAATGAGAATTCCATATCTTCCTATTGACCCCACTCTCATACCCATTGGTCAGAAGAAGCATTTTCCTTTGTATTCTTCTAGAATGTTCCCCACAAAGGACTTAATTAATTTACAGTGATAGGTGATCTTCCATTCTCAAGAGGAGGAGACTATGACCCCTGTGGACCCCTGATGACTGGCCTGGCTCAGGCCCTTCATCTCTGTTCTGGAGATGATCCCAACTGTCCCAGCCATCTCTGGCCCACCTTCTTTGGTTTTGCCTTCCATGGGTTATCAGAACTACCCAGAGCTCACATCCAGTGGTTCTGACATGGAGAATACTCCCTAATGCAGATGGAAAGTCCTTCAAAGCTTGCGTCCCTCGGCACCTCTGTAAACAGAACGAATAACACATCTGTTGAAATGGATGAACATTCCATTTCAAAGGCAGCATCTCTCCTGTGACATCCCAATTTCCTTTGTTTGTTTAAAGACCAGTTCTGTCTATCATGTGGGTTTGTGAGAGGAAGCCTGGTGGTAGGCCCTGGAGTTGGTGGCTTCAAAGCTTCTGTCGCAGTGGATCAGGCCCCATGTGGTGCTGCTGGCTAGCTGCAGCTGGCCCTGGTGGCTGCCCTGGAGACTGCAGGATCCTGAGTCTGGGTGTTGCACAGAGAGGCTTGGGCAGCCTCTGGGGGTGGGAGTGGGTGGATGGGTGCCAGCGGCCCCCTCACCTTTGCATTCTGAGTTCTGCCTTGCTTGGGGCTTTCCCACTGCTCCTCTGCAGCACCCATGCAGGTGACCCCAGTCCTTCATCACCGTGTTCACAGATAGACCCACTGTAAGTGTTCAGACGCCTGTAAAACTAAGATGACAACCTGGGTAAATAATCAAAGTGCTTTCTAGCCCAAGGAAATCACAGGCCTGATGGAAAGCAACCTTTGAAGTGATTATTTTGGGGGTTCAGTTGGACTGGCGTGGTCCTCAATCTAGTGCTCTTTTGTATGTTCCCAACATCTCCTCCTCTGTCAAAGCCTTGAGAGGTCCTCTGCATCCCACATTCTACATGCTGATCTCTGACCTTCACCCTTTCCTGAGTTCAGAAGCCGCTTTACCTTTGTGTGGTGGTAACTCTTGGAAAGACGCACCTTACCAACAGTCATGTCTCCACCTAAGGGCCTAATGCTCCAGCGATAAGTCATCACTACTTATTATAAATGCAAACTCACATTTATTCTGATTGACACTTTATTTTTCAAATGCATCTTGTTCAAAAAACAAATTCAATGGGGAGAGGAGGAAGCTTATACCTATCAGTTTGGGGTGGAGGTGGGGGCAAGGAGTTGTGAGGAGCCTCTTCTTGACAGCTGAAGGACCCACACACCGTGGTCAACCAGAAAAACCCCACAGCTCTGCTGAGTGTGGGGACTCTGGCCTGGGGCTGATCACCAACATTACTTCCCCAGAAATCAGACAGCACTGTGCTCTTTAAATAGGGTCTATAGAAAAATGATTCTTTCAGTGAATTCTTTTATTTCCTTAAACTAAATAACTTTTTAAAACAAATTGGAAAATGACGTGTGAAAGCCCGAGTCTCTCTAAGTTCCCTCCTTACATTCAGGCTCACATAGCTGAGCCTCACCTGTTCCACCCAGCCCTGCTGTTTGAAAGCGCTCCTGGGCCCAGCACTTAGGCAAAGGGAATAGTCATTTCTTTTCCTTTATAGCAAATAAAGTAAATCTCTGTGTGCAGGAAGGGCATGTTGGTGACAGGAGGGCTTAGAGATGTTCCCACACCTGAGCCTGCTACCTGCAGTTTGCCTTGTGTTTTGGTAAAGGGTTATTTGACGTGTCTCTCTCTGTCATGTGACCACAACTTACACTCTACAGCTTCAGGTTTGTTTCTGAATTCTCAAATGAAAGTATAGGATTAAAATGAGAAAATATTTATTTTTTTGAGCACAAGTAACGTTCCTTATGAAATTTATTTTTAAATTTTATTTGTATGAGTATTTTGCCTACATGTATGTAAGTGTACCATGTGTATGCAATGTCTGTGGAGGCCAAAAGAGGGCATCAGATCCCCTGGAACAAGAGTTATAATGGTGGTTAGTCACTATGTGGGTGCTGGGAACTGAACCAGGTCCTCTGCCATCTTTCCGGCCTCAGAAATATTTCTAATTTACGAATATTTATTTTTTCTTTCTACAAATAAAAAGCTCCCTGTGTTCAGTTATTTTGACTAGGACAGACCTAAATACAAAATACAAAAAACAAAAAACAACGAAAATTGATCCCAGATTCAAGCTTAGCACCTTAGGATCTCACTGCTGATCCCTGATAAAGTTGTCAGGGGCTCAGTTCATGCTCAGATTCAGGCTAAGATGCAGAAAGAAGATGAAAGAGGCATCTTTATTACTGATAAGAGCAAAAAATGGCTGTCAGTGTTACTGTAAGTGGACAGGAAATCTATAAAGTCTCGATGAGAGATTCAGAATATCTTGAGTGACTGGGACAGATGGCCATTGATCTGAGGATGTATTCAGTACCATGTTACAGGAGTCATATGATCTGATGTGTTTGGCTTTAAAAAGTATTCAGTTAGGGGTGGTGGTGGCTGGAGAGATAGCCCAGCAGGTAACAGCACTGGTTGCTCTTGCAAAGGACCCAGGTTTGGTTCTAAGAACCTACAGGGCAGCTGACAACTGTCTGTAGCTCCAGTTCCGGGAGATCCAATCCCTCTTCTGGCTTCCAGAGGTACTGCACATATGTGGTACACTTACATGCAGGCAAAACACTCATATACATAAAATAAAAATAAAAAAAATAATTTATTTTTCAGTAAAATGCTTTAAGTTTGATATTTTTATTTTATGTGTATTGAGTGTATTGCCTGTATGCATGTGTGACCATGTCATGCAATGCTCATGGAGGTCAGAAGAGGGCACTGGATTCCCTTGGAATTGGAGTTACATTACAGAAAGTTGTTAACCACCATGTGGGTGCTGAGAATCACATCTGGGTCCTCTGCTAAAGCAGCCAGTGCTCTTAACCACTGACCATCTCTCTAGTCTAAGTCTGAGATTTTTTAAAGATTGGTTTTATTATATATTTGTCTGTGTATGCATGTGTCCATGTGTCCATGTGTGGGGGTGCCCTCAGAGGCCAGATAAGGTGTCAGACATCCTGCAAGTGGAGTTTCAGGTAGTTGTGAGCTGCTGGATGTGGGTACTGGGAACTGAACTGACGTCCTCTGCAAGAGCAGCAAGCTCTCTTAACTGCTGAGCCATCTCTCCAGTCCCAAATAGATCTGGTATTTCAGTTGACTGGAAAATTGGTTTACATGTGGTATCAGCCCTCTTCGAGTGTCCTCAGTGATCAGAGGACTCTAAATGCCAAGTAGAAAGAACAAATATTAGTGAAAGTTCAGCATAAGGCAAAAGAACTGAATGTGGCCGGCAGAAGGCGGGTGGCCCGGAAGCTCTCTTGAACATTTGTGCTTTTTTTTTCCCCTCAATAATTCCACTCTGAAAATGGCAACTGAACAGCAGGGTTCCTAAGGGTAGGGTTGCAGCTGTACAAACGGTTTGCTCTTCCAAGTAATGGTGAGTGGAGAAAACAAATTGCCAGGACAAATATAAACAAATGTATGTTCTTTATACTCTTAAAGAACACACATAAAAGGACTGTGTGACACTCAACCCTATGGGTGGAAGGGAGCTAGGAAAAGCATGCTCCGTGCCCCAGACTCCCACTTCTGCAGAGCATGGGAGAGTCCGTGGAGACTCAGGAACAGGAAGCACGGCCGTGTTTCCAGAAACATTTGCTTTAAAAGAACAGATACCTGTGTGATAAAACGCTAATTCTCAATTTTGGGTGTTTGGAATAGAGTTCTTTAAAAAGATTACCCTGTGTTCTAGATTTTCAGTCATTTACTAGTTCTAAGGGAAAAAAGTCCTGAGGAAGCCCAGGCAGGGAAAAGCCCCACCCCGACTGTGACCAAGAGTTGACAACGATTTGGGGGCGCCTTCGGAGGCTGGAAACTGTGTACGTTGGTTCGTGTCGCATCAGTGAGCAAAGGCACGGGACAGGCGATGGGGTGGGCTGAGGGGCCACGAAGCCCGTGCCCCAGTGCTGACCTTTAGAGCAACAGCCACCACCCGGCACACAGGGGATCCCTCCAGTGACTGTGTGACTGTGTAGAAACTTTTTTTTTTTTTTTTTTTTTTTTTTTTTTTTCCTGTTTTTACCAGAAATTTACACA
>NW_008340118.1:1166790-1221282 GCF_000622305.1 Nannospalax galili | reverse complement strand
TAAAAATTTTTTTTTTTTTTTTTTTTTTTTTGGTTTATTCCCGTAGTTACCAAGAATGTAGCCAACGTGCCAAACAAATGCAAACAATTCAAAGGTATTTCGTACCCAGTCTTGATGCCACCAGACTGCTGATGTCACATCCTCTGTGTCACAAGGCCAGGTAGGGTGCCCAGGCTCTTTGGGTAGCTGACATTTTCCCGCACGAGCAGGGGTCTTAGCAACCGCTCGGGTGCACAATAACTCCACCTTAACACTTCCTTGGCAACGTGCTTAACACCCTGACTTTGAGATCATTCGTTATTTTGGCAACAGGATGAATGTTTGCTGCGGTTCTTGAACTTTCACCTGAAAACAGGCGGCTTGACTTCCCTCGCCTCCTCTCCAAGTCTGTCCTGTAGATGTGTAGGAAAGCTAATTTGCTCAGGAAAACACGTGAAGGCTTTCTTTACGCTTTTCTAGTAGGAAAGTGCTATTTTATTTGGAGGCTACTTGGGAAAAATCTTGATGTTGCTGGCCTGTCTTCTTACTTGCAGTCACTTGGGTGATGTCTGTAAAGTTATAGTTTGCAAAAGTACAAAATTATTCGATATTTACTTTGCAGCTACTGTTAGAAATCAAAACTTAAACAGTTTTCAGAGGGAAAAGCGGAGGAGTCTCTGGCTACGTTGCTTCCAGGGATGGGTTGTTAGGGAATCTTTAAGACCTCATCTGAATAACCAACAATCAGCTTCCACACTATCAAATCCATCACATAACTTTTAAAAGTTAATAAATTCAAGAACTCGTGTAAAATAGCAGCAGTGTTAACCTGCTCTCTGTATTAACTATTTTCAAACATCCCACTTGGTGAGAAAAACAAAACAGTCGAACTGTTTCTTGACAAAGACTTTTAGCTGTGAAATTCACACTAATTAAACTTATTTTTAGATTGAGCCTTATTAAGTCTATAAACCCAGTAGCTTTTTCTTACTGGTTACGCATTTGCCTAGTATGCATTTACATTTTTGTACAGCATCAAAGGTTGCAATATATGATAATTTAGGCCACTTTTCTGCTCTCCTTTTCTACTAGTTGTGTCCAGAACATTCCACGGTTTTAGAAGCCAATGCAGGCACAGGACAGCTTTGCTCATTTCCACAGAGTGAGAAAAAGTCAAGCTACTACATGAAATGAATGTTTTGCAAATATAGAATAATGGCTTTCCTCTAACAGATCAGAGCATAATCTTGATATGTAAACAGCAGCCATGAGCAATAATTCACCTTAGCAATGGTATGAATCACTTGAAATCTGTTACGCTACCTCTCTGGTATCATTCAGCACAGGGTTCTTCCCTCCCTCTCTCCCTCCCTCCCTTCCTCCCTCCCTTCTTCCCTTACTGTAATCCCTCCATCATGCCTTACCACTGGCTTGGTTCTCAGCCCAGGAGGCCCAGTAGGGCAGGCTGTAGCCAGGTCTACAGAGCAGCCAGGGGTGAGCAGAGTCCCTCCATGCCATTTTAGGCACAGGGAAACTCGGGCTTCCCAAGGGCCCAGTGTCAGCATCCCAACTTGCAGTGAGCACCTTCCCATGGAAAACTGACCCTTCTTATTTACCTCCCTGCCTTCCCATCATCCTCTTCCCTATAGAAGGCAGAAGGGATGTGAATCACAAAGGCTGAGCTCCTGTGCCTGTAGTTCCTGAGCTTTGACTGTTGGTGGCCTCCCTGGGCTCTGTTGGAGTTTCTCCAATTGACAGGCACAGAGTAGAGCTGCTGACCTATACTCATGATGCCATGTTACTCTTCAAAGCTGTTCAGGCTGTTCGCTTTGCCACCAGCAACACATAAGGATTTGCACTGGTCCATATTCTTGAGAACTTCTAAATTTTTGTCTCATGAGTCTTAATTGTATAGCACTGTATTTTAAGTTTATATTTCCTTACTGAGGGACTTGAGGGTCTTTTCATAATTTTTTGGCCACTTGAATTCTTCCTGTGTGGAATTCTGGTTTATGTTTTTGCTCACAGTTTTCAATGGTCTGCCGCTTTCTAAGACTGATTTCTGATTCCTGCACATCTTCTAGAGACGAGCCTGTGGCTGTCAGTGCTGAGCATGTCCTTCTGTCACTAGATGAGGTGTTCTTGACTGCAATGTAGTCAAGTTCAACTGTAATTTCTTTTGTGAAGAATGCTTTTAGCTCTTGTTCAAGGCATTCCCCACAGTACCAGTGAGGTGACTCGGTGGGTAAAGGTGCTGCTGCCAAGCCTGAGGACCTGAGTTCAATCCCTGGGACCCACACGGTGGAAGGAGAGAACCGAGGAGTGGCCTCCACTCACGCACCACAGCATGCACTCACCCACCCCACACACTGAAAAATGAAACAGCGAGATGTTCCTCCCCTACATGATCATAGAGACATTTTTTATCTTTTCAAAGTCTCACCTCCCACGTTTAAGTGTTTATTGGGAGTTGGTGGCAGGAATGTGAGGTAAGGATACAGGTTTTAGATTCTTTCCCTATTCAAATAAAATTCATTAAACATCTTCTTAGGTGGCCTTTCCTCCCAGTCTTTCCCAGGCGAGTCCTTTCTAATTCCACAGGAAGGGAAGCCATTGTTTAGTCTATAATAATGGAGAGAAGTCCTGTAGGGTACCAGGAATGTAAGTAAGAGTGTGAGTGTGTGGGGGTTATAAGTAGATGCCATTGTTCCAAGGTGGGGGGGGGGGTCCCCAGAGCCTCATTATCTCAGGACCTTAGTTTCACCTTTTTTAAAGCTTGGTTTGGATTTATGGCACAACACAGTACTGGTTTATCCTCAAAACCGATATTCCAACGCCGCGTAAAACTGTCACAAGACTTTAGTATTGCTGAACCACACGGGGTGATGGCTATAAAGTTGACAGGTTTTATCTTTCTGGGTGCATTGTCAGGAACTGACTGATCAATTTCTTGACACAAAGCAGCCTGGCAGAGTTCTAGGCTCCTACCCGGTACGAGTTCCTGTTTGGTGCCATGATGTGCTTGCTTGAAGGAGCCTTGCGCTCCCATCTCATGTCTGACATGCCTTCTCATGTGCCCATCACAGTCTTCTCTGCTTGTGTTCCTCTGACTTGCCACTGAGTCCACTGCTGCCCTAAAGTTCTTTTATTCACTCCACTTCTCTGCAAATACTTGCCCAGTGTCTGCTGTGGCCATGCCCTGCTGGCCTCAGACAGAAGAGAGCGCACAGAGGCCACTTTCTGTCACCCTTGTTCAAGGTTACCTCTTCTATGGTGTTCCAGGCGTCCGTCCTCTGTCCACCTCTGCTCTCTTCATCATCCCTGACTCTCTCCAGGAGCCGCAGTCTTCCCAACCCACCCACAGGACATGGTCAGTGCCTGCCTTGCAGAGAACCACTCCTCCCTTCTTCCAGACCCCTTCCTGGCCCTCACTCTTAGTTTACCTCCCCAGTGACACATCAGCAAGCACTCTGACTTTGAATGTGTGACTTTCTAGGAATGCTTGTGACCTTCCTCCCGATCCTCATGTGGAAGCCGCAGCTGACCTCCTCAGGGCAGGTGGTGTGGAGGGGTCCTATGACAACTGAAAACTTCCTGGGAGGGGGAATGATGTTCGGCTCTAAACAATGAGGTGAGCATGGTAAAGAGGAGCAGCTCCGTTTGGATCTGCAATGGTCTCTACGTCCGTCATCACAGGCTTGGCCTCTAGGGAGGTGGTGGGACCTTTAAGAGGGGCTCAGCTGGAAGCCTTTGGGTCATCTCTTGAGTTCCCTGACTATTTCTTTAGTCTTCAACTTCTAGTGTCTGTTACCAGCCCCCAGGTCTGCATTTTCACCTGGAACCCTGATAATATCTCAAATACAGAATGTTTAAATTTATATGCATTATGTTTGTTCTGCCAATCATGTTATTATCTGATTTTTTTCCTGTTTTCCTTTCCAGGATGATCACTTCGAAAGTTATTTTTTTTAATCCTAAAGGTGTCCTCGTGCTGTGACTTAATCCGTCACCAAGCCCTGTCTTCCTTTAGCGTCAGCATCGTCGCCACACAGTCCTTCCTGTCTAGCCCCTTCTCGTTCAGACACACTGGTCAGTGTGGCTTGTGTGGGACTCTCTGCTCTATCCCTGTACTTGTGACTACCAGACCTCCTTCCTGGAGAAGCACCATGGCAATCCTGCATCTTAGTGTGAGGATGAAGGCCTTTGTCACCCATCAAAGCCAATCTGAAGATCACACCGCAGAAGCTACTTCTGCTCCCAGACATTTGCTCTCTCTTCTCCTGGTCCCTGCTGTTCAGAGTAATGACCATGCATGGAACGCCCCTCATATCAAACCAATCACCAATCAGAAAGAGAATTTGAGTGAGGTGACTAAGTCAAGGAACTTAGAATTCAAAGACAGGGCTGGGAAGACGGCTCGGCAGGTAAAAGCACGTGCTGAAAAGTGCAAAGAGTTGAGTTCAAATTCCCAGAACATAAAGTTAGACGTGCTGTCCCAGTCCGTCTGTGGGGAGGTGGGAGGTATCCGCAGTTAGATGTGCTATCCCAGTCTGTCTGTGGGGAGGTGGGAGGTATCCACAGTTAGATGTGCTGTCCCAGGAGGTGGGACGTATCCGCAGTTAGATGTGCCTCCCAGTCCGTCTGTGGGGAGGGGGGACGTATCCGCAGCAGAAACACCACAAAGACGTTCTCTTACACAAGGTAGAAGGCAAGACTGATGCAGGGTTGTTGTCTGACCTCCACATGTGCACTGTACAGTCACACGTGGGGGAGGCAGAGAAAGAGCAAGAGAGAGAGAGAGAGAGAGAGAGAGAGAGAGAGAGAGAGAGAGAGAGCCAAAGGCAAAGCTAATAAACAGAGAGGACACCTATGATAAAAATTTTCAGTTTCCATTTCTGTCTAAGGAGGAGTAAGCACCTCCTACCCCGTCTCTGTGACCTAATGCAGTCAAAAGACGTGAACAGGCTAAAGGGAGAGGTTATTTGAGGTCCCATCGTGAGCTGCTCATGGGAGGCACGGGGACCTGCAGTGCCTCTGACTGGTCAGTGAGGCTTCAGCAGTTCCCCCATCCTTCTGCATTAAACTCACAGCCTGCCACCCAGGTCAGCTGCACTTGGGCAGAGCCTGAGCCACAGGAGGGAAGGAGCCCTAGCAGTGGAGGAGTGTGGCCGCCTGCTCCTCTCCCTCTCCCTCTTGTGGGGCCTCACCTCTCACAGGGATGTGGGGGCAGCAGAGTCTGCAAAGTGAGCACAGCCCCCGGGTGCCAAGCCTGAGGAACAAGCATTCTCTCTGATCCCCAAGAGGGACCCTGAGAGGGGGACAAAGTCCTGCTGTTTTCTCTCTCTCCTGCTCCTGCTCAGCCACAGAGGAAGCAAGCCAGGTCCAGGATACAAGTCAAACTCAAACCAAGGAACCAGAAGTGGAGTAGGGACATCCCACAACATCAGAGTCAAATACTGTTGTGTCAGGTGGGGGTCGAGTGAGAGGGGTCTGGAAGTTCACGAGGTGTTTGAAATTTGCATTGCTAAAGAGAGTCCCATTAGTGGAGCCATGTTCTGTCAAGGTAAGAAACACAGTTCTCACTTCAAAGAGGCGAAGAGATAGTTTTTTCTGGAGTCGCAAATGAGTGACTGTGTCCTGGGAACATAGACTCAGGTGACCCCATATTCCGTGTTCCAACTTAGTAGCGATTTCATGAGGTTTTGTGGTAATAGAAGAAAGTCTTAACAATACACTTTTCAAATGCCTTTTTGGAAACATCAAGTAGGCAGTCCCAGCAGCACAGGGACACCCCGTTACAGGGCTCAGGCGGGCAACATTCTTAGACCTTGGGTTGGAGGCTGCCTGGGTCTCTTAGTTCATACATTCCAAAGGACTTGCCTAGTAGTCAGCAGGATGTTACTCATACACAGAGGACAATGGCTATTCAAAGGACCGAGATAACCCAGGATAATTTGTAATTGGGTCCTGGGCCTGCAGCTTTCTAACCTCTCCACAACCACTGAATCTCAGTCAGTCTTGGTAGGGTGCTCGACACAGGTGTGTCTCCTCTCCGGAACCTAGTGCCTGGTCCTGTCTGGCCTCGGGTCTGAATTGCTTATATCCTCTACCTCTGCCTCAATTTCCCCTTCTCAGATTGTCTCCACTTATGTCTTCAGGTTGCACAAGTTTGAACTGAATTATACAGGGACTTAAGTTCTAAGGAAGCTAAAATTCAACAAATGAGAAGAACCGTGTCTGGTCCCTCCCCAAGCACTTGAACCCGTGACAAAGCAGCATAGTCTTCAGTATTCAGTATTTCTTTTTTTATTTTTTTGGTGTTTTTGAGACAGGGTCTCTCTGTAGCCCCAGCTGCCCTGAAACTCACTATGTAGACCAGGCTGGCCTTGAACTCACAGGGATCCACCTGCCTCTACCTCCCAAGTACTGGGATTAAAGGTGTGTACCACCACCCCCAGCTAGTAGTCAGTATTTCTAATAATTGAAAGTTTTCATATTTAATGAATTCTAATATTTAATGCAATGAATAGAGATCTGGTACCCTGGGAACCTCACGAATACAAGTTTTCAAGAACAGAGTTTGCAAGAATAGTTAACGTGGTGATGGGTATGATTAATTTGTAAATGCTGTTTCCTAGTGACAGGAAGGGGCCTGTGTGAGATAAGGAGATCTAGGACAGTGTCCTGTTTGTTTCAACAGCTCGTCAATATTCTGTCAAACCGCAGGAGTCTGGGGACAGATGAGGGAGAAACTGAACAAGCCTGAGGGGCTGCTACCCGCCCCCCAGTTTAACAAAGACCCCCCCTGCCTGACCGTATCCTCTACACAGATCTGTCTGCACCATATCCCTTTTCTAATCACACAACATGTACAACCTCCAGGCTCACTTTCCTGCAAGGTTTCAACTTCCTGCACTGCCTTGGGCCAGCTTTTGGCCTTGATGGGCCTGAGTCCAGCTCACTCAACTCTTCTGTCCTATCTATAGTGTCTGACCCTGACTTTGTCCCTCAACTCAGCAACTAAGTTACATAACTTTCAGTTTAGGCCTTACGGTCTCTTATTGGTTTACTCAACCTCAAGACAGGGTGTACGAGTAAATGTATGAAAGTAAACACACAGAAGCAGTAATAATAATCGATGATGATGATGACGCCACCACCCACTGGTGACATGGTGGAAAGATAACTCATACACCCAACATCACATACCCTGAGTGCCAGGTCCTTGTAGCTGGCAATCTGGAGGCTATCACTCCCTGCCCTCCACTATAGATATCCCCACCCCAGCCTAGGACCTGGGATCTTATACTTCGTATGGCAAAAGGGACTTTTTGGATGTGATTAACTTGAGATGCATCTGAATTATCTGGATCATTGAATGTGATCGTGGGGTCTTTAAGTCGAAGGTGGAGAGGGAGGAGCAGATGGGGAGGCGTGGCTGTGGTGGGGAGGCAGCTCTGTGAGACCCTCTGCTGTTGTGGCTTTGAGGGTGGAGGCAGATGACCAGAGCCTGTAGTGGAGACAGAGTCTCCCTGCGAACCTGGCCGACTTCTTGGTTTCTGCCCAGGGAGCCCTCAGCACACAGACTGTGGGATGATGTATGTGCACCTTCACCCACTGTGTCTCTGGTCCTTTGTTCCACCAGCCATAAAGACGCAATACAATATCCTAGATATTAAAGACAGAAGTTCTCAAGCAAGGAAACTCCGAAAGCCGGTGACGGGAATGCACCTGATTTACCGCCTAAGCTGCGTGTAATCTAAAGGTTCTAATTAAAGCAAGTTCACCCTGGATTCCTTAGATCAAAAGTTTCTTAGTAATTCTCAGTTGAATCACAAAGTTAGCATCCAGCTTGGTGCAAGGACGATGCTACATGAGTCACTGACAAACTAATTGTCCTCTGGGATCTCTTTGTCATCCTCCTCGTGGATTCGAGTCACTGCTTCAGAGAAACTGTGTGGCTAATTTCAATCTGCTTTGGGCCTCTCCACAGATATGCCACTTATTTCAATATACAGAAATTCATCTGGCCAGCCTAACTGGTCACCCTGCAACAGAGAGCCCACAGCAGGCCAGGGCATGCAAAATCTGATTATAGGGGTCACTAGCTGCCTTAAAAACAATAGCTTGTGCCCAGAGGCAGCTCCAGCAGGAGCTGGTTCTATGCCAGGGTGGCAACCAGTGGCTTTACTTTAGGGGTGAGCAGGAACTCAGTCACCCCACCTTCCTGGATGCTTCCCATGAACCTGAAGTTTAGCTAACTCAATTCATTGTTTCCCCAGCCTACACATGGCACAGACACCACCCTAAATGGGTTCTTACCCTTGGGTGCTTGGAAACAGCAACCACCCCCTATCATGGTGTGCTTATGTACACACTGGACAGACCCACTCAGCACATGCACGTGACTTAGCTGATACATGGTGGAGGGGGTACCAGACAGACATCAAGATCCTAAGTGAATTATTTATGTGAATATGTGAATCCTGCATGATTTTTAAACACTGCCAAGTATAAAAGAGCACAAAAGAGACCAGAGGCAAAGACAGGGTTGTGTTTATCTCCCAACACAGTTTTGTGTGTGTGTGTGTGTGTGTGTGTGTATGCATTTTTGTGTGTGAGGGTGGGTGCTTTCTTACCAGGGCATGCATGTGGCAGTCAAAGGACAGCCTTGGGTGCCAGCAGGGCCTTCCACCTTGTTTGAAGCAGTTTCTTTGTCACTAACGGATGCACATGACAGACTTGCTGGCCCAGGGACTCTCACCCCTACTTTTCATCTCTCTCACTGTAGGAACACAGGGATTATAGACCAGTGGGTTCTGGGGATTTGAACCCAGTTCCTCATACTTGCACAGCAAGCCCTTTACGCCTTGACCCATCCCCTCACAAATGACAGCAGTTCTTTAATACCATCTAGAGTCCTGTGTTCCATGCACACCTTCCCGTCTTATAGAAGTCTTGAGTATGTGATTCATGTTTTCTCTAAAATTATGTCATGCTAAAAAGCAGCAAATGTTTGGCCATCTAGCAAATGCGTTTTAAATATGTCATTCAGTTAGCAAATATTTCTCAAATAGATGCTGAGCCTGAAACGCTTCTCTGATTACCAGAACCGTGGAAGAGGATACCTTACCACATATGGCCAGCTGTCAGCCCAGGAAACTGCCCAGGGACACAGTGAAAATGCCACCACAGTCAGAATTTCAGCTATGAGCTTTGACTACATGTCGTGTTGAACCTGCTAAGATGTATTATCTTTAAAGGTGAGGGTCGTGCTTTGATATTTCTGTCCCCAGCATAGCAGGTCATAGGGAACATTTTTCTCATCTGTGCCGTTCCTACAGAATGAAGAAGGGAAATTAAGAAACAGGCTTATGTGCTCTCCAAAAGACGTCATTCCTCCGTTGAGGAGTCCTAGTAGTTTAAGATTCTGGCATAAGCCTGGTTTCTAAAGTTGTGGTAAACTAGAATCAGAGAAGAGGGTTTTCCTTTCTCACAGGAGACAAGTCAGAGGCACAGAAGGACAGTATACCAGCTGAGTGAAGCCCCATGCTCACAACACAAGCGTCTCAGAGAGAACACTATACCCTGTGTTAGCCATCCCTCTGCAGAATGCTGAGAACTACTGCTTCAGACTGGAGAGCCACTACCTCAACCCCATTCAGTGCAGAGGAAAGGGGAGCAGAAGAAAATGAGGCCGAGAGATGTGTCAGTCCAAGCTACTTGGATGCTGGGAACAACCTGGTCCGAGGATGGACAGTGAGCAGATGGCAGACAGGCAACGGGTGTGGGAACCTGTCTTTAGTTAATGCAATTGTAGGCATCTCATCAGTAATGAGAGAAAGACATTTGGCCAATTGTCCACAAGCAGTCAGCCCCCATGTGAACCTAATGGGTCTCCATTAACCACTTCCTGTGTGTACCCAGTGGGTCTCCCTTCACCACCTCCTGCGTGCACCCAGTGGGTCTCCCTTTACCACCTCCTGCGTGCACCCAGTGGGTCTCCCTTCACCACCTCCTGCGTGCACCCAGTGAGTCTCCCTTAACCACCTCCTTCATGCACCCAGTAGGTCTCCCTTAACCACCTCCTGTGGGTCTCCCTTAACCACCTCCTGTGGGTCTCCCTTAACCACCTCCTGTGTGCACCCGCTGGTTTCCCTCACTGCTGTACCTCCTACGCTGCCTTCGTACATCTTTGTTTACTGTACAACTCACCTTCCTAGTTAATGATCAAATCCTTTCTTCTAAAAGAAGGAACTTAAGTGACAGATTTTAAACTTTGAATGCAGTAACAGGAAGAATAATAGAAAACTCACATTGGTTCATGCTTTCTTGCATATTCCCCAGGAGTTAAATGTAATCATAGCAAGCATGCCAATCACATATTTAAATGTGCCCTTGACAATCACCCAGCGACCATCTAGTGGTGATAAGTATCTGAAAGAACTCCTGCCTTTCTTTTCCTTCATACAGACAACATGGGAAATCATGGATGTTGGGGGAGCAGAGGCATCAGGGAAAGAAGATTGAATTCAGGAGGCCATCTGCAACAGGACTTGGGAAGGAATCTTTTCAGCAGCCGGGATGGTGACAGTGAAAGGTAACTGAGTTAGGTGGAGTACACAGGACACCATGGATGAGGTGTTGAGGCATCTCTACCAGAAGAAAGGTCCTGGTGAGTTGGTGGCTATGGAGAAGGCTAAAGCAAATATTGCCAGTTTACGCCCCAGATCTCCACGGCTCTTTTCTGTCACTACAATTTCTAATGCTAAAAGCAGGGTAGATTACCATCCGCTCAGTGTAAAGATGTGGATCTAAGTGGAAGAATTCACAGTCTGGCTGAGCTTCAGAGATGAATCCCTCCATTCTGCTTTGCCTTTTACTCACTAAACAGTGTACACAGAACTAGGAAGTTCAGTCTCCTGATCTGTAAAATGAGCATATGATGTGGGTCTCCTAGTGTTGCTTGAGACCCAAGGGAGGTTATTTATATCACACTGGCCTGTACCAGTTACTCTTTATATAGAAAGAGTCATTTGCATGTTTTCCCATCTACTTATTCTGACATAGTGCAGTTCTTGAAACCTGCTTGCTCTTTGGTAGCTCATGTAGTTGGGAAAGCAGAGCTCAGAAACAAACTTGAGAGCACTCTTGATGACTGCCATAGCGGCCCATCCTCACAAAGATGAGCAGAATTAACTGAAAAAGTTTCAGGGCTTAAAAAGGTTTTTGTTGGGGCTGGAGAGATGCCTCAGCGGTTAGGAGCACTGACTGCTCTTGCAGAGGACCTGGGTTTGATTCCCAGCACCCACATGGCGGCTACGAACTGTCCTTAACTCTAGTTCCAGGGGAATCCAAAGCCCTCTTCTGACATCCGCAACATTGCATGACATGGGTACACTCACATACATGTAGGCAATACACTCATACACATAAAATAAAAATAATAAATACATTTTTAAAAAGTTTTTGTTGTTATGCCTTTATATATCAAATCAAATTCTTGTCCACTGGCCACTATCAAAATTTACTAGCCTTAAAGATGAGTCAGTAAATAAAGTTCTAGCCTCCTAAACATGCAGACCAGAGTTTGGATCCCAAGCATCCATATAAAAAGCCAAATATAGCAGTGTGTGTTTGTAATCTTAGGTGCCGGGGAAAGAGACATGAGGATTCCTGAGGCTGGTTGGCTATTCAACTTAGATCGGTGTGTTAGTTCCGGTCTGTGAGAGACCCTGTCTCAAAACATAACGGTGGAAAGCACTGAGGAAGATAGTCAAAGTGAACCTCCAGCTTCTATAGCGTGCACACGCGCACACACACACACACACACACACACACACACACATACATACACATACACATACACACGCACACACACACACGCACACACATACACACACGCACACACACATACACACATTTGATTCCCAGCACCCACATGGCGGCTCCACTCACATACCACACACACACATACATACACATACACATACACACGCACACACACACGCACACACATACACACACGCACACACACATACACACACATACATACACATACACACGCACACACACATCTACACACACATACATACACATACACACGCACACACACATCCACACACACATCCACACACACACATGCACGCACGCATGCACACACACAATTTACCAGGCTCTAAAATCAATTGTGTTATAGGAAGTAATTTTCCACCAAATTTCTGCATCTTGTCAAAGTTATACTTCTAAGTTAAAAGTATTTTGAACATCCACCAAACATAGTTCTATTTGCTAGACGGAAAAAGAGAGAATTGTGGTATGGAGCTTCTGGTTGGGGGTTCCCCAACATGGCTGCGTATTTGTAATACCTGTAGAACTTTCAGACATAGGCTTTTAGTGACAGACTTATACACCTCGTCCAGGAACTTGTGCTATACTAAGATGGCCCTCCTGTCAACAGGTTTCATAGCCACTAACTACAATTAGTCTCTACTACATAGTCTCTAACTACAATTTTTATAATTCACATTTTCATAATTTATTTCAAAGAGCTTTATTAATTCCTTTTAATTGCTAGTCATTATAGTTAGCATTAAAGGCATTAGCACTCACAATAATTTGCAAGTTCCTAGAATACAGATCTGAGAGTTAATACTTCTGAAAATGAGGCAGGGAGCCACAAGTTCAGGGACAGTCAGGCTACATGCTAAGCTTGAGGCCAGCTTGGGCTACATAGCAAAATCCTGTCTCAAAAAAATAAAAAATTAAAAAATAAACCTAAAAACTATATTGCAGAATAGTGTGTTAGCAAAGTCATCAATTTGCTGGGAAACCCTTGCATGGACGGAAGGAGTGAAGACAGTCTCCTCCCAGGACAGAGCACACTGTAGTGGACTGACAGCTTCACCCACAAACAGCTTATGCTTAATTCTAAGTTGAGGGTGCACACAGTGAATATTGGAACAGTTAGAACCTGTTTGTGTGGAGTGAAAAGCATTTCCTTCCCGTGAAGATGTATTTCCATATGATTATTTGTGGAGGGGCGAGGGCAGTATCTTCTTGTAGCTCTGTAGGGTAGAGACAGCAGCCTGGCTACCTCACACCAGTGCGACGGGTAAACCACACCGTATGGAACATGCTCTGGTTAGCTTTCTGTTGCTGTGATCAACACCATGACCAAAGCAACCTGGGAAGGAAAGGGTTTATATCATCTTGCAGATTCTAGTCCATCACTGAGGGAAGCCAAGCCAGGAACTCAAGGCAGAAACCATGCCTAGGTCCACCTCCCTAGGAATGGCACCACCCAATGGGCTGGGCCCTCCTACATCAATTGAATGTCCATAGGCCATTCTGATGAGAAAAAGCCTCAGCTGAGCTTCCCTCTTCCCCAGTGTGTCAAGTTGACAATCAAGGTGAGCCATCACAGCACTTAACATTTTATCTCTCAATTTTTGTGATACCCTGAGGAACTCTCAATTTCTTTTAATCAGAATAAGAGAGACAGAGACACTTTTCTGTTTCCAAAATTAGAACACAGAAGCCTCTCTAAGCAGATGTGCTCATGAGCCATAAAAGCTTGTTATAAAGTTATATATATATACATAAATATACTTTCCATTTGAATATTTTAAAGTTTTGTTAATACAATTTTCTTATTCAAAACCGTCACTCATTTCAAATCTTTACATGTAACCATAATAGCAATCTAGTACTAACTCTCCTATAGTTTAAATTAATGCTTATTGACATTTTCTGGCTTCATTTCTGGGTAATTAAAATGTTATTTATCCACTCCAAATTATCCCCAAAGGTTCTTTTAAAATTCTATCTAATGACTAAGGCCAATGGTCGGTGGTATAAGAGGCATAAACATGATTAAAACATAAGAACTCTTTAAAGAAACAAGATAACATTAATTCCCTAAGTAGAATCAAATGCACAGCACCAAAATTATCAATGGATGAACAATAGCCATGGACATACCCCGTATCCACAACAAGAAAATTCCTTGAGGCAGAAGATTCATTTTAAGTTTGAAATGCAAATATTCAGCTTTTGCTTAACAAGAAATAAAATAAAATGATAGCGTCTTCCAGCATGAAGAGTGAGCAGGACACTTCGGGTGATGGTCTCAGGCACTTTGCGGACCTCTGCCCGGTCTTTCCTTCAACCTGCTTCCTGGGTTTACTGTGCTGTGTATGTAGAAAAATGGCCCCAAATTACTGAATCGATGGCATAATGGATGAAGAAGCGATGGGTAGAGTGAGGTCACCATCAATCCTTCACAGCAAGAGTTATATAAGTGCTAAGAAGTATGGGTGTCCGTGGAGTGTTGGGAATTACAGTCTGACAGCATCTCATGTGAATCATTCCTTAGCCAAATGCAGAGAATAAGTGTCTGTGAAATGCCCAGTCCTAAGTGACACATCTACAATGCAACCTCTATACCTAAGGCTCAGGGAGCACAGCAAAGCAGGGGACAGAAACTCTCACCACAGAAGCTTCCTCATGCAACAGATGGTGGTTAACCCAGAAAGCCAAAGCGTACAGCTGGCCAAAGTGTAGAGAATAAGAGACTGCAGAATGCATGTCCCTGGGCAGGGCACCTGTATCAAACCTCGCCCACCCAGGGCTCAGGGACCACTATGGAAGAGGGGGTGGAAAGACTGTAACAGCCAGGGTGGTGGACGACTGCAAGGAAACAGAGTTTTCCAGGCAGCTGGGAACTTGCTCCTATGAACTTACAGCAATGGTGACAGCATGCACAGGACCCACGCAAACTCAAACCAGACAAAAACCCAGCATAAAAGTGGGGAACTGGAATTTAGAAATTCCTGAAATGTATTAAGGAAAATATCTTTATAAAATAAAGAGGGAACATTATATATCCAAACACAAAATCTCCTTAACAATACAAAACTCAAAAAAGACCACAGCATGATCTAATTGAGACAGTATAGCAAGGTAGAGGATTATGGGAAACAAAATGAAAGTAATAACAGCAATTGCTACTATATTTTAACCAAATAAGATGTGGGGGCTGAAGAGGTGGCCCAGTGGTTAAGAGCACTGACTGCTCTTGCAGAGGACCCGGGTTTGATTCCCAGCACCCACATGGTGGCTCCTTAACTCCAGTTCCAGAGGAATCCGAAGCCCTCTTCTGACCTCTGTGGCATTGCACAACATAGGTGCACTCACATACATGCAGGCAACACACTCATACACATAAAATGAAAATAATAAATAAAAATAATTTTAAAAGATGTGATATTTTTGTAGACTTAATTGTGTTCTTTTTTTTATACTTGTATTTCCAGAATTGGAGCTTATCAAAGGGAAAACTTTGTAGGTTAATTTGATCCTGAACCAAATTTTCTTCCTTATCCAGGACTATCTGATAATTTATAGTAATCGTTGACTCACCCTGAATGAACATATTACAAATTAGAAATAATTCATTATTGCAATTGCTCCATGAGTAATTGCTATGTTATAGTCCTTCCCAAAAATCTAAATGGCGATTACTTTCTTTTCAGTAATGAGAATGCATCCTATGTGACTTAGGTGTTCTGGACATCTCTCTACTATACTAAAAGGAAAAAATCCATCTTGAATATCGGAGATACATCATTACCTGTACTTTAATGTGGAAAACAAATTGTCTAGCACATTCGTTTGTTGATGAATTATACAACCAGCCCAAGAATTGTTAGATGTTTTCAGTGGTACTTGGTGTAGGAAAAGCGTACAGAAAACTATTACTAAAAAGTTTGTGATTTTAACCATGTTGTATCCTATTGGCATTTTAGCCGACCTCCTTGAAAGAAGTGTCAGATAATGAACTCCAGTATTTATATGTTGAGCACGATATTGCTTTTTCTTGCCTTTTATTTGTGGTTTTACTAACCTGCATATACCATATTTCAAAATCTTTTATTCTGTATATATTTATTTTAATTAAATAAATAAAATTCATATATTCAATGCTTTAACCTAAAGATTCTATTAAAAATATGATTTCTACCAATGTGAAAAAATAAAAATAAAAGAAATTAAAAAGTGGGGAATTGGGTAAGAAGCCCCAACCTTAAATTAGGAACTAGCAACTGATTGGTTATCTTTAAGGGAATGACGCTAGGCTCTAATGGATGGACTCACACCGAGGGGAACTGGGGTATACAAACTTGGCTTGATAGGCCTTAACATATATGGCAGAATGCATGAAATCCAGTGTGTGTGGGGGACCATGGGGAGGTGCAGGTCGAGGAGGGGTCTAAATATGATCAAGATGTATATGAAATTTATAAAAATTCACTAAAATTGTTTGTTTTTTAAAGGTTGGATAAGCGCTAAGTGTGGGTGTCTATAGAATGGGGCTGCTTGGAATTAGTGTCATAGACAGTAGTCACACTTCTTATCACTTCCTTCTGATTCAATCACTCACCCTTCAGTGAAAACCGTTTGAATGTGTCCTAGGACCTCACAGCTTCCACCACTATCTGGGAGAAATCTACACTTGGCGGTCAACATTGCCGAACAGATACTGCAATATAGTGTTTAGGCTTATTTTTTCATTTCTTTTTTTTGAGACAGGGTTTCGCTATGTAGCCCAAACTGGTCTCAGACAAAACCAGCTCTGTGCCCTGCATTCAAGGCTGCCACCTGGGAGGTCTGAGAAAGTCCGGAGCTCACAGCAGAGGAGGAAGAAGTACAAGGCAGTGGTGGCGGCCAGCAGGGAGACTGTGGGGAGCCTGATGAGGGGCTGACTGGGACAGCCATGGAAAGTGACTGCGGAGCTCTGCACTCCTCCCACAGTTCAGTCTGTCTTCCTGAAGATGGAAAGGCCCTGCTGTGTGGAGCCTTCCAGTTTTTGAAAGAGGGTAAATGCAGCCATGTGCAATGACATTAAGAGAGAGCTTAATATTTTTCTAAGTTCCTTTCAGACACAGTTGGAAAGATCTCCCTCTCATCTCTCTCTCTCTCTCTCTCTCTCTCTCTCTCTCTCTCTCTTCTCTCTCTCTCTCTCTCTCTCTCTCTCTCTCTCTCTCCCCCTTCCCTCCCTCTCTCTCTCTCTTCATTCAGGCTGGCCTGGAATTTTCTATGTAGTTGAGATGACCTTAAACTTTGAATCCTCTTGCCTTGCCTACTACCTGCTGGGCTAAGAGGTATGTCTCACCATGCCTTGTTTATGTGGTGCTTGGGATCAAACCCAGGACTTTCAGCATGACAAGCAAGCACTCTACTCATTGAGCTACAACCCCAGCCACACATATTATTTTTATAATTCTATACAAGAGATTTTGTTTTGAACTGTGACTCAGGGTCAATATGATAATTTGACACTGGTCAATTATATTCATGATCAACTTGAATGTGTCTGTGCAGGAGGCAGGGGACACCTTTGGGGACTACGAGTGTTCCACTATGTGATCTTGGACCACTGGGAAGGACAGCTCTGAGGACAACTCTTACTCACTAATTCCTACCCCACTGTGTCCCTGCTTTGGTCACCAAAGGACTAAAATGTGATTCTTTAGTGTATTGCCAACATTCAGGGAGATGTTCTAACTTCCAGAAAGCTCTTACAGTGGTTAACTTTGAGTAATAACAATATCGAGAATCACCATGGAAACAAATCTCTGGGCATGTGTATGAGGGAGTTTCTAGATCAGGTTAACTGAGGAGGGAAGTCACCTTAACTGTGGGTGGCATCGTTCATGGGCTGGAGTCCTGACTGCATCAAAAAGAATGAAGGGATCTGAGCAGCTGCGGACTGCAGACTTCATGTCCGGCTGGCTCTGGCTCCTGCGTCCAGATTCTCCTTCCTCGTTCAAGCTGAGTTTGTCAGATATTTGACACAGAAATGGAAAAATAAGTGGTCTAGATCTTTTGTGGTTTGACTTATGTTCTCTTTGCTTGGAAAGAAGGTTAGGATGGGTCCCCAGTGGTCACGCTGGGTGTGGCATCTGACGTCCTAATTCATTCCCAGTGCGAAGAAGACTCAGACTCAGGGAAGGGGACACTGGACAGGCCCCTCTGATGCTGCAGGGGTAAAGGCTCCTCGATGGTTGCTTAGGGAAGAAGTCGCTCTTTAACTTTGTTCTGTTCTAGTCCAAGGAAGTTTGCAAGGACGTGAAGTCAGCAAACCTCCAGGACAGCGCAGGCCTTACCCACATCCAGAGCTGAGTGGGACTCATCTTTCTGGTGGTGGACAGGGCAGGGGTGAGTGTATGTTGGAGGGATGGGTATGACTAACATATGCACAGCTTTTAAGCCGTGGGGAGAAGAATTGGAAATTCAAAGACTAGAGGGCAGTAAAGGAAGGGAAGACATTGGCTCAAAAACACCCTCATCCTCACCACTTACTTTAGGCTCCGTTAGATGATTACTGAGGATGAACCAAGCTACTGTAGGCTTCCAGAGCTGCTGCCCTGGTTCAGCCTCTGTGGCAACTGCAGCAAAGGTCGCTGTAAAACTGCCTGAGGAGGGTGGGATGAGCTTCACAAAGTCAGTGTCTGGGGGCAGGAGGGATGGCTCCGTGGTTAAGAGCACTGGCTGCTCTTGTAGAGGACCTGGGTTTGGTTCCCAGTGCCATGTGGCACCTAACAATCACCCATGCTTCCAGTTCCAGAGGCTCCTCCGACACCCTCCTCCGACCACGACATGGGTGCACTTACACACAAGCAGGCAATATCACTCATACCACCTGTTCCAAAGCTTTAACCAGTTTAAGACATTAGCAGAAAAACAAACTTGGTCAGACCGTGACCCATAGGGATGAGTACCCTCCAGCCACTTGCAAGTCACGTGCAATGCCCTAGCTAAACAGCAGCATAGGAGCCCTCGGCCCACAGCCCCACTGCCCTGAGATGGAGACAGCACTTCAGAGGGAGGGCTCTGTGCCTCTGCCCAGTGCTGGCTACACAGTGGGACCAGAAGGCAGGGGGAGGGGACCATCAGGGCCATACCAGAGACCTGGACCTGGAAAGATAACCCACAGAGGATCATGGAGGAACAGGAAGGGCAGAAAGGAGAACAGGAAGGACAGATGGATGGAAGGAGGGAAGAAAGAGAGGGAGAGAGGGAGGGAGGGAGAGAGGGAGGGAGGGAGGGAGGACAGACAGGGAGAGGAAAGGAAGAAAGAGATGAAGAGGAGAGGGACATGGGACATTCTGGCACCCTCTGTGCTCAGTATTCACCTATATCCGTTCATAAGCAGCTTCTGCTGACCCAGGAGGGAGGCACACTAGTTAGTGCCCTCCCTTCAGCATGAGGAAGCAGCATCTCAAGAGGGTGACACCTGTCCGCCAATGTGATATGCACAGCCAGGCACTGAGAATGAGGCACCTCTTCCTCCTCACAGGGAGGCCAGTGGCCACAAGGGCTGCACCAAGTTCCAGCCACAGAAGAGTCCAGACCTGAGGTCTCAAGGTCTCTTACCAGCTCTTGCCACACATGGGTGTCTTTAGAGATAGAGGAACTTCTCATGCCATCCCAAGTCCTGTGCAGAAGTTCTGGAAGAAGTGGGGGCTCAGCACCCTTACTGTGGGTCAGTGAACCCCGAGAGCATTGCTCTGGGTCACTTGCAGGCCCCATGGAGGGTCCCACCATGTAACACACTTGCATTTGGAATCTGGGTATCTAGGAGAGGTCAGCATTGCGGGCACATGCCTCAGGTATGGTTTGATGTGATGCTGAAGGGTTTTTAAAGCTTGCAATGTAACCAGCCTTGGGTGCTGGGTGCTAAGTGCTGGGTGCTGGTTCCCTTCTGCCTTTAGACAGCACTGATATTTCAGTACCAATGAAACCCCCTCATTCCTGTATCTGCAGCCAACACAAGCTGCACCCAAGGCCTGGAATGTTCTCTTCTGCCCCAGTTGATTTTTTTTTTTGGTCCTTTTTTGAGACAGGGTCTCCCTGTAGCCCCAGATGTCCTGGAACTCACTATGTAGACCAGGCTGGCCTTGAGTTGTTTTAATCCACCAAAGGCAACTGTAACATCAGCAAATGCCTTCCAAGTGGTCCAGCTTTCAGCCTCCAGACGAATGGTGCTGCTAAGCCAGAGGATGGCCTTGGCATCTGCCTTCTGCTGGGACCAAGGAGAGAGAGAGCATTTCCTCAAAAAGGGTGGGATAGGGAGCAAAGTTCAGCAGTGTTGCCACTCCGCCCCGATGCATGAAGGAACTCCACCAAGGCCAGTGGGACCTTCTGCAGTCACACTGCTCCTTCCGAGCCCCTCTGCTCCTCCTTCCTGTGCACGAGTCTTCAGAGCTCACCCTGTCCTCGAATCACTGTCTTTCTCAGGAACCACCGAATGGGATGCCAGTGGCTCTTCTCGGAAGCTGCCACCCTTGTTCCAGGCTCTTCCACCCCACTCTGGCTCCCTCACCACCCCAGCTCCCACAGGGTTCCGTTGGGAGCATTGCTCTTCTCTGTATGTGGCCTGTTCAGTGCTGCATCTGACCTGCAGTCTCTGTCCTGACAGTGTCAGGTGATGTCTCCAACCCCTTCCACCGTCTTGACCTCTAGACTGGAGTACAATCGCTAGGATTTAACTCAGCTCAAAGCTGAGCTGACAAAGCCCCACAAACCTCTTCGTCCTCCACCTGCATCCACTGAGGGCGCGTATGCTGCTCTTCTGAGACCAGCCAGGCCCTTCCAGTCATCCTGAACTGTTCCCTCCCTCCATCCGCCCTTCCGATCTGGAGCACATCTCGTGTGTCTGCCTGCAGAGTGGATCGAAAATAGGTCATCTCTTACCTGAATTTTACCAGGCTCTCTGAGAAGTCACACTGCTTTCTCTCTGTGCTCTGTGTAGAATATTAACGAGCCACTAAACCATATTTTAACCTCAGGTTAGACCGTATCACTCTGTACCCCACCTCTGCAGTGGTTTTCCCCTACCACTCAAGGTGAAGCCCAAGTCCTCACACTGGTGGCCAGGCACCATGCGGCCTGGCTCTTTACCGCCTCACTCCCTCCCTCCAATCCTGACAAAGCACACTTACTCCTTGTTCACCTGCCCCACCCACACCCAGCCAAGCCACTCCTGCAAACTCCCACCCACTGTCACCTCTGGCTGCAGCGGGGTCTCCCTTCCCACTCCGCCTGCAGAGGTGCCTTCCCTAACAACTTGTGAACTACACACCCTGTTTCTCCTTAATTCCTTCACATTTACCACATCCACATCTCAGTGTTTGTTGATTTGTTCCCTGATGGTCACTGCTCCCTGAAATGCCAGCACCATCAGTGCGTTGATCCTGCCTTTGTTTCTCAGCAGAGGCAGAGGCGTCTCACTCCCTGAGAATGGAAGCCTCTGAAACCATGAGCAAAAAATATCTTTCCTCCTACACGGGTATTTTGCCACAGAAACGAATGGCAAGCTAGCTGCATCACCTCAGAGCTGCAAGATTAAAACACAGGTGAGGTGTCACCTAACCCCTGCCAGAGTTCAGAACTTGGACGGCACCAAGGACAGGTGGAGGTTTGGAGCAAGGGGCCCCTTGTCACCACGGTGGGGCTGCTAGGTGAGATGGTCACCCAGGAGCACACTGTGGCAGAACTAAGCATACACTCAACAAATAACCCAGCAAGTGCACACCTGGGTATCTGCACAGAAGAGTTAGACATGTCCACAGGAAAGTCTGACCCATTTACTGCAGTTATTCATAACTGTCAAAACTCAGAAGCCACCAAGATGTCCTTTCATCACCGAATGAATAAACACACCACACTGCATGTGGAGAAAGACATGAGCTATCGTGTCAAACCTGAAAATTCCATTGAAGAACCTCAGACCTACACTGCTAAGAGAGACGAGTCATTTCGAAGAGGTTCCGTGCTGCACCGTGCCAAAGGCACGACGCGCTGGACAAACCAAGATCGCAGAGACCTTGAAAAGGTCCTGGTTCTCAGGGGCTTCGTGGGAGGGAGGATGAGTGGGTGGACCACAGGGTGCATCCAGCCAAGGCTGTCCTGTATGATACCACAGGGCTGCAGCCCAGCATCAGACATTTGACCAAACCAGGAAATGCCCAGCACAAAGATATCACAGGATCGCAAGATGCTAAGGATATGAGAACTGTTGGAGAGAGGGGACAGGGCTGGGGGAGCTTACAGTAATGTTCTATTTTCTGTTCAGTTTTGCTGTGCATCGGGGGAAGCCACCAGGCCAGCTACCCTGGGGTACACAGCACTACAGAAAACACAAGAGACCCTGCCTCAGCAAGGAAGGAGCTGGAAACTGATTCCCAGAAGTTGTCCTGTGATCTCCACATGCGCATGCGTGCCAGGGCATGTATGCATCTGTACTCGCACACACACAACACACGCTAATAATAAATGAAAATGAAAATAAGTAAAGTAGATGAAATATGAAAGCCGTAACAGGAAGATCACGTTGGGGATGGCCATGCACAGCTGAGTGGGCGGGGAATAACATCTTTCACAAGCATTTCGTGATGGAGACCTGTGTCCAAGTTAGTGCGCCTTCTATGCATGCACAGAACTATGTCAGACCGGGGGAGGGGTGGGAATATTTCTGGATGATTTTCCTGGCACCATGCATCAACTCAGTGAGTATATTTTGCTGGCAGGCATGTATTTGAATGACTTAAGACTGCCTTTTTTCTCATTGTTAGTAAGACCGTGAAACAAAGTGTCCCCAAACTCTTCCTCTTTGGTGGGATGGACCCTAGCAGGTGTAGGGAGACAAGATGGCTGGCTCACCATCTGCTAGTCCCCTTAAGAATTAGATCCTCATTTTATAATTCAAGTTCACTCAAAGATAACACAGTGCAGCCTGGCATGATGGCACAAACCTGTAATCCCATCTACTTGGGAGCAAAGGACGGCAGACTGCATGTTCAAGACAAGCCAGGGCTAAGGAGTAATTTCAAGGCCTGCCTGAATAACTTGGTTGTCTCAAAATAAAAAGTAAATTAAATTAAAAGCTGGGCTGTAACTTCAGGGCAGAGCATTGTCTAACACACACAAGGCCCGGGTTTGAGCCCCAGAACCACCAACAGCAGCGCAGTGCACGGGAAGACAACCCTTCTGCTGTATCACGCCTCAGCCACCAGACTCTGAGGACCACCCTGGGCCATGCAGAGAGGGGTGGGTAGGCCCCTGTGGAAGCAACCAGGGAAGACCAGAAGGCTCAGGGAGAACAGTGGGCGTGCTCACAGGGAGATGAAGCATACCCACAGCTCTCACGTCCCCTCGTCCTGCTTTTCCCCTTTCTAACAGTTGGAAGATGT
Organism: Nannospalax galili; assembly: GCF_000622305.1. Classification (NCBI taxonomy): domain Eukaryota; kingdom Metazoa; phylum Chordata; class Mammalia; order Rodentia; family Spalacidae; genus Nannospalax; species Nannospalax galili. Next base: position 1,198,045 of record NW_008340118.1, on the reverse strand, counting down.
CCTGGGTCTTACATGAAAAGCAAGAATTCAGTATGAAGACGACCAAATTCCAGTGTACAGACTGAAAAACATCTTAATAGAAAACAGTATATAATGCAAGTTCTTGCCGGAAGTTAGACCAAGCAATCTCCTCACCAGTGACAAGCCATTGAGAGACAGCTCTACCACCTGTAACAGGGTCAGACCGCCAGCAGCCACGGGAGGTGGGTCAGCTGGGTGGGTCCCCTGTCCTGCCTGGGGAGCACTGGCACTCTCATCAGACCCCCACTGAGCCTCCTCCCTCCGGCATCCCAGCCGCACTGGCCTGTTGATGTCTGGGGATGCTGGGGGATGCGGCAGCCCCTCTTGCATAGCCAGCTGCCACCACCTGCAGCATGGCCAGTGGTGGGCTCTTAGATCAAGGGTCCCAAGGCTGGTGGAAAGAACAGAGCAAGTTTGGAAGATTTCTCATCAAAGTTTGTCTGAGGGGAAGGAGGTGAGAGTGAGCTGCATTAATTAGAGAACTCCTGTGAGCCTGAATCACTGCATCGCATGTGATGTCTGCAAAACGCCTGTCTTTTATTTTTGTTTTTCATATTTAAGTACAGTCACAGAGACAAAATCCTGTGCAGTATTTCAGAACTAGTTAGAAGCAGAGAGAATCAACAGAGCAGTTGGCTCTCACAGCCCAGGTCTGCTCAGTTATGCAGGGTTCCAGATAGCATACTCACACACATCCACAGAAACACACACACACACACACACACACACACACACCCATGCTCACACACCCCCACGTACACATTCACATATATACACACACATCCATGCTCATACACCCACACATACACACCCATACATACATATATACATATACATACATACATACACATCCATGTTCTCTCACACACACATCCACATACACACACCCATACATACATATATACATGTACATACATACATACATATCCATGTTCTCACACACACACATCCACATCCACACCATCTTCCATACTCCCATACATTTAATCACTTAATCACATATATTTTCTCAGTTAAGAAAAATGTAACCAAGACTGACCCACATTCAGAGATTTACACAGTCACAGTCAGCCACTCACTCACACACAGACCCTCACACTCACAGACCCACACACACCTCACACTCATACACAGATTCTCACACACACATTCACACTCACACATGCTCACTCAATAATTGGGAGTAACTGAAACTTTCTTGAAAGAACTTACAGTGCCCGTGCAGGTATGCGCTACAAGATACTAATGAATAAACATGAACGCACCTATTGTTTTGCGCGGCATACAATCCTATAATAGACAAAAATTGGAATTATATAGATACTCTCTTATAAAAGAAAACCTTATGTGACATGGCTTTTTTTAGAGCTCTGTCAAAACAGAGCTGTCATTTCAATGTCAAAAAAGGAGTTAATTTTTCTGCAGCTTGCTACCCCACTCTTCCAAACCATTGTTCCCATCGCTGCCAAGAACCTGACGTGACTTTCTGGAGGTGGTTCCCAAAAGACTGAAGTGAGGGGCTGCCAGCACCCCATCTTCCCCTTTCACCTCCGCGTTCTCGCTTTCCTCCTGGGGACTCACCAGCACCCTCTCCTGTCCTTCCACACACCGTCAGCCCTGTGCACTACTTCACGGTGGCTCCTGGGGACCCTCCTCAGCCGTCCCACCCTGCATCTAGCAGGGTGGCGTTGATGTCCAGAGTCCTGTAGCATATCATGTGGCATCGGTTTCTTGGGATAACAATCAGTAAACCCCCTTGGATTCCCTCAGCAGCCACACGGACCACACTGAGCTCTCTCCGGCCACTGATAACTGATAGCATCATTGTCCATACTGACCTGGGGACAGACCAAAGGATGCCATTCTGCAGTCCTTGTCATCCCCTACCCCTCACACTGTCTGTGGGGTAGACTGGGAGCATGCACTTGGGGTTTGGGTGTTTTATTTTTCTTCAATTGGTTGGGTTTTATTTTGTTTTCTTGAGACAAGTTCTCATCATGTAGCTCAGGCTGGCCCTGAACTGATGGCCCTCCTGTCTTGGCCTCCCAGATCCTGGGATTATAGGCGTGTGCCAGCACACCCAGCAGCTCTGCTTTCCCCAGCTCTCACCTTCTCGATGCTCATCACCTTTCCTTGCTTGACTTCTACACAGGGAGGCCTTGCAGCTAGAATATATCACCTGGGATCTGGAGAAGCTGTTTCCTCTAGGTTTCTTGGCCTCTGACTGACCTACCACAGCAGTGGCAGACCCAAGACCCAGGCAGTGGTACTGGGGTGGGGGACAGGAAGAACCCTGGCATCAAGGAGCATGCTTACCACAGAGCTAAGGATGCTTCTGCCTTTCCTGTGGGGTCCACAAAACAATGGTAATTCTCCAGTATATCTAGACTGAAACATCCTCAATTAGCCCACATGTGTCTTACCAAAGCTTCGTATTATTCCAAACCCAGACCAATCAAAGCTGCTGCAGGGCTTGCTGGAGCTCTGTCCCTCACAGGCTGTCTGGTCCCCAAGGCCCCACCCTGTCCTTGACCTACTCTCTCTCTCCATTTCCAAGATACTCAGGCTGTGAAGAGCCCAGTGCAACCAGCAGATCCTCTCATAGCACGAGGCACCACTGGGCTTTACTGTTTCCTCACAGCATAACGTGTTTCCTGAATGTCAGAAGTTGGGCTTTAATCTGGCAGCTCTCTAATTTATCCACACTGAAATACTTGAGAGAGAGCAACAGGGCCTTCTGATAATTGCACTCAAGTAACAGGCCCAACACAAGGCTGTCCTAGCAAATAATGACCTTTCATCTAGAAACTCTGTTAGTCTCGGGCGAACTCTGTAGGAAAGGCCACATCACAAGCAGGTTTGTGTGGGTCACTAGCATCTGCTGAAGGACTGCTGTCCTGGTGCTGTTGGAGTCCCGTGCTCACGGCGACCCCGTCTCTCTACTCTATGTGCTCACGGCGACCCCCCATCTCTCTACCGTATAAGGAAGGGCTACCATGGCAGTAAGCTGCTACTTTGTGGAATGACAACATGGGAGACACCTTGACACTTTGCTCCCTAACAGTCTTTGTCTAGTAATTTTAGAACCCATTGAAGATACTTGTCACATCTCTGGTTTCCCTGGGGGCTGAAAGATGCTCGTTTCTAAATCTTTCATTTATTCCATGTAAACTAGTGTGTGTGTTTTCTTAATGAAGATCACCTTCATTTTCGGTGATAAGCAGCTCCTCCGGAAAAGGCGGGACAGAGGCTCCCCCTTTAATTGAACGTTTTCTAAGCCAGGACACGGATTGCTCTCTTCTCAGACAGGACAGCAGTAGTTATCTGTATTCTCAATATTGCTTAGCCCCAAGACTATTCAAAATATACAGTCTTCTCCAATAATCAGTCTCTTTGATGGTAAGTAAGTTTTTAATATGGCCCTAAGTTTAGGGATAGTATAGTGTGAAATTTTAGAAAATGACCAAAGCAGTTTTATAGTCAGTTTTAAAATGAAGTGAGCCCATCTGTAATATAGTCCTTACCTTTCTCCAAACAATCATGAAACATGGCATTCCCACCTAATGCATCTTATTTCTGAGCAGAGAGCAGAACTGTGCATATGAAGGACCATGGTTGATGTGTGTGGACATTGTGTGTGTGTATGTGTGTGTGTGTGTGTGTGCATCTGGGTCTCTGTGTGTCTGGGTCTCTGTGTGTCTGTGTGCATCTATGTGTCTGTGTCTGTGTTTGTGCATGTGTCTATGTCTGTGTGTGTCTGTGTCGCTGTGTGTCTGTGTGTTTGTGTGTCTGTGTGTGTCAATGTCTGTCTGTGCATGTGCATGTCTGTGTCTGTGCTGGTCTCTTCTCCATCTGATGGTACGATTGATTACTGTGAGTACATTGTAAACGGGGTGGGATGATGAGGTTGGTAAGTTCAGGTCACCTTCTCCTATGGGGCAAAGCTCGAGCTAAGGGCTGGTGTAGCCATCGTGTCCCTTCCCATTCTGTAGATGAATGCTTGCTGGATCTCTGTGGGGAGCCAGACGCCAGGCTCCTGTCCAGGACTGAAGAGGAGCACGTGTGATAAAGTGTGATCCCTGAAAAGATGGTCAAACGAAAGAGCGAGTATAAACACAGTGAAATCCTGGTTAGATTCTCCTGCTTGCTTTCATGAGAGATGAATGGAGGTAGACTCTGAAAGTCCATCTTCCTGATGAAAGCCAGAACCAAGGCATCCCACGAAAGGATGCACACCCAGCAGGCCTTTGGAAGGTTTCACAGGATTCCAACTCCAGTCACAGTGGGCTCAAGGTTAAGTCATTCTGTCCAGCATGTGCTAAGACACAGCCATTAGGGTCACTCTAAGACTCACAAGAAGACAGAATCCAGATATTTATGAGGTTCCCAAGCTTGTGCAGAAAAGCTCTGAACAGTCTTATTCTCTGCTGGGCAAAGGAAGATGTCACTGGAGGAAAAGACCGTGGAGGTCCCCACACCCCACAGATGTAAAACTGCCTCATTTACTTAAAAAAAAAAGAAAGAAAATCAAATTTTCACATGAAAATGCAATACTGCAATGATTCTAAATGTAAAGCAGTTGCATAAAAAGAGGTATATAATCTGAGGCAGGACAACGGACTCTGCAGAAACCTAGCCATTCCGATTTAAAATCTGAACAAACAGTGAAAATGTCCCAGAGCTGAAGTTCCCCTGACCATGTGCGAGCCCCTCTCACATGTACAGCTGAAAGCCAGCTCTGCCGGGAAGGAACCAGTGGCTGGCACTCGGAGAAGCCAAGCAGCCAGCACAGGCTCTGCACCTCCTCACTACCCCTCTGCCTGGGGCGGGGATGCACCTTCCCTTTTATCTATTATTTTTATTCTATGTATATAAGTGTACTGCCTGCACGTGTGTAAGTGCACCCATGCGATGCAATGCCCTCGGAGGTCAGAAAAAGGTGTCAGATTCCCTAGAACTGGAGTTACAGCTGGTTGTTAGCCATGTGGGTGCTGAGATTGAACCTGGGTCCTCAGCAAGAACAGCCAATGCTCTTAACTGCTGAACTCTCTCCAGCCCCATTTCTCTCTAAATTTTAAGGTAAGTATTTCTTGAAGGCTGTTTATTTTTGTTTACCTCTTGGTAAGAGCTTACTCCCTTCCTCGCCTACAAAGAAAATTCCAGCATAATTCTTTCCCTATGTGGACGTCCTTTGGAGAGTCATGGAAAAGCATGGACTGCTTTGAATGGCCTACTGTGCGTAATTTCCTGTATCCCAGTCCAGAAGGTATTGTTCGTTCAGCTGTTAGCTGGGCTGTCTGCTCAGCAAACCTGGCCAGGCATCTCTGAGCATGACATCACACAGATTTCAGCTCAATCTTTAACCCTCTAGAGAAACTGATGGTGATTTTATTTCTAGACAAAGACAGTGAAACCAACAATCCCAACTATGCCTGAGCTCCATTTTGTTTTCTGAAGATTCTCTGATCTTTCCTAAGTTGACTCTAACCTCAAGGAGTATGAACTTGCAGATGCCATGATGGAGGGACACACCAGTGGCCACTGTGTTAGGCTCCCTCTTATGGAGAGCCAGGTCACGTGTCTAGCAGGCTCTGTGGAGCCCCAGGGATGCCTGTCATCCTGTGAGAACATATTAAAGATGAATCCTGCTGGCCCTGGAATGTTAAATTTCCCCACTCAGATAGTTCAGCCTCTTCCTTGTGTAACAGAGACCTCTGGCACCTTCTTGCTTAGCAGATGTGCTCAGAATAAAGATGAACAGCTTCATAAAACTAGGTTAAGGAGCGTTTTTAAAAGCCAAAAGGCTCGTGCAATTCCCCAAGCCGTGATGTGGCATTCAGTCGAGACTTAGGTGACTGCCGGAGAAAGAAGGTTCAGATCTTCTTTTCTGGTGCTTGTCAGGGTCTTAGGGATGCATAAACCAGGCCCCATGTTCTTATAAAGGGCTGCGTGTTATGACACGGCACCCTGTGGTTCATCACCTTGCTCCTTGCCCATCACCTGTAAAGGGGGCGGCGATGGGATGATTCGGGAGAGTCCACTCTGTGACCTTGAGAAGGCAGTCAGGTGAGGAGTACCAGACAGGCCAGCAGCAGAGGGTGGGGGAACATGAGCTGGTCCCACCGCCAGTGGCACAGGGGTGCGTGCGCCCCTCTGGTCTGGAAAGACCATGCAGCATGGCCAGGGAGTCTCTGAACCTGGCCCTCCCAAGTGCTGGACCTGCAGAGCCGTGTGGCTTGGAAATCTGGAACACTCCCCTACCGAGCCCAGGGTGAGATTCGGAGTCTGGACATACTGGAGTCCAGAATGATGTTACCAGATGTGAGGAAGTCACAGCTCATGGTGGGGCGGCCGCAAGAATGCACTCCCTGAATGGGCTACGGAGCACTACCTGGTCAGGAACGAAGCACCAGATCCGTCACTGGCATCGCCCCCTAAAATCCATTTATAAAGCAATGTTCAGCTTGAGAAGACACAGGGGAGCCCCTAAGCCCTCGTGGCTGTGAGGAAGACACTGGGTCTCCTGTACTGAAGCTCTTCCAGGAGCAAAGCAGGGACCAGAATCTCTTTCACATGGATGTTGACGTGGCCCACGGGCTCTGACTGGAATATGTTCATTTCCGCAGTCAGCTGGTCTACCTCGATTTCCTCTGTTAGGATCTTAGGGCTCCCTGAGTGGTTCTCTGAAATCCTTCACACACTCCTTTTATTACTGTTTCAGCTTAATTTTAGCTGGTACACAAAAGGAAAATTATACGCTTATGAGGTTCTGGAAGGTGTTTTGATACCTGTATATATATATATATATATATATATTAGAGCAGACCACAAACAATGATCTCCTCAAAAACACAGTTTCTTTACACAAAATATAACATGGTGACGGAATTCAACATCCCTTTGTCTAGCTTTTTGAAATATGCAGTATATATATTTACATGTATGTACATATATGTGAGTATACAGTGCATGTTCACCCCACTCTGCAATAACACAGAACTTCTGCTCCCACCCTGCTGTAACCGAGTGCGAGCCATCAGTGTCTCCCAGCTCTGTCCTCTCCATTGTCTCTACGTCTGCCAATAACCATTCTACTTTCTACTTCTGGGAGTCGACATCTTAAGATCCTAGGTGTGGGTGAGGTCATGTGGTACCTGTCTTCCTATGCCTGTTTCATCCAGCGTTAACGGTGTTCAACGGTGTTCAGTTTGCCTACACTGTCGCAAATGAGAGGCCTTCGTTCTTTGCACAGCTAAATGGTTCTCCACAGCATGTGTGTGCTGCGTTTTCTTTACCCACTCGTGCTTGATGGATATCTATGCTGTTTCGATTTCTTGGCCGCCCCACCTGCATTTCAGCAGCTTTAAGAGAAGGGGTTTATACAGCTCACAGTTCCAGGTTATCACCCACCTCGAAGCAGCTGATCATATCCCAAGTCAAGAGCAGAGAGAGAGAGCAAACTGGAGCACACAAGCTCACAGCTCACCTCACTTTGTACAGAGCCCAAACCCAGGGAGTGGTGGGACTCCTGGGTTCAGTGTTAGCCCTGCTTTTAATGTTTGGAGGGACCTCCACACTGGTTTCTGTGCTGCTGAACTAATTTGTCTCTCCATGGGCAGCATGCAGTGTGTCCCCGCCACTTGTCAACATTTGTTTTGTTTCTTGTTAAGAGTGAGACACTGTGTAGTCTTGTGGTTTGACTCACATTTCCTTGGCCCTCGTTAATGCTTCAATGCCCAGCATGCATGTTCATCTGCAGCCAGGTCAAGTGAGTGAACAAGCAAGTGACGTCACACTGGAAACATCCACACAATATTCTTTGACATAGGCTATCCTCTACTTCCTGAATTCTTGTCATGACCCCCCACAGGCCCACACACCATGTTCCATGGGAGCAGACACAGTAACAAGTTCCCAGCATCACTGCACTTTCCTGCCTGACGTTCCTACCAGGAGAGTTCTTCGTTTCCACAAACCTGTGTTTACCCAGGAAATAGTCTTAACTTCACTTTATGAGTGAAAACATTGGTTTAAAAAGTTAAATACTGAGGCTGGAGAAATGGCTCAGTGGTTAAGAGCACTGGCTGCTCCTGTAGAGGACTTTGAATCCCAGCACCCACATGATGGCTAACAACCATCCATACCTACAGCTCCGGGGGATATGATGCCCTCTTCTGACCTCCTCGGGCATTGAACGACATGGGTGTACTTATGTAGGCAATACACTCAAATGCATAGTCAAAATAATAAAATATTTTTTAAAACAATGATCCTTATACTCAAAGGTCCTCAAATTGTAATATTTTCTTCCAAACCCATGTAGAAATGTAGACAGCGCTACAGGAATGTGCTTCGAATTCCTCCAGTATTGTAATCTGCCTCTTCCTATCAGTCGTTTGTGCTGTTTTGCTTTTTCAGCTCTTACGCTATTCTAACAAGAATGCTCAGGCTGTTGGGAGTTGGGGTACTCAACTGACAGAAGGCGGCTGAGAATCTGCACTAGCACCAAGGGGTCCTGGGTGAAGTGGGCTGGTCAGCCAGCCTGTCTCCCCCTGGACTTTGACAGCCTGGGATGGTGAGGCGGGGAGGGAGGCTGAGCCGAAAAGAGGAGGGGAGAAGTCAGGTCCCCAGGCTGCAGGTGGGTGCTGTGTCCCGGTGAGAGGTAAGCCCAGGGTCAGGTCAGGAGAGGCTGCTGCTGTGGGCGGTGGGCGGACATGAGGCGCAGGCGGAGACTGACAGGAGAGTGTGCTGTGCTGTGGTGGCAGGGGAAGAGCCCTTCCCACAGGAGCGTCACAAGGGCAGGTGGTACACACATGGGGGAGGCAGGCGGGGGAACACAAGGTGGGCTGTGGGAGGGAGCCAGGGTCCTGGAGCATCCGATGGGTCCTGGATGCAGAGGGGCTGGAGAGCAGCCACCTTGAGCACAGGTGTCCTGGGGCTGGGATGCATGCCCATGCTTCCCAGGACACTCTTGAGACTGTATCTTAGCTGCACTCTGTACTCCAAGGGTCCAGGAGAGGTGAGGACGGTTCAAATCATCCCCACCACCAAACCTGAGTTTCAAGGTTTGCAGGTGGGCAAGACGTTGGCCATCTCAGGAACGGCCAGGTGGAAGTCTGCTGCTTAGAGCATTTACTCCCTATTTCCAAACCCATCCCCACTCTGAGCTCCACTATGTGTATTTAATGTTTTGTAAATATATGTTTTGAAAGATGAAGGGGCCAGAGCAGGGCCCTGGAAGGGACGCTGCATCAGCCGCCCCCATTGGTCCTCCCCACTTCCTCAGCTTGAACCCTCCAGGTGAGTGAATGTGTCTTTGTGGTTCCCATGGAGCTGGGTGCTGTTCTGCAGGTGATTTACTGCCCTCTCTGTCATAATTCTACTCAATTATTTAAACTTTATTATTATTTGGATGTTATTTTATATTACTATATGTAATATATCGTAATACATAATATATAATTATTTAAGCATTATTTAGGCATCCTACCCATTTATTAGTTTTATTTTATTATTTTTATTTTATGTATGTGAGTGTATTGCCTGTGTATATTAAGTGTAATCCTGTTTTGCAACGTCCACAGAGGTCAGAAGAGGGCGTTGATCTCCTGAAACTGGAGTTACAGATGGTTGTCAGCTGCCATGTGGGTGCTGGGAATTGAACCAGGGTCCCCTGCAAGAGCAGTCAGTGCTCTTAACCACTGAGCCATCTCTCCAACACCCTACCCATTTATTTAAACAAGGGTCTTCAAAGCAACTTGTACTGTATGAGGAGCAGGTAGCCAGATTGGGGAGGAGATGGCTTGGGGTGGGCATGTCACCACCCTGGTGGTAACACTGGCTCCCATCTGAGGTGTGCACAATCTGGTGTGTAGGGAGGTGGTATTTGTTCTTCTGAAGAGCAGGGTTAACCCTGTGTATCTTAGACTTCTTCCTACGTAATTTGGCTGAAAACCCACGTCTCCAGTGTGCACTCTGGACCTCAGCACATGTTGTTTGGGGCCATGTCAGTTCTCCAGAGTCAGGGTTGATGCCTCCCAAACTTCTCTGAACAGCAGGGGATCTGGCAACACAGTGCTCTGAACTGTTTCTGGAGTTCACCTTCCGAGATGAAGGGAACGCGTCCCTCTTAAGTGCTTTCAGCTGGTCTTAGCAGGCTGCGATGTAATGAAAAGGAAACCCCATGGTCCACCTACTGGAGCCGGGATCGTCTGGAAACACTAGTGTTTCATAGGCCTATCCTCTTTCCAGAGAGACGCCCTGTTTAGGTCTGAAGGAGCCTCCAAGTCCTGCCTGCTCTCTGGCCATTTCAGTTTGTTTGTTTCGACGTGTCAGAAATATTACATTAATTCATCCAAAGATTCATCAAGGAGGAAAGAGACCAGCCCTTTCTGCTCTCAGGGCCCAAGCTGACATTTTCTAGACCCCGGTCCAAGACTCACAATGGTCAGAAAGGAGAGGTGGTTTCCAGGGCGACTTGATGTTCATCTCCCCAGTGACCTGCTCACATAGGTGTCCCCACCCAGACTCACATGTTCCTAGCGTGATCGTAGGACTTCTCCACCCATCACGTGCCCCTCCCCCAGAGTGGAACATTAGCCTGAGCTAATGGCCTGTTTCCCTTCTCCCAGGGAGCTTCCGTGTGTGGGAACTGCACTGAGCTTGGATATTTGTCCAAAAGCATCGTGTTCACTCTTTGATCCAAAATTGAGCTTTGGGATTTTAGAGGCTAATTTGCTTTGTTTTGTTTGTGTGTTGGGTTTTTGCACTTTCTCACCAGCGGGCAATCATTACCAAGGTAATGTTATTAACTCTAGAGTTAATAATACCAGCAGGAGCTCCTGTGGCCAGACCACTCACCCCACCAGCCTTCCCCTCTGGGCCATCCCACCCCCACATGTTCCGTTCTTGGAATGTTCTGTATCTGGCAAAACAAAGGCCACGGAGCACAGGGGCCCATAAATCAAGTGTTGGAGAAGACGAAGCAAATAGCACCAAACATGTTTTTTAAAAGAAGCCATATTTCAGGAGGAGCCTATTTCTGTAATACAACAGATTCTTCAGTGATGATCTTTTTTCTGCATTGTAGCTGAGGGGCTGTGATCAGGTGAGGCCAGTTCTTCTCCCAGCTGTATAATAAACAGGTGGTCTTTGGCTCAGCCATGATCAGACCGAGACTCAACACCTTCCATTTCCATTTTCCCTGGTTTTGTAGCCAAAGGCTTGACCTCTCTGAAGAAGCATCAAACAGCGGGCTCTTCTCTTGTACTCAGGACTTCTTACGCCTACTCTGGGCACAGTAACAGCGTGTTCTCCACACGACGTCGCAGATGGAGGTACTTGTGTTTGTGGAGCTGCTTCTACTGTTGTGTTCTTTTGTATGAGGGAGTTTTCATCCAGACTGCATAAAACCAGCAAGTCACAATGAGGGTTCCTGCAGAGAAAGGTTCCTCGTGTGCAGGAATTAGAGGCCCGGTCACACCAAACCAGGGCGTCGCTCTGGAAAGAGGACAGGCAGGTGGAATGCCAGTATTTTAATTTGTGTTAGTAGTTATCATAACATGCTAGCTTTGTCCAAGTGACCCAGTTCTTCTTACCCACCCTGCTAGCATAGCTGACTCTCTCAGGATTGTTCAGATGGCTGGGAACACGTGAAATATATTATTATTCAAGGTCCGAGGCTTTGCATTCATAGATCCCTTTGGGGCCAGTGTAAAATCTTAGTTTTGTCATGTTCCTGCCCCAGTAAGAAGAAGAGCTGATGGGAAATTCTTAGTGTGTGCTATAAATTCCTTCAACTCACGCCTTTGAGATAAATTTATTCATTTAGAATATTTACTTACAAGCATGAGGCCCTGGATTCATTCCTTAATGCTGGGAAAACACACTTCCTAATTTTTTTGCCAAGTCTTACCCACTATAGAAGTCTCTCTCTCTCCTCTCTCCTCTTCTCTCTCTCTCTCTCTCTCTCTCTCTCTCTCTCTCTCTCTCTCTCTTTCTCTCAGAGAAAATAATTCTGCGGCATTCCTAAGTTGAGTCTACAGACGTGGGCACGCATGTGTGTGATTCCTTTTTGGTTCTAGTAGGAAGCCTGTTGACTGGAAGTTGATTCATCCGTTGGGATCTTCACTAGTAAAACAGAAGGTAATCACTTCTGTTGAAGAGATGACACTCTCTGGATAAACACTTGGGTTCTGGGCATGCCTCTGTGGGACAGCCTTTCTGCCTCACCTGCCTGCAGCTGGGCAGTGGCTGGATTATGACCTGTAGCAGCACCACAGGTCTGACATATAGCAGAATGGAAGTCTGGAGTGGTGACTTGGGAGAGCTGGTGTACCGGGGTGGCACAAGGTAAAATGAAAGCTACGGCCCATGGAAATGTTGGCCATGAATTAGAAGGAAGAAAAGGGCAAATTCAACGTCATCCTCCTGTTTATTTAGTGCTCTAGAAACATCTGAAAAGAACATGCTTTAACTCCCCAATGGCCTCGAAAAATGCAGATTCAAGCTGGAAATATAAGAGTACTTCCTAGCCAAAGCGCTGGTTCACTGAAGGCCAAGGTCCACCTGGGCTGTAAGGTGCATGTTCTGGCTTTGACTGGCTCTGACTGGCTCTTTCTGGAATTGTGCTTCTATACACATCTGAGAAGTTATGCTCACATTTCTCCTGCTGATCCAGTGTACCCGACACTGGGAGCTGCCAGTTTCCACTAAAGAGTCCCACTCAAAGAAAAGGATGGATTCCTATTGGTGATGGCTAATCTTGGAGGTCAACTTGGCAGGCCTAGCAAAAAGGAACATTAACTGAAGACTTGCCTCCATCAGACTGGCCTATGGCATTTTCTTGATTGTTAATAAATATAGGAGGGCCCAGCCCAGTGTGGGTGGTGCCATCCCTAGGCAGGTAGACCTGGGCCAAACAAGAAACAGCTGAATCTGAGTCTGAGGGAGAGCTAGCAACCCACCATTCCTCCATGGTCTCTGCTTCAGGCACTGGTCTTGAGTTCCTGTCTTGGCTTCCTCCAATGAACTACTACCTGTAAGATGAAATAGACCCCTTTTCTCCCTGGGTTACAAGCAACGGAAAGCAAACTAGAACACTATTTCAGATGCTCATGAAGCCATTTGGTAAAGCCGGGACCTGCTGTACACAGCCAGCTCCCTGTGCCTCCCCTCCTACTTGGAGCTGCTGGGTTGTCCAGGCCTGGCAGGCTCTCCTACCAGGGCTTGCTAGGCAAGAATGTAGGGAGCCTTCATGTCAGATCCCCCTGAGTGACCTGTGGAGTTTTAGGGGGTGGGGGTTCTCTTCAGAGCTTGACCACAGAGTGTGTGCCTTTCCACACCATGAATTCTGCCTATTCATAGCAACCTCTCAGAAGTTTCACTGTTTGCCGAGCTGCCTCCCTTTCTGGTCTAAGGTACCGAGAGAGACAGGAGAGGAGCAGGTCCTCCTGGAGGAGGATGCTGCAGCGGGGCTTGTGACCAGGGGACAGGTCCAGCCTGTGCTACCCAGGAGAGGACTGTTTGCCTACTCACCTGAACCATCTTCTCTGTGAACAGATGTTGGGTTTTGTGGCTTCTGCCACAGCCTGTGATGAATTCCATCGCTGCTTCTCTACCATTGGGACCAGGCCCCACAGCGGAGAGGACTTATGTCTGGGGCTTCCCTCGGCCTTTCACTTGGGGAACTGGTCTTTACGGGAGGATCTGAACACGATTCACACTTCCTGCCTCTGCAGTGACCTTCTCATAATGGCCTCGTAGAAGGCCATCAGAACACAAAGCCACCACATCAGTGAATTGATTTATGACATGGACCAAAATGAAAACATTCTTTGAGAGGGTTTGATATGCCCTTCTGCACTAGAGATGGTGGAGGCTATGGCATGTTGTAAGCGTCCTCCACTTGAAGTAGAAGCGTTCTTGCTGTTAGTATCCTCTGACAGATGACTGGTAATAGGGACACGAAGCTCAGGGAGAGGGTTCTGTTTCAAACACGTGCCCGATGTCAGGCACAAATAGCCCCTGCCAGTAAGCATCTCTAAGACTGAGCACATACAGACTTAAAGCAAATACTCTCAAGGTCTAGGATTCACTCCAAATGGCCGTGCAAGAGCTCAGAGTGAGAAGCAGCAGCTTGATCCGTCCTTGCAGACAGAGTCTGGCACGCCTGCCTTTCCCTGCAGCTCTGTGTACACTGTATGCAGCCCTGGTGCCCTTGACGGTACTGCTGTGGCTACTGCTGTGTCCCCACACCCTCCTGGAAGTCCTCCACCCCAATAGCAAGCTGCCTGAGTCATGCTTTTGCTGAAAATCTTTCTAGATTCCCTCAGTTTCCAGATCGTTCTGAAGCCAGGCTCTGCCTTACCTGAACTTGAAACGTCCGACAACCGCTCTGTGATCTCCGTTCCACACCCTCAAATTTGGCAAGAATACCTCAGCTACCCCACACAGCTTGCTGTGCACCACATACGTGGGCACGCCTCCCTCCCAGAATCCCTCATTCCCACACTGCAGTCAGTTCAGTCACTGATTTGCTCCAATTTTCAGGCTTCCAGAAGGCACTGCAAGTTTTATGATGGACATGTACAGGACTTCACAACTATCTGACTCTAGAAACCTGGTGAGGCGTCATGAACAAATCCAACAAGCAAATCAGAGTGGCTCAGGTCCACAAAGTTTTAACATTTGTAGGAAAAGGCCTACACAGATCTACCAGACGGTGAATCCCACAACTGGATGTATACTGGCATCATCACTGAGACAGCACCACCAGAGCTCTCTACATTCATAAGAAAGGAGTCTCCAACTTAGCCGAAAACCCAAAGTACTGCCCTGAAGAGAAACAAAACAAGCCCAGACTTGAGGCTTTCCCCTCAGATGACAAATGCACCATGCACAGTGGGAGGCAGCATGTTGGAGGCTCTCTTGGGATTCCTTACTGGGACCAGAGAGTGCCTGTCACCACCGTCCCAGTGATGGAGATTTCCACATCAATACTCTCAGGTCCGGGCCTTGTCAAGACAGGTGGTTCAAGAGAGGTAAACTGGATGATCTATCCGTTCTAAAAACATGAAATTCTGACCAATGAAAACCTGGCTTGCTCCAAGAGCCATGTCTGACTCTCCCAGGCACCATCCAGCTGACATTTCTGCTTTGTCTTGTTCAAACAAAACATCCAGAGTCAATTCTGACTCTTGGCTGCACTTTGAACAGGCTGTAAGTGTCACCTTGCCTGCATCTGCAGTGGGTGGAATGGGCTGTCCTCTTCAAGGCTCACTTGTGCCCAAAGTCCAGCATTTCCTCCCCTTTCTCTGGTCAACTACTGTTTCCACATCAACAGTTTCTAAAATGGACTTAATATCAGACTACGGCCCCAAACATTTATGCTGTCTCCAGGCATCAAGGAGAAAGCTGACCACAATCCCTTTATCTTAAGAGAGGGTGGGCTGGGTGTGGTAATATACATCTTCAATCCAAGCACTCAGGAGGCAGACAGAGTTCTATGTGATAGAGGCCCATCTGGTCTATACAGAAAATTCGAGGCCAGCTGAGGCTATAGAAAAGAAAAAAAGAAAAGAAAAGAGAAAAGAAGAAAGGAAAGAAGGAAGGGAGGGAGGGAGGGAGGAACAGAGGGAGGGAGGGACGAAGGAAGGGAGGGAGGAACAGAGGGAGGGAGGAACGAAGGAAGGGAGGGATGGAGGGAGGGAGCTGAGGCTCTAACAGAAAACCCTTTTCTCTCCCATTCATCTTTTAACAGAGGCACTGTTACTCAAAGGTTATCTTTTTGTGAGTCTTCTTCTCCCCTCCCACTTCCTCCCCTCTGAAGATCTTGAACCTCCATCTCTGTGCCAGGCCTTTCTGTGATTTAAGCACTACCAACTGGTAGCTCTGGTCTTCTGCCCCTGTTCCTCACACCAACTTGGCAGCCTTATACTAATCTCCCTGTGGTGTTCCTGCGTCATTCTAGTTGAAAGGAAAAACAAAACAAAATAATATAAAAACTTTAAACGGAACTTCCCAAGAAGCCAAAATTCAAACTGCTTAGACTAGAATTGATGACGTATAACAACTGTACCAGCCATCTCCACCCCCTCCACACCTCCTTTTCTGTTTCCATCAGGACTGTTCAGCTGAGCCCAGCTGGCCTGGGTGGGTCTCAGGAAGTGCTCACTCTGTACCACACCTTGCCATGCTTCCCACCCTGCTGCCCAGGCCCCACTTAGCCAACCCTATCATTTGAGAAAGTCTATTGGCATCTGCCATCTTCTGAGTTCTTCCTGGAGGCGTCTCCCACCCCTTGGCCATTTCTGTTTCCTGCCTAGATCTCATCTGACTGCTCATGAATGAATATATCCTGGGCTCTCGGTCATGGGGCTAACCAATTCCCCACCCGTGGTACCAACTGCTTCCTTGCTGGGAGGGCAGGGCACCAGTGGATGCTCAGTCACAGGGAAACTCTGTGCCTTGATAGATGGCTCCCCTTGGCCACTTCTATTTACTCATTTCTTTTTTAAATATTTATTATTTTTATTTTATGTGTATGAGTGTATTGCCTGCATGTATGTAAGTGCAATGCTCCGCAGAGGTTGGAAGAGGGCGTCTGATCCCCTGGAATTGGACTTAGGATGGTTGTTAGCTGCCATGTGGGTGCTGGAAACTGAACCCAGATCCTCTGCAAGAGTAGCCGGTGCTCTTAACCACTGAGATATTTCCCCAGCCCCAAATTTCTTTTTCATTTTGCCTTATACCAGTCGATTTAGATTTGATACGCCAAAGATGTTATTTAAGACAACTTCAAGTTCTTTTAGAAAAGTAGGGCAGGTGTAAATATGTCATAATCCTGCCATCTACTTCCACACACATTGTATGAGGTAGGCAGTAAGTACCCAACCAAGATTTTTCATAGAATAATCATATGTTGACCACAAAAAAAATGTATCTAATTTCTACTTTTGTGAATTAAAGAAATCATAGTTTTAACAACTTCTGTAAAATCAATTGGTGATTTAAGCAAGAAATATCAGCGGTTCTGAAAGCAAAACATATAAAATGTTGAGTCACTAAATAAACACCCATGACTCTAGCCAAAATAGAGAAAATGACATTTGCCTGCTAACTAGTACTGTTCATGGAGCTCTGGATTGAAGTCAGATGATTAGCAGAGTTATTTTTAAAGGAGATGCTGAATTTTCAGAAGTTTGGAGTTGTTTCAGGAAAGTTTAAGGTAAGTACCATAATTATTGAACATGAGGTAAAATGTGTTAGGAACCTAAAATTTAAAAGAGAAAACTGTTTGAGATTTCATATTGTCTTCAACTATCACTGCTTATTAAGGGAATGCTTGTTGGTCTTGTTTGCATTTGTACAAAGCAAGCAGGCTCATCTTTATCTTGGAAGGAAGAAACAGAGGCTGAGGCAGTAGGTGACTTACCTCCTGTAACTGCTGCTGTGTCTGGAGAGGGAAGGAGAGGGATATGAGGTCAGGGGTGCTGGACCGGAGGTCCTTGGACCTTGTAGGGCTCTCAAAGCCACTGGATTTCTAAGTCCGTTGATTCCTTGTTCTTCTTAGAACGTGGAGGGCCTTGCCAACAGCTGCAATAGACTGAGTCACTGGGTGGGAAGAAACATGGGCATGGGGGGGGCACTCAACACTCACCATCTGGTCGCTCAAGCCTGCAGGAGGGCTCGACCAGAAGGTAAAGCAAATGCCAGTCTGTATTCACACCTCTGTCTCAGGTCGGATGAGCCTTTAGAGGAAGTGTGGTTGGTTCCTACAATACGGTGATATGTGATGTTCACCTTCAACTGTCAGCTTGATGAGACCTAGAGTCACCTGGGAGACAAGCCTCTGGGGATGCCCATGAGGGACTATTTTGATTAGGTTAGTTGAGGTTGGAAGACTTAACTGCTGTGAATGGCATCACTCCTGGGACTGGGCGCCTGGACCAAGTAAAGTGAGCTGAACATGGGCATTTGTCACTGTGGTGGGTAGAGTCATTGTCAACTTGATTTAGAATCATCTGGGAAGAGACTCTCGGGGGGAGGCTGTCAGGTCGACCTGTGGGCATGTCTGTGGGGGATTGTCTTGATTACATTAATTGATGTGGGGAAGACCCAACCTGAAAATGGGCAGTGCCAGGCCATGGGGATTGGGTTCTGAGGTGTTTGAGAGTAGAGAAAACAAGCCTCACAGAGAACATGGTGCAATTTCTTCTCTGTGCTCTTCACGCTGGATCTGACTGGCTGCTTCAAGTTTCCGCTTTGACTTCTCTACAGTAATGGATTAGAACCTGGAATTGTGGGCCAGATAAACCTTTTCTCCTGTAAAGTTTCTGTCAGCCTATTTATTCACAGCAAACTGGAACAGCCTCTGCTCTTTGACGGCAATGTGACCAGGTGCCTCATGCCCCTATGGCTTCTCTGCCATCATGGATTTGAACCTCGAGCTGGAAACCAAAATAAACCATTTCTTAAGTTTCTTTTGTCAGAGTTTTTAATCACAGTGACAAGAAAAGTAACTAAGGCCTGGAGGTACAGGCAGTTTTTAGACACTGTGGTGGGTGCTGGGAATCAAACCCAGGTCCTCTGCAAGAGCAGCCAGTACTCCTAACTGCTAAGCCCCAATTTCTAAGTCTTAAAGACAGAACAGAAATGGCCTCAGGTCTCAAACCTAAAAATTCCAGAGCAACATGACTATCAGAGATCACGATCACAGTGGAGAGCCAGTTTGTTTGAATCTGAGGGCAGCTTGAGCTACATAGCCCTCAACCTCTCAATCCTCCTGCCTCAGCCTTCCAAGGGTTGGGATTACAGGAGTGCGCCACATGCTTAACTGTAATCTGCATTTTTTAGTTTCTTTTGTGAAGGTGATGAAGAAACAATTCTTGGGACAGATAGAGTTGGGAGACGGCAGGTCAGTGGCAACTGATCTGTGGAGTTCTGGGTGTCTGTGTGGTAGTCCCAGGTGGGTGGTGTAGCCAAGAGGTCTGAGTTGAGATGAAACTGTCACAGGTGCTGTGGTATATTAACTGTCTTTGAAGAGCATGGTGAAGTTTGAGTTTGGAGACACATGGGACAAGGGACTGCGACCCTGAAGGTGTGGGGCGGTGCTGGACAGAGCCCCACTGGGCTCCTATGCACAGTGCTTCCCCCCCCCTCGTTCTGTGGCTGGCTACATTCTCAGCACGCCTCACTTTCCACAAATCCTAAGCTGTGATGAAATGATTCCAGCCCCGTGCTTGGGGATCTCAGCCCCATATTTAATTTGGGATTACTATTAATAGAAAATCCAATAAAAATATGAAAATCTATAACATGATTCATAAATGTTTGAAAAACTTCACCCAAAGCTATATTGGCCCTATGGAGAAAGAGAAGGAGGAACACATTTATTTCTAATAAATTATTTCCTGATCATTTCCACAATGATTCCACAATCTTAGAATCCTGGTTTCTTTTTTTAAAACATTTTATTTATTTATTTTTATTTTATGTGCATGAATGTTATGCCCGCAGGTGTGTTAAATGCACCCATGTCCTACACTGCCTGTGGGAGACAGAAGAGGATCCCCTGGAACTAGAGTTAGGGATGGTTGTTAGTCACCATGTGGGTGCTGGGATTCAAATCTGAGTCTTCTGCAAGAACAGCCAGTGCTCTTAACCACTGAGCCATCTTTCTAGCCCCAGAATCTGGGTTTCTTAAATATAAATATCAGTTTAAATCTCCCACCTTCTGTACATAGAAATGTGAGGGAGTAAAATTCAAACTCTAAAATTTATCTTTACATAGACAGATTCCTCTGTTTGATGCCATCTCTAGCCAAATCCATCTAGAAACTGATAAATCAACAACAATCCAGCCTTTGACAGACAGAGCCGTTAGGGAAGGTAGACCAAGCTCTTTAATGCCATGGACCCAAAAGACATCATGGCATCTCTTGACTGCAGTGTTGGCTGCCCCACCCCATGTCCCCATAAGCCTGGCACTGCATGGCCACTGGCACATCAAATCTTGAGGCTCACTGCATTGAGGTTTACTGGCAGACGATCTTGCTGCCCCAAAGCTGAAATGAATACTCGATACATAGTCTCCAAATTGAAAAGATATTGAGAGTTTAAGTAGCATGTTTCTGTCTCTCTCTCTGCATGTTCTAACAGAGGAGTCAGCCCAGCCAGAGGCAAATGCAGAAACGAGGAAAACGAGTAAGCAGAGATCACCGCTCTGGCCAGGAGAGCGGCCGGTGCCTGCCTTCTAACAGCAGCCTGCCAGTAAATGTCTGCTGCCAGAGTGGGCAAAGTCCTTCCCAACAGCACAATGCCACTTGACGCTCTCCCACAGTCCAGACACAGTGCACGATGCTTTTCTTCTCCAGGGCTGGCATCTTGACTTCACGGTATAGATTAAAAAAAAAACGATGTCAAGGCTGGTGGCAGGCCCAGCCAGGGCTACTGGGTAAGGACATGTTGAGAAGTCCATCTCAGAAACTTCCCAAAGTGCATCTTTCCTTCTCTAAGCGCATATTTTTAGTAGCTGCTTCCAACCCCCCCCCACACACACACACCATTCTCTTGCCTGTTGCAGTCCACAGCTGTAAGATATGGTCTAGTGGGGGAGTCTGACCCCACTCATGACCTGAGATCATTTGAGGGAGCAGCTTCATCCTAAACAGATCCATCTGCTCCCCACCCCAGGCTCACAGCCACCCCAAGCTACTGTTCCCACAGAAGAACCAATACTTGATGAAGGAGCACGGGAAGGAGAATTGGAATTAGGAGCCCAGAGTCTGTGGGCATCCTGTCCTCATCACTTCCTTTCCTCCTCCACCCCATGGTGACACCTTCTCAGTGAACTGGAGCCCTTCACATGGAAGGGACGAGGACTGGAAGTACGTCTACAGTGTAGGGGTGACACCTTCAGCCATCACAGAGGGGCTCCGGACAGCACTGGTCCTGGGAAGATACCTACTGCTCTAGGAGGGTGAAGTGCTCATTCTTGAATAGAACACCATGTTGGAAGGAAAGGAATCCATCTGCTAACCCCACAGGAGTGAGAGTGTGTGCCCCGGGATGGGGACAATGGTTCCCAGAAGCAGCAGGCAGGGCATCCAGTCAAGGACAGCCCCATACAGACCCACACCATCCATGTGACAAGTTGAGAGAGAGTGCTGGATCCCAAGGCTAGGTCGATGCTTGGGTATTAGACAGGCAATGTGGCATTCACAAGACTGTGTCTTACTCTCATGGGCTGATAAAACCACAGAACGAGTCAATGCACCAACTGCCAGTCCTTGCAGAGAACTGCCGGATGAACCGTACAGCATGCCTGTCTGGGCCAAGCCACCTTGAAGCTTAGGAAAATTTCCCAACTGATGCTGATTTGCCAGGCATTGACCTAAACACACTCGCTGCCAGGCACACTGGTCCTGCCCTCGGCCTCCCCCTCCCCACTTCTTGCCCCTTTCAGCTCTCACCTGCAGGCTCACTCACCGCATTCACTCTACTCTGCCCCATCACTCTTTTATCTAGGACCTCCTTTGCCCTCCAAACAAGAAAGATGCCTAATCTAGAGAAGGCGAGAAAGAGAAGACACAACCAGCAAAACAATGTGCACTCTGGGAGTCTGTTTAAGTGGTTCCCTTGACACTAACTGACTGGTTACAAGGATAAAATAAAACACCTCCCACTGGGGAATTAGAACAAAAGTCAAAATTAAGTTCTTTAAATTCAAGCATCTGCCAGTCCTGGGGACAGGCTGGCCAAAAGCCCAGTACAGAAGTAACCGTCTATGGAGAGCAGTGTGCCAGTCTATCCGTTTGGGGTTTGATTTTAGATTAGAATTGTGACACCACGCTGATATTTGCACTTCCATGTTTGTGGCTAAGAAATGGAATAAGCATGCATGTCTATCAACAGATGAATGGATGGAGAAAACATAGGACATACACACAATGGAATTTTATTCAGTCATAAAGAAGAATTAAATGATGGCCTTTGTAGGAAAACACGTGGAACTGAGATCATTGTGATACATATGTGCATATATATGTATATAATACATGCATGTATAGCTTAGTGTCTGAGTATGAGATATGAACGTGAAAAGGGGACCATGAGGGGAGAGGAGAGATTGGGGTTGCTAAATAAATATATGCAACATGAAAGCACAAGGAAATCTACTTTGGGGGAGGAAGGGGAACAACAAGAGGGGTGCTCAAACCTGAGGGCTGATAAAGGTACTTAATGAATGTTCCTACTGCAAAAAGTAACAGAACCGTCTTCCCAAGTGACTGATAAAGGAGCCCTCAGCTCTGCTGACCTTCACTCATCACCACAGGACCAAGCAGTCCTGTCTAGCTGATGTGTTTTTCAGATTAAACTCCTGAAAGCCATGAGTGTCCGGTCCGCCTTGTCATTTGCAGAGTCTCCACCATCTGATCTGAAGCACACCAGCTGTGGGGTGTCCCGCAGGCATTTCAAGCTCGGAGCTCCCCAGATCAGCTGTCTGCTCACCTGAGTCCCACCAGTCCACCTCACTACACATTTTGAGTTCTCTCCTTCCACACCCATCATGGCTGAGTCACATCATGTCTTCTTCCTGAGCATCTCTGGTTTAAGAACTACACTTCCACCGTGAAATTCAGCTCCCAGTCTCTGTCCCTCTGGCTAGCTCTGTCATGTGCCCTCACCTGGCCCTAACCATCCATCCCACGCAGCCCACCCTCCACCAGCCACTAGACAGAGACCCTCCGGCATCCTGTATAGGTTCTCAGACTTTGGAATGCCACAGTCTCATGAGGCCACTTCCGCTTGTCCGTCGGGAGTCCTTAATTGCTGGACTGTGTAACCCAGTTGCTGTGCCCCCTGCCCCATCTCCTCAGCCTTACCGTGTTTGGTGGAACCACTGGCAGGAAACCTCCACACTTCTGTGGTTTGCCTCTACATACTCCAGCCTCAGACTGAAATTGAAACCTCCAGACTCTAAGACCTGGGGTGTTGTGCCCAAAATGGTGCCGCTCACAGTGGTGCTCAGGAAGGCCAGCTCTAAGGGACAAGGGCGAACTGACAGGTAGGAACCTCACAGTCCTAAGAGCTGCATGTGCTGCAACTCTAACAGCACACGCTAAGTAACACACAGCGCTGTCTTTCTTTCCATCTTTTTTTAAAAAACTTCTTCAAATACAAATTAGTGACCTAAAATTTCGGAGGGGATTTCTTAAATATGTTTTGAATAACCAAAAATTTGCCAAAACATGTGTGACTGTTATTACAAATCCAGCCATCAAAAATAATGTAGAGGACCTTGAGAGATGGCTCAGCAATTAAGAGCACTGGCTGCTCTTGCAGGGGACCTGGCTTTGAACCCCAGGACCTACACGGTAGCTAACAACCATCCATAACTCCAGTTCCAGGAGGCTCTGATGCCGTCTTCTGACCTCTGCAGGCATTGCATGACATGGGTGCACTTACATACATACAGGCAATACACTCATTCACATAAAAATAATAAATAAAATATTTTTAAAACTTAGTTAAAAAACATTTCTGATATACTGAATTTAAAAACAGGATATAAAAGCAAGTATGGTATGGTTTTCTTATTACTCAAAAATATGTATGTATAAGTGAGTGCACCACAAAGATCTATAGCAAAAACATACAGAATTATCATACTTTATGCAGGATTAATACTGACTTTTTTCAGTGGTGGGTATTGAACCCAGGGCCTCGTGCAGCCTGGGAAGCACTCTACCACTGAGCTACACCTCCGGCCCTCTTTCTACTTTTTATTTTAACATAGGGTCTCACTAAGTTGCCTAGGCTGGCTTTGAACTCACTATGCAGCCTAGGCATCCTTGAACTTGTGATCTTTGCGCCTAAGCCTCCTGAGCAACTGAGATTGCAGACCTGTTCCACTAGGCCCAGCTGTAGGTCTTTTTTTTTTTTTTTTAGTTTATCTGCATTTCAGAACTCTTCTGTACTCTATAGCCAACGTGTACTATTAATTTTTCTTTTATTATTTCCTCTCCCTACCACAATGCTTGAGATCAAACACACATGTGTTAATTCTTAAGGAAACTAACAATAGCTAACAATAGGTTTCTCTTGTAAGCCAGCAGAATCACTTGAAAAGCTCACCATAAATGATTTGTCTCTACCCCCTTCTCCCCATATTTTCTGAATTTTGTTCTTCTTTTTTAAATTTTTCATGATTCCTGCAAGTGAGCTTTAGCAGGTCCACACTTCTCCCCGAAACAACCTGGTTTACTTGAATTTGCCAGTGTAACAGAAAAGGTCAATACCTATGGTTCAGCACTGTCCCAGTCAGGGACGAGGTCACATGGCCCTCAGGCTTGTCCTGCTGTGGGGCAAATGCCACTGATACTACCCCTACCCTCACCCCTCACGAAGATGGAAGCCTCACAAAGGAAGCCCAGGGGTGGCCTCTAGAGCCTGCTTGGGTCCTGAATGAGCAGCTCCCGTCGGATAAGTCCCTCCCCAAAACATTCTCTCATAATTACACTACATTTTGTCCGAAGTAACATACAGACACTTAATAATGTTCATTGTAGTAGCATTCAGTAGCCTTAAAATTTGGAAAGATGTTAACATCTGGCAAATGGAGGAAATAAATTTAACAATTTAGAATTTAGAATCAATACGTTACAATATTCCAAGTGAGACTCAAATCAAATCAAATCAACATTTTAACCTCAGAGACCACTCAAAGGATGCTAAAAGCTATTTATTAAATGCTAACCAGCTTAAGCAATTTAAACCAAATATTGACCACACATAGCATGGGCTCTGAACAGCTGGAAAGTCCTTGTGGCTACACAATTCTCTCCCAACACAGAGTCCCTATACCGAACAGCTTAAGGAAATATTGGGAGCTGGAGAGATGGCTCGGCTGTTAAGAGCACTGGCTGCCCTTCCAGAGGACCTGGGTTCAGTTCCCAGCACCCACATGGTGACTCACAACTGTCTGTAACCCCAGTTCCAGGGGATCTGATGCCCTCTTCTGGCTGCCAAAGGCACTGCACTCATGTGGAGTGTATCTATACATACAGGCAGGCAGACAGACCTATAAATAAATCTTGGAAAAGAAAAGAAAATATCAGTTGAGAGGTTTTTATACAGGACAGAATCTTGTAACCAGCTTTTGTGGAGGAAAATTACTTTAGTGTTAAGGAGAGAATACGAAATTTAAAACCCTGCCTATTAGAAGCTGTCACCCAGGAAACAAATCTCAGTCCTGCACTAATTCCTTAGGCTTTTGGTCATCTTCCAAGTCGTTTATTAAATTATGGTTCTTTGCAACAAAGCAGGCTGCCCCTCCCCAAATGATTATGATACACTCAGATGAAGTGAGGATGTCTGACCACCTCCAGCAGATTGCCCTGAGACCTCGGAAGAGCATTCTTGTTTTGCTGATCCTGCTGAACAGGGTTAATTAGGAATCTAATGTCTCCAGGGAGACTATGAGTGACATTTTTATTAGTTCTTCTCTTTCTGCTCAGAGCCTGTACCCCTCCCCACCATAAGCCCCCCAGGGAAAGCCTGAGTTGTTACAGGCAAGGTACAGAGCAAATGCTCAAAAAATATCATTGGATAAATACACAGAAGCCTTAGAAACTGTTTTTAAAGAGAATTGTGGTCTTGCTTGGTCTTCAGGCAACTGGTGAAAATGTGGCCCGTTCAGAATGCCGAATCCTGGCATTCTTTTCCCTCCCACACAAGAGCAGTGGTTAAATCACTAAGCCTTTCCCTGTGGCAGCACACCTGTTCGGACACAGAGGCAGGAGGACATCCAGGAACAGATAATGTTCTCTCTCTCTCTCTCTCTCTCTCTCTCTCACTCTCTCTCGCTCTCACACACACACACACACACACACACACACACACACACACACACTAAGCCTTTCCCTGCGGCAGCACACCTGTTCGGACACAGAGGCAGGAGGACATCCAGGAACAGATAATGTTCTCTCTCTCTCTCTCTCTCTCTCTCTCTCACACACACACACACACACACACACACACACACACAGATCTGGGAAACCTCCTGTCATGCTTATCTCAGTTTTGTTCTCAGAAAAATATAACCAGAGCTCAGCGTTCCATCAGTAAGTGCAATATTTAACACAGGGCAAATTGCTGTGAGATCAGGAAGAGCGGCCACCCAGAGGGGTACCTACCAGGTAGGAAGTGCTCAGAGAACACTTCCTGAAGGAGCGAATGGGTGCTCTGTGGTTTAATTTACAAGCTCACGAATCTCTCCATCCTTCCCTCTTCCTGAGAAACATAAATCACAAGCCAATGGAAGGCAGGGTCAGGGCCTCTGGGGGGTTGGGCCGCTGGGCACCAAGTGGCTGCTCAGTTCTGCAGAGGGAAGACTGGGAGGCCGAGGCCTGTTCCCTCAGTCCCCAGAAAGGAAAGGGAGGACACTGAAAAGCAGCGACTAATTACAGACTAATAAGCTTCGGAGCCTCGCTGGAGAGCCTGACCCGGATTCCTAACGAGAACTAAGGCTGCTAAAATGACGCCAAGTCAGCCTCCAGCAGCGATGTCCTCGGAGTCGCTGTCCCTTGCACGCTTCCTGTCAGCCTGACCCTTCCTTCCCTTGTCCCCTTCAGAAAGTCATTATCTTGATGACATAGAAAAAAACACGAAGCCACTTCAACAGTGAAGCATTCGAGACTTTCATTACTGATACCGGGACGCTGCAGAAGAATAGGGAAAATGGCACTGTTTAATTACTTAAATGGAGGGGACAGCGTTTAAACGGTGCTGATGTGTTCAACGTGCCTATTACTTTTTGACAGTCTAAGCACTTAGGAGGCTGAGGCGGCCAAGTTGCTGGGTTTTCTCCTTTTCTGGGCTGCAGAAGTGGTGGCATTTTCATTCTGAGATGGAGTCATGGAACCATCGGCCTCACAGGATGATCTCAAAATATCACCTTCAAGTCTGATGGTTCTGTCATTGTTTCTGAGACTGGTAAAAAAGTTACTTAATCTCATACCTGTTCACTTAAATATGTATGATTTAAACACATGTGCATGCCAATGTGTCCAAACTCATAGATGGTAATATTTCTTTTTCTAATTTTATTTATTATTTTTATTTTATGTGTATGTGTGTATTGCCTGCTTGTAGGTAAGTGCGCCCATGTCGTGCGATGCATGCGGAGGTCAGAAGAGGCTGTCGGATCCCCTGGGACTGGAGTTATGGACAGGTGTTAGCTGCCATGTGGGTGCTGGGATTCAAACCCGGGTCTTCTGCAAGAGCAACCAGTGTTCTTAACTGCCGAGCCATCTCTCCAACCCCAGATGGTAATATTTCTTACCACTACATAGCACTTAGCCTTTGGTTTGTTTAGTTTAAGGGTCCTGAAGGTCTGGAACGTAGGAGTGCTTGGGTTAAATTGTGGTCCTGCTGTTTCAACACCTCAAAACCTTCAGAAAGTTATTTCTCTCCTGGGCATCAGCTAAATGCTTCCTTCTACCTCATTTTGTGACACAGTCTCTCACTCAACCTGGAGCTCACCATTTTGATTACACCACAGGGAGCATTACCCTAAAAGTACCTGGCACCCAGTAGGTGTTCCTAAAATAAACTACAGATGTTTGTTTATAATAGATTATTCCTACTAAACTTGATGTTTGGTAGCCATTCCATTTTCAGAAAGTGTCTTTCTCAGAGAATCAAATATTTAAATTTGGTATAGATTAAACAAAAAAACAATTACTTGCAACACAAATATTCCATTACAAAACACAAGGGAGCATTATGAAAATTTTAAAGTGCTATTGAATGGGGTAGTACAGGTTCAAGGGGCTTTTGCTTAGGGCAGTAATTCTAAAACTGTTGCATAATTCATACACACAAAGGTTGATAACACACTTTCTGCACCTCCCGTGCTTAGCTCATCAGTCCCCTTTATCTCCATCCCGACGATGGATTATTGTATCTGCTGGGTGTGTCCCAAGACATACACCTCAACCCTCAATCAGAATGAAGAATACATCACTGAGTGTGCCTGCAGATGACAGCGTGGCCCGGACACTGGCTAGCACATCAATGCACAAATTTCTTGGAAATTTGGTAACAGCTTATGATTTCAGGACAATCCAGCGGCAATTTCTTACAGAATGAAAAACAAGTGGCTTCATTGCTACCCCTGAACATTTTGAACACTTGGTCCACTGATGGAAGATTTAATTCACCCCACTGTCTGGGTTCACTTCTGCTGTGGGGAACCACCTTGCTCACGTCAAGGAGCCCACAGGCGTGATGTGTCTCTCTGGTGAGGAAGCTGTCTACAATGCCAAGTGGAGCCTTTTCATAGCTCATGGGAAAGTGGCTGATAATTGCACAGGAAGGAACAGGGGACTGGAGGAGTGCCATCCGTCATCATCCATGTTAGTGTGTCCCAAGCTGTGTGGTCCCAAGCCCCAGTTTAGATCAACTGGAACCAGTCCAGTCACACTGTGGTTCCTTGACATTTGAAGCAGGAAAACCTAGTGCTGGGTAGTTCAGGGCTCGTTCCTTGTGATTAGTCTTCAAAAGCTTCCTGCTGGGCTCCTAGAGCCACCTGAGCAGCCATTAGAGACGGAGCAGTACAGCACACAGCTCAAGGTGGGCCTGAGGCTCTCCCTCCCCAGAGGCCAGCTGGGACCATGGTGACTGGCGGCTTCCTGTCCTGGGCATCCCCAAGGGGGATGGTCTTCAGGAGTGTGTGCATGAGCTGCCTCTCAGCCTCACGGCCACCACCTCAGGGACTGAGGGAGGCTTGTGTTGGGCATCCACCTCAAGGCTGCATGCAGCATCAGCCCCTTGCGTCCTGTTCTCTTGTCACTACTATCCGCCTTTACAGTATGTGTGTGCACATGTGCATGTGTTGTTTGTATTGTGTGTGCATGTGTGCAGGCATGTGTGTATGTGCATGTATGTGTGTGTATGTGCATGCATATGTGCATGTGTGTGTGCGTGTGGGGGGGGGAGCAGAGGTCTATGTCAAGATGTCTTCCTCACTTACCTTCCACCTCATTTTGTGACACAGTCTCTCACTCAACCTGGAGCTCACCATTTTGATTACACTGGCTGGTCAGTGAGTCCCCGGGATCTGTCTGCCACCGCTCTTTACAGGGGTGTTGGGGAAACTCATGCTTATGCAGCAAGCACTACCACTGACCCATCTTCCCAACTTCTTCACAAGCTTTTACAGGGATCTTCTCTTAAAATTTAATGATCACAAGAAATCCTTATTTTTCTCAAAAGTCCTAAAATCTTACAATCATAATTTTTTAAAAAATATTTTATTATTTTTATTTTATGTGTATTAGTATATTGTCTGCATGCAGGTGGGTGCACCCCTGCCATGCAATACCTGCAGAGGTCAGAAGAGGATGTCAGATCCCCTGGAACTGGAGTTATGGAGTGTTAGTTGCCATGTGGGTGCTGGGATTTGAACCTGGGTCCTCTGCAAGAGCAGTCGCTGCTCTTAACCACTGAGAATCTCTCCTGCCCCTACAGTCATAACTTTGACCAAAGCATTCTTAAGTGTTAGCCAGCTCCTGAGAGCCAGTCCCAGGCGGCCTCGATGCTTGCTTCCTAGTATCTTAGGACTGCAGGACATCAGTTCCCATTGTGTCAGCCTTTCAATTCTCAGGGTGTTCTCCGGACTGTCACAGATTGTGTTTCTTTATTTGCAACACCAATAAAATGTCCTTGACTTCTATTTTTCCTTATCAGCCTACACTCTTAGGTCCTGGGCACCTAACTACACAGTGGCAGGATGACCACATGTTCCTCTATCTCATTCTCCCAACACAGACGTCCTCCAAGTGTGCACTGACCACCTGACCTCACAACTCAGCATCACTGGGTCACAGAAGCTAGAGCTGAAGATGCAGCCGCTGTCTAAGCAGGTCTCCACTGGCCACATGCACATGGATGACACTATTCATTTGTCCAGCTTGTCACATGGAGGGGGCATGGGTGGAGACGGGAGGAGGGACATGAGCAGGAGTCATGTAAGGGATGAGGCAATGCCAGGTCCCAACTCCTACATGCCTAATAACAAGCCAGCAGGCAGGTGAGGGAAGGACATTGGGATTCTGACCTGGGGGACAGTCTGACCAAGCTGGGCCTGGCCTTCCCTCTCATTTTTCTTCTGACCACATGCACCAGAGAGCACAGGGCCCCAGTTAGATTCTGATCCAGGACCTGCTGGTCCGACAAGCAGAGATGGGCTAGCTGTTCCCACCACTTTCCAGAGTGACGTCATGCCCAGGCCCACCCTTACAGTGGTTGTCCATGGCCAGGTCTAGCATCAGGACAGACATCACATCTCAAGAGCTCAACACACTACAAGTGGGCCCACCAGGTGTCCATCTAATAGGAGTAGGAGATGAGCTTGAGGCACGCTTGTCTCTACCCAAGTCCCCAGGAAGGCTGCGGATGAGTCTCCCCCCCCCCAACCCCAAGATCTCTCCAACACAGGAAAATGCCACACTTCAAATCTCAACTCCCTTCCCAAGCAGCCAGGACGGTCAAACCCCAACCTGTAAGACTTTACATCTAGGAAGGCAGTCTCAGCTCTTAAGTGGATCAAAGTTCCTTCGTACCTCAGATGTTAAAGTGTGCAAACAATACTAGTGTGCAAACAATACTAGTGTGCAAACAATACTAGTGAACACACATTCTGTATTCAGAAATGTGGCTATACAGCTAAACGCATTTTGTGTTTTTCCATACTTTATTCTCAACTCTATTAATTTTTCTCTTTTTAATTATTTATTTAATAACCACATGATTAGAAGAAGCATTTCATTACAACAGCATTGACATATTAAATAACAATTTCCAGAGCAAAGATGCATCTCTTTCAAAATTGCCTGGAAATTTTTAGGTTCACAGTTAATACAGTTATACAATATTGTACTCAGTATAAACCCTATAAGACATAAAGTTGAATGAGGTTTGAACCTTTAAAAAGATCTCCATTTCATTATCAAAATACACAGTTTCATAGAGAAAAATTCATTTTTAAAAAATATTTTATTATTTTATGTGTATTCGCGTATTGCCTGCATGTAGGTAAGTGCACCCGCGTCATGCAATGCCTGTGGAGGTCAGAAGAAGCTGTCAGATCCCCTGGGACTGGCATTACGGACAGTTGTTAGCTGCCATGTGGGTGCTGGGATTTGAACTTGGGTCTCCTGCAAGAACA
>NW_008340118.1:1160008-1166669 GCF_000622305.1 Nannospalax galili | reverse complement strand
ACACAAAGCAAATTTTTATCCTTCTTCCTCAAATATTACTCATTTTTTAATTTATTGTTTTTTTTTTTTTGTATTTCATACAGAACATCCCAAACTTATTCATCTATATACCCACTTCCCAAATGGGACTCTCCCATAGCTTCCCCCCACCACTGGAGCCCATATACTCTGTCATCCCTGTTACATCCACTGTGGTGTCCACACCCTAGACATTTCCCAGTGCTTGTCCATCCACTGAATCCAGTCAGCCTATCTAGAGTTCCTTGTTTTAGGGAGATCAGCTCTTCCTCATCTAGCAGCAATCAGTTGTCAATATTCCTTTAGATAAGACTGGGGTCTGCTGTTCATTTTCCCTGTTCTATGCTGGGTTACTGTCTGGGAGTCTCTTGGGCCACCCTGGCCAACAACTCAAAGGAAGGTATCTCCTGTCTGGCATTGTTTCTTGTTACATAGCCTTTAGCTATACACATGGAGTCTTAGAGAATTATGTTGACCCCTTTAATCCTTGGTTATACTTTCCTTTTGGGTGTTTAAGACCATACAGTTGGCCCAGATAAACCAATTTAATTTTACTCTCAAGCTCTCAAGGTTGTCTAAAGACATTTTCAACATTAAACCTGATTCATCAACTCCAGCTGTTAAAGAATCTTCTTGGCTGGCTCAGGCAGAGTGAAGGTGTAGCCAGTTCAGGGGGGTGAGTCAGTAGACCTGAGTCTGTTTTGGGGCTAGCCCTCTGCAGAACAAGAAACTATTCAGATTAAAATGAAGGTATGGAAGGAGAGGAGTGGTCGTTCTAGTCTGGGAAGATGCATCTAAACTGTGCTCCTAGGACAGGAACTCTAACTAAAAGTACACATCGCTCTTCAGTTGTGTGTGTGTGTGTGTGAGTGCATAGTCAGTATTCAGGTCCGACAACCTTGTATCTGTCATTCTGGAGGTGTTTCCCATCGTTTTTTGGTTTTTTAGACAGTTTTGTCTCTCACTGGCCTAGAGCTTACAAAGTAGGTCAGACTGACTTGGCAGTGAGTCCTAGCACCTGTCTCCACCTCCCCAGTACTGAGATTACAATCACATCACCATGCCCAGCATTTTTATGTGGGTCCTGGAGATCGAATTCAAATCCTTGTGCTTGTAGAGTAAACCTTTTATCAACTGAGATCTCTCCTCAGCCCTCTGCAGTTTATTGAATGTCTTCTATTACAGGTGTGGCCTGGTGTCAGACATAAACCGAACACAAGTGAACATCTGATTGACAAACATCAAAAAGTCCAAGGGATGGAACTGTTCATTATTAATTTGAGAATAAGTTAGGTTCAAAATATATATGCATTATCTGGGGGTCTTTGGACAGAAATTAAGGAAGGTAATATTTTAAAAGCCTGTGGTGGAAATGTAAATTAAAACTTCATTGAAACATCATCTCATCCTCATCAGAAAGGCCCTCATCAAGACGACACAAGAAGCTAATGCTGGAGAGGATGTGTACACACTGCTGGCGGGAATGTAAAGCCGCTGTAGAAATCAGTACGGCACTTCCTCAAAAACCTAAACTCAGAACTACCATATGACCCAGCTGCCCCACTCCTGGGCAAATAGCCAAAGGATGCTAAGTCAGCATAGCTCAGAGATAACTGCTCCTCGGTTATAACTGTCCACTGTTCTACTATTGATGCGGGGACGCGAAGTCAGCTTAGAGAGATGTCCATCAACAGAAGAACAGGACAGAGAACACAACACCGACTCAGCGGAATTCTGTTCACACCTGGAGGGGTGTCTACGATCTCGCTGTAGGTAAGATTCTGTCTTAGAAATTGCAGAGATCATTTCCTGATTACAGTAGTTTCCCCCGGCCCCCCTTTGGCTTCTCTCACTTGCCTGCGCTGTGCTGTGCCCCATTCCAGCTTCACGGCTGCCCTTTCTCCTCCAGTCTCCCAGCTGCCCTATTCCTTTGTTTATTTCACTTTAAGATAAAAGAAAACAATTTTAAAAATACAGATTAGCAGCCAATAGCTGTGCCAACAGGAAGCCGGGAGACATCAAAGAACTCTTACTTCTGCCTTGCCATGGAAGCAAGCCCAGGTATTTGGGAGTCTTCGGCTTCTGCCTGAGTCCCGAGACCTTGTCTTAGAGTGCGCACACACGCATCATAATTAGGCTCCAGTGGAAAATGTTTGGCTGCCAGGGTCCATCCAATACAAATATTCAAACAGGAGGAGACAGGAGGAAGCAGCTGGCCTGGCTCCGCACCCCGGTTTGATGGAAGAGGGAACCCTGGTGCAGAGGCGCCCCTCACTCAGCCACACTTAGGATTATCTACGGTCGTGGATTTAGTGTCCTGAACTTTCTAAAGTTTGTGTTGCTTTCTCGCTCACAGAACAGCATCAGGAAGAGCCTCCTTCTCCAGCCCCAGCCTAGGCTACAATTCAGAACCTCTGGGTCTCTGCAGCCCGACCAGTCCATGCATTACCCACTTCCCTCCCTACGGACTGTCACAGCGCCCCCACAATGAGAAGGAGCAACAGCAAAATTCAGCATCAGGATCTGGGATACTTCACCCCAATGAGGGTGGGGGAGCAGGTCTGGTATTCTAGGGGCTGTTCTGGGCTCTCCAGTCTCAGGCAGGTCTGTTGGGGATGTGATCATGACTACAGCCTGTATACCCTCACCTCATGTATTCTGGTTACCTACTCCCTGAGGAACATTGCATCTTAAGGTTGAAGGGGAATGGACTGGTTTAAGAGGCTGCTCCTGGCTGGACCCAGCTAGCCCCACAGCTAACCAAGAGCAGTGGTCTCTGATTCTCACTTCATGCATACATGTCCCTTCGGCGTACCTTCCAGTTTATAACATGGCATTGACACAAGTTTTGGTTCTCTCCCAAGGATGTTAAGGAACCAAATTCAAAATATTTTTGAAGAAACTTGAGAGTATTTTTCTTCTTATTGTGTGGGGCTCCGTGTCCCTGCTGAAGAATGAGTACCAGCCCAGTGGGGTGTCCAAATGTGAACTTACCTACCCTCATTAAGTATCTCCCTACCAGGTCCCCTGTGTGGGGAGGTTGTAGGGTGTGGACCATGGGAATAGAGAAAACAGAGGAAAGGCAGGCTCTGGGGCCTGGGTGATCCAGGGCAAAACAGCCTCTCTCCTCTGGTTCCAGCAAAGTTGCCAACATATGGCTAGGATATGCCAGGCTCCCATGCCTGACACACTCCTAAGCTGGAGAGCCAGGCAGAGCCTGTACCCTCCAGAACTCTGTTTGTCCAGTAGGTCAGTGGGCACTGTGGAGGGTGTGCGCACCCGGTAGCCCTGGTGGCCGACTGGAGCCAGTGGGTCCAGTGGGGGCTCTCTCTCTTCTGAAGGCTCTGCACTGCACCTGTCTGGCCTCTGCGGCACAAGGAGCTTCATCTTAGGGACAGTATATGAGGTAAGGTGGTTCCCACAGGGAGCAAGGACGGGGCTGAGTGTGCATTAGCCTGAAGTCCACACAGGACCTAAGGCTGTGATGTTCTCCTGTGGGCATCAGGCATGGGTGCTAACCACTCATACCCAGCTCCTGTGCCACCTCCCCAGAGACCTGCCATCTACATATCAAACAACAATGACAGACCAAAGCTTTCCTTTGTCTTTGCTCTCTGCTCACTTCCCTCCCGAATGCTTGGAGCAGGCTTGGCTGGATGTGACTGGGGCCTGAACTACTGACCTGGTCGCGGGGATCCCTGTCCAAGTCACCTTATGCATTCCAATCCTTTCTCCCTTGGCCACGTGCAGTGAAGGCCGGGACGGTGCTGTCCTCGATTCCTGGAGTACCTTGCTACCCACTGCTCTGGCAGAGAGGCCTGGAGACCAGAGCCCCTGGCAGGCAGCACCTGCTGGGAAGGACAGCCTGAGCAAGCAGCAGCATTCAGGAGGAGGAAGAGAGATTCTGTAGGGCAGATCAGGGCGGGAGGAAGGCAGAACAGAGCTGGGCAGCCAGGGCAGCTTCTAAGGACAAGGCCCACTTGATGACCCCAGGATGACAACTTTCAATGACTCCCCCACCCCCCCAACAACGGAAGCAAACAATGTAAAACAATCCCTTCTTCTGTCCGCTCAACATTAGAAATGAATACTTTTGTAGGCCTAAAAAATAACGGTTAGCAATTTCATAGGGTCCAGCTCGACTCAGGCTTCCCCACAGCTGGCTGCACTGCCCTCTCACACCAGAGTTGCAGCCACTCCATCAGAGGAAGTGCCCCTCCCCAGTCTAAACTGTTTCCCATCCCTTCCAAAGCCTCCATATCCCCGGCTGGGCTCCTGGGACGTTCTGCCTGTGTTTCTGTGGCTACTGCTGCTCTTGCTGCTGCCAAGGTTCCTGGACTCAAAAGAAGACTGCGGATCATCCAAGGGACCAGAAGGCCCCTTCCTGCCCAGCCACATCCTCACTTTTAAGTCATTTTATTTTGTGTGTGTGCATGCTTGTGTATAGGTACACATGCGTGTATACATATACACATACATGTATCTCTCTGCCACTCTGATTGTGTGTGTGTGTGTGTGTGTATGTGTATGCATGTGTGTGAAAACCAGAGGACATATATCTTATGGTTTTTTTTTTTGTCTTTTTGAGACAGGGTATCCCTGTAGCCCCAGCTGTCCTGGAACTCACTATGTAGACCAGGCTGGCCTTGAACTCACAGAGATCCACCTGCCTCTGTCTCCCGAGTGCTGGCATTAAAGGTGTGCGCCACCATGCCCGGCTCTCCATTTTATTTTTTAGACAGGATCTCTTGTTGGTCTGGACCTCCCCAAGTAGGTTAGGCTGGCTGGTCAGTGAGTCCCAGGATCCACCTGTACCTTCCCCAGTGTACACACTTACATGGATTCTGAAGGCTCAAACTCAGGTCCTTTACTGACCAAGCCACCACCCAGCCCATAACATATCAGTCTTATTGAGCAAATAATTGTTTTCAGACACACCTTAAACTCCTCCCAAGTGTGGAGCTGACACTGGCCCCTCTTCTCTTGTGACACTGTGACCTGAGATGACATGTCACCTCCGCCGGGTCTTCCCTGGATGCTGGTAATGGGGAGCTGGCCCTCGGTCTCCCCTTGGTCTCCATGACTACCTGTGAAGGTTCGGCCCCCTGCAGGTGTTGCATGGCAGCAGTGCTCCTGTTTCTGGGTGTTCTTGGCCATTTTATTCTTTTGTGATTAACTACACATGCCAGGTTACTTTCCAGGTAAGTCACTGAGAGAACAGAGCAGAGGCCCAGTGACCATCTGCTGTCACTGAAGTGCTCGACCCAGGTTAGAACCAAAATGTTCTGAATTTTTTGGTCCTTGAGGATACTGCCTTGGTGAGGACAGAGGTCTGAGGGGTCAGGGAGCATGGAGACTCCTCTCCCAAGATGCCCGAATCCTCCAAAGCCTGAGGGTGATCAAACTCCACGCAGGGAAACTGAGGGCTGGAGAAACAAGATCCTACATGTAGGGCAGAACAAGGCCTGACTGAGCCTGTAAGGAGCACCCCACATCCACAGCCCAGAGATGCTGCTGCTGCTGCTGTGCAATCTGTACGGCCGCCAAACTGAAACTGTTTAGCTCTTTATTCTGTAATTCCTCCCTCTCATTGATCATTTCTCTTCCTGTTTTCAAACATCGCTTCCCTTGATGTAGCACAAGTCATGGTGGGTCTATGTTTACTCTTTTGCCCAGGCTTTGCTTTGGAGATGTACACAAACACCAGCTGCCAGACTTTATTTCAGAAAAATAGATGGATGGACCCAGGTGCCACCCTAGTGGTGGAGGCCTTTAGCTAGGGAGACCCGAGGCTCCCCTCGGTGGCCCACCTGTTCCATGCACCTTATGCCCATCTAATTTTTAAAAGCTTGGCTTCACTCATAATTTAGGAAGAAAAAAAAGAGGCTGGAGAACTTCCACACACACCAGCCTCCGCCTTTGCCCACAAGCCGGGCAGGATCTGAGTCCACTGTAATTGCAGGGCTCCGGGAACATCACAGAGCAATTCCGTTCCCTTCCCACAATTTATAGCCTCCCTCAAGCCCTTAGGGAGAATAACCTTTCACTTTAAAATCATACCGCACATTCGTCATTTCCTGCAGTCACTGGAAAGCCCACATTAACAGAATGCCTTTTGGCCAGAATGAAATGAAGCCACGAAACGGTGGTATAAACTGGGTTTTCTAAGACTTTTTTGACCTTTGTTCTTCTTCATGAAAGATAATTCATCTTCTTTCTGACATCCTTTCCCCACTTTTTGATTGAGATGTAACTCACATACCATGATTTTCACGCCTTTAAAATGAACAATTGAGACTATCCTCAGGCCTCTTGGGGTAAGTCTATAGCACAGCTCTCCACGCCGGGACTGCCTAAGCCACATTCACCCTTCCATCGCCCCCCCCCATACTCCTAGTTTGGGCCCTGCACCATTCCTAGTCTTGGGGCCCCAGACACCTGGGGAACCAATACTGCTTCCTGATCCTTCTCACCCAGAGCAACTCAGTCCCTTTCTTGGGCTCCAGGAGCACCACTTCTGGTCCTGGCCCGGCCCTCACCTCTCGCTGCTTCCCTGGGCCTGCACCACTATCCTCAGACCTCTTGGGGTAAGTCTATAGTGCAGCTCTCCGCGCCGGGACTCCCTAAGCCACATTCACCCCCC
>NW_008340118.1:1080653-1154282 GCF_000622305.1 Nannospalax galili | reverse complement strand
GCAAAGGAAAATAGCTTTAGATACTTAAGTGACAATAGAATTTATTCTCATAATTGTTTTAATAGCTTTTGTATAATCCTCATCGCTATTATGTGATATAAAATGTATTTATCAAATCTGTAATCATTATGCCAAAAAATCTGAATTACTGTAATATTTTGTATATTGTTAAAACTGTAACTTTAATTGTAAAAAAAAAATTTTTTTTAAAATGTACAATTGAGATTGTAAGAGGCAGGGAGGAGGTGCGCGACCATCTGGAAACAGAGTCCTACAAGCTCCTGGGACCCTGCTCACATGATTCTATGGCAAAGGTGTCAGCATGCACAAGTCCCATGCAAACTCAGGCAGACAAATCCCAGCGTAGAACCAGGGAAATGAACAGCAGACCCCAGTCTTAGCTGAGGAAACACTGGCAGCTGGTTACTGCTGGGTGAGGAAGAGCTGATCTTCCTAAAACAAGAGACTCTACACAGGCTGACTAGACCTCAGTGGATGGACTTGCACTGGGAATGTCTGGGGACACTGACTTGACACATTGGGCCTTCACAGGGATGACAGAGTATATGGGTTCCAGTGGGGGGACTGTGGGAGTGTGCTGGTGGGTCGGGGGTATAAAGATGATTAAGATTGTTTGAGATATTCTGTATAAAATACACAAAAATTCAATAAAAACAAATTTAAAAGAATAAAAATTAAAATAAAGTTTGAAATGTACAATTGAGCAACTTCCAGTGTATCCACAAGATGGCACAGCACCACTACCCGATTCTGGATGCTTCCATCAATCCCAAGAAGTCCATACCCACGTACAGTCTCCCCTTTCTCCCCCTCCCAGCCCTGGAGACCACTATGGCAAGACACTTTCTTTTAACTCAGTGAGCATTCTTTGAGGCATACATGACGTCTCTGAAGGGACATGGGAGAATGAAGTGGGGTCTTGCAAGACCTGTCCTCCAATTTTAGCTCTTCCTTCCTACCTGAGAGAGCTTAGGCAGCACCCTAAGACATGTTTCTCCTGCCTCCTCCTCCATAATCAGGGTACAGCACAGTCCAGGTGGAAGGACATAGGGACTCAAAGCACCTGGCACTCAGCGGACACTGACACAGTGAGTAAAACCCAATCCTGCTCTCAGAGGGAGGGTGGTGACCTCCCGGCTCTGTTGACCAGACCCCAGACATCCCGCTAAGGAGCTCAAGCATCCTGTTGACCGTGTGGCTCCTCCACTGCGGGCAGACCAGAGAGGGGCACTGAGAGAGGACAGCTGTCTCCAGCTCCAGACTCTGCTCTTGGAGACTGGAATGTCTGCAGCCCTCCAGGCAGCAAAACTGAGAAGATCTTCAGCCAGGACAGTGGGAAGAGCAAGCAGAGGCAGCCCCAGGGAGATGGAGCAGGGCCCTGGGGTACTGCACTGTCCTTGCACCTCTGGGAACTGCTGCGTGTCCTTACTGCTCACCCAGCTCTGCTAGTCCGCAGTGAGGTTAATTAATCCCTCAGAATGTAAACGTACACATTTGCATGCACACACATATACATTTACATGTACAGACACAAACACATGCAAAGATTTCAATGAGCATTCACATGCATGCTCATACGTACAGAACTTACACATATAGGCACGTAAACACCCAACATGCATAAATAGACATATATAAAACTGCATTGAACATGCATGGCATACACAAACACGAACATGTATATGCACACAGAACATGTGTGTACTACATATGAATTCAAACAAACACATAGATGTACTCAGGTTCATCAATACACATGTACAGATACACACATACATATGTGTGTGGACATGTCCACATATTCACTCCACATGTACACACATAGATATTCATATGATAGTCTCCTGTTTACCAGGTTAAATCCTGACCAACACAGGTTGCCTGTCACTCGTTAGCAGACATATTCTGTCTGGGATGGACGACGGCACAGCACAGGCCTCCTGTCCAGAGCAATCATTAGACACACACAGCTCTTGCCTCCAACTGGGTCCGCCACACCCCTTCTTGGTGTGCCCCAACCTCTAGGCTGCTCAAGCCATCATTTTCTGGACACATTACCAACACTTTTCCTAACCTGGGTCTCAGCCTGTGGGAAGTAACAAGGTATGCTTGTCTGTTTAAAGGGCTGGATGGTGACTTCGAATGCTAAGTTCTAAAAGAGTTCTCAGAGAAGAACAGAAGATAGAACCGAGTTTAGACATGGAAGTCAGGTTGTCAGGGAATTAGCTAGATGGTAGAGGTGCTGGCCCTGCCTCCAGAATGGCTGTCTAGAAGAGACACTAAGGTAGCCCTGCCCTGGAAAGATCCAGAAATGGAGCAGTGGTGAGTTCAGGAACCCCCTGGGAGCCCTGACAGCTGATGAAATACTGGGGTTGGGTTGGGGGCACTGAAAACATCCCTCAGTGTCCTATCCCTGCTGCAGTGAACTAAGTCATGCTGCAGAATTGGAATCCAGCCATGCTCCTGGCAGAGAGCAGCCTGAGACCAGTCAGCCCACCCTCCCCTGGGGTCAGAAATCACAGCTGAGGCCAGACAGCGCTGGACAACCTCATGTCCACAGGAGCAATGAAACTCCTCTCTTCTTACTCTGTTCCGCGCTCCTTCATTCCCTTTGTTCAGGGCAGACCCACGGCCAGGACCTTGAGCCTCCTTCGCCCTTCACCTTTGTGACACTCATCTGGCAAAGGAGCCCAGTGCTTCTTCCTCTGGACTGGACTAGACTGGTACCTGGGCATCAAGGACTGACATGAAGATACACGTGAGACCCTCATTGCCTTAGGCTTAAAGTGGGCCCCAGAATCCAACATGGTTTTTTGGCTCCATTGCCTCTTTGAAGTCTGCAGAGCTCTCCAAGTCCCATCCTCTGCCCCTCAGTCTGAGCAGCCCAGGCTACCCTCACATCTAATCCTC
The DNA here is from genome assembly GCF_000622305.1 of Nannospalax galili. NCBI lineage: Eukaryota > Metazoa > Chordata > Mammalia > Rodentia > Spalacidae > Nannospalax > Nannospalax galili. The sequence continues at coordinate 1,151,351 of NW_008340118.1, read as the reverse complement.
TTCATTGCTCTCTTGCTTCCCTGCCCTGCCAAACCTCGTGGTGTGGACTTTCCCCTACCTGCTCAGAAGCCTAATGCCAGGAGATCAATCCATTCCACATGCTAGACAGCTCAGATCCATCTGCTCCCTTAGCCCAGCCCCTCACTGTCCTCCCAACCCCATTACCTCTATTAGACTGTTCCAGGGCTAATAATTCCCTTCAAATTCCTTTCCAAACTAGTCAGAGAGAAAAATCTAACCTCATTATCACCACCCTCAAAAAAAAGAAGAAAGAAAGAAAGAAAGAAAGAAAGAAAGAAAGAAAGAAAGAAAGAAAGAAAGAAAGGAACCTTCCTGCAGTTCCCCTCTGTTCTTAGGATCAGGATATAAAGTCTGAGCACAGCCTGTGCCCTGCCTGGTCTTGGGCTGGCCTTGTATCCCTTCAGCCAGTCCTCATCCATCCACACTGGCCTTCCCTTCACTGTCCCACGGCCCACTGAGCACCAGCACCTTCTGCTTCTCTCCACACTTGCTGAACGCACAGCCCCCTTCTCTCATGGAAGCCCGTCAGGAAGCACTGACTTTATACCTAGGGACCCCTGAGATTTGGGGGACATAGAAGTAATAAGAACCATTGCCGGGGTCATTAGACACTTTTGTGGGGTCACAAAACACAGTACAGTAAGTAGACAGATGGAGGCCACCCACATGCTAGGGCACCCAAGCATAAGGTCCTGGGAAGCTGGTGTGGTGTTTAGAGAGTGAACCACGATACGGAGGTCTGGGGGAAGGCTGGTGATGCCTTTGCGTCTTGCTGGGCCATTCTTTGCTGATGTCAGAACCCAACTACCTTCCAAAAGGGACTGAAGATCAGCAGCTCTCCAGAAATCCCCAGGCCTTCAGCACCAGATTGGGACTGCTGAGACACCCAGCTTCGTGGCCTGAACAGCTGACATGTCTCAGCCCCTCCAGTGTAAAGACAGCCATTGTTGGCCTACCCAGAGATGCATATATATACACGCATATATGCATAGATATTTAAAATAGATATTCACCCTGCCAGTTCTGCTTCTCTAAAGAATCCTGGCTAATACACGCACATCAGAATGGAATAAAGGAAAAAGAGCTGGCAGGGACACGGGAAACCCGACCCTGCGTGCGTGGCCGCTGTGTGGCCATGTGGGAAACACTGAGTCTTTTCCTCGGAGATGTCACCCGGAAATCTCTACATCACCCCACAGTTCCATCTCTGTGTAAGCAGCCAAGGATCTGAATACAGGGAGAGTCAAATAACTGAATTCAAACCACTGAGGATCTGAGCATTTAGTGCCCCACATACCTGAGCTTGGACGTGGACATTTTGTTTAAATTGAGGCCAGAGAAGGGCCTGGAAGAGTAAAAAATTCAGCTATGGAGTTAAGCCAGAGATTATGAACGTGCTCCTAACATTTGGCTCTCTCTCTCTCTCTCTCTCTCCCTCTCTCTTCCCCTCCCCCCTTATCTCTTTGTCTCTGTGTCTCTCTCCTCTGTCTCTCTGTCTCTATGTATCTCTCTTTTTCTCTGTCTGCCTCTGTCTCTGTCCCTGTCTCTCCCTCTCTCTGTGTCTCCCCTTCTCCCTGTCAGTGTCTCTCTCCTCTCTCTCTCTGTCTCTGTGTGTGTCTCTCTCTTTCTCTCTCTGTCTCCCTCTTCTGTCTCTGTCTCTCTCCTCTCATTTATGTTCTCGCTCTCTCCCATTGTATTGCAGGGAGTCTATCATTTCAACTGATGAGCACTTCCAGGTCAGAAGGGGCAGACCACCCTGCCTGCATTCCACTTCCCGCCCCTGCTCAGGCCGCTCTCTCCCACCTGCCAGTTTGCAGCAACCAGGGTGGGCATCCTGAAGGAAGTAACAGCACATGGCAAGGTCTGCATCTGATGGACCCAAGGAAGCGGAGGTCAGCCAGTGCCTGCTCTCACCTCAGTCCAGAGCTTCCTCTGGGTAATTCAGAAACTCTCAAATCACTTACTGGCTCTTCTTTTCCAAGGAAAAGCATCCTCACGTCTACATCATGCAGGGTGTTACTTTTCCCGGTGATAGCCACAGAAATGTCTGTTCACCCCAGAGAGGACGTAACAGACTAAAGTATTCCATCCAAGTCCAGTTTAGTGAACCAGTGAGTTTCCTGGGGTTACTTGTGGGAATGTGGTTGACCTGGGTAACTGCATCACTGCAAAGCCCTACCAGCAGGTGGAAACTCATGCAGATGGCATCTCTGGAACCCACCACTCCTTCTCCCTCTTCTAAGAGTACCCCGCGTCCAAGACCACTGCAGCTGGAGGTGGGTATGGAAGGGGGGGAGTGACCCGAATCTCAGCTGAGCCTCTGATGACCCCCCTTCTACAAGGAAATGCTAACAGGTATCACCATGAGAAGAAGCCCTATGGGCCTCACTACTGCTCTGATTTCAAGGGGAAAGTGGCCATACCATGCCGGGAGGGGAGCGCTCTACACGGCCTTTCTCACTGTTTCTGGATTTCCTTTTCTACTCACCCGCTCTGTGAACTGTGCTTCCGCCACACAGCCAAGCACATGGGTTCTCTGTTTCATGCGTGCCACTGGCCTGGCCTGTCTTGGGCCTGAGGAATTCCTTCAGTCTTTACCTTCTCTCCTTCATGGTAAATGGCCATTCGTCTCTTGGGATGGAGATCCTTTTTACCTCCTCCAGGAAGCTCTCCCTAACACCTCCCCACCCAACATTCTGTCATCCCCAACCCCAACCATGTCACATCAGCTGTTATTTCTGCTGTCTCTTGTCCCTTGCCTGTACTCTAGGAGAACACTGTGACATGCCCACTACCCAATACTCAACACATGGGAGACAGGTGAACACTTTTCAAATGCCTTTTCTTGCTTTGATTTTGTTTGTTTTCAAAAACCTGCAATTCTAAACCAAAAAAGTAAAAAAGGGAAAAGCCAGGTGTGGCGGTACGCACCTTTGATCCCAGCATTCGGGAGGCAGGGGCAGGTGGAGCTCTGTGCCGTCGGCCTGATTTACATAGTGAGACCCAGGCCAGCTGGGCTTACAGGGACACCAAAAAACTAAAGGCAAGCAAACAAGAACTTGCTAGTCTGTAAATTCAGCTCAGTCAACTACATGTTCCTTCCAGGACTTTGAGTAACTGGCGAAAGGGAAGAAAGTCTAGCGTTTATTCCTGCAAGAATCCAGGGTTCTTAAAGTCTAGACTGGCCCTTGCTGTGTTCCAAAACCCAGCTTTTCCTTTGCCTTCCTACGGTCTGGGCCTGCTTCCTGAGAGGCCTGTGAAACCATGAGCTAGCCCACATCCCTCCACTAAGATCCTTTGGAGTTAGTCTCTGTGGTTTGCAGACAAGAACCCTGCTGACAGAACGGATGAAGTGAGCATGGGGTTGCCCCATCCCAGAATGTAAGACAAGTTCCGCAAAGAGAATGCTTCTAAAAACTCGGGAAATTCTTCTTCTACCTGCCAAACTCTCGCTGTCTTGCTAACATGACCTTGAATGAGTCACTTTGCCACCTACCTCCTCCACAAGGGTGTCGTTCGAATCATGAGTTTAATATTCGAAAGTACTTTGTGCTTTAAATAGCGTCTTTCAGCAGAGGAGTTCAAAGAATCATAATCACCGGGGCAGCACAATAGCTTATAAAGAGATCGCTTGGGAACTGTCATAGTTGTCTCAGACTTTTAATGAAAAGCTGATTACAATGCCACACGTTCCCTCCAACAGGTGGTCAAGACTTTGAAAAGAAGAAACTTCAAAAGGAGGAAGCACACATAGAAACTGTAAAAATGGCTTCTCAGCTCATTTTTCAATAGACCGACTAACCACACAAGACTTTTTTTTAACTTTTTGAGACTTCTAGTTTCTAATTTCTATGAGGAAATGATTCTGAGAATCTGAGAGGGTCCCCAGGAATGGATAGTAGCTTCTCAGGCTGGTCCAACCTCCCTTTCCTAAGCTTTTTCATTCTCATGATCTGTCTCCCCATCTCCATTATGTCCATCTCTGTCCTCAGGACCATCCCCGACATCTCCATCCCGTTTCCATCATTTTTATCTTCTTCTCGATCATGCCCATATCTGTCTCCATCTCTAGCATCTCCACGCCAGCCCCATCACCTCCATCCTCATCCGCATCCCCATCTCCACCAGCATCTCCATGACTGTTTATATCTCATCTCTATCATCTCCGTACCCAATATTCCCATCTCTATCCTCATCTCCACCCCATACCCACCATCATCATCCCCATATCTATCACCTCCACCTTCACTTCCATCCTCATTTCCATCCACATCTCCATCTCTCCATCACCATCATGCCCATCTCCATCCTCCTCTCCATCCTCCTCTCCATCCACATCTCCATCTCCATCACCATCCTCATCTCCATCCTCTTCTCTATCCCTATTCTATCACCTCCATCTTCATTTCTACCACCATCTCCATCCTCCTCTCCATCCTAATGTCTCCCCAAGCTCCCACAGGTAACAACCATTCTGGACATATTGGAGCTAGCTGTCTTAAGTTTAGGAATTGCCTTTGAATGACAGGAACTTTGGAAGGCCTGAGTCTTAAACTTACCAGGAATTTTCTTTTGCTCCATCTTAGCGCTCATCCATTTTCCCTAAAGCACCACTTGCTTAGCCTTTCCTCAACGATTACTTCTTTTCAAGAACATAGTAGATGCCCATATAAGCAGCAGTTGGCCAATTGAGGGTGCTGGCTCTCCTCACAAACAAGTCTCATCTGCTGCTTGTGGAGAGACACCGGGGAGTTCTGAAGACCTCTCCGTGCACATTTGCATATCTCATATACTCTAGGAAAGGGTAGGCTACGTGATGGCGAGTGCCTATTCCAATCAGTAAAATTATTTCAGTGCCTCCTCTTTCATGCACCTTTTAGTGAATTACACACAAAAGAAAGAGCCAACGTACTAGCATGTCGTGTGCATTAGGAAATACACATAAAAGTTAGAAATTAAACAGGAATAACATAAAAATATCTGTGGGTTGGTACACATCTTCTCTTTACTCCCTCATGGGGGTCCTTTACCACCCTGGGGTGAGATAGCCCATTTTGAAACACCCTTTCAAAACTTATTTTGGCAACTGCTTGTCAATACTCTCTCCCAATGGGATTCACACTGTAGTTATTTTTAATTGTATTTAAAGCCAAAAGACTTTGTTCATGTTTGTGCTCTCAGAATTTCTGCATGACACTCTGCCGACAGTAGGTGCCAGTCGATTAATTTAATTTTAACTCTGAATAGCATTTTTTCCGATTTACTTTGGGGTTTCAACTATTTTTTGGACTGTCACCATTGGAAAACTCAAGTTAACCTTGTTTCTAGCTCACTAGTGAAAATCAATATATTGATCTGAAGACAGCTGAGAACAGGACAGTCTCTCCAAAGAGCCCTTTAACTCAGTCTTCTGTTCAGGAACCCACTACTCTCAAGGAACAGAGACTGGCCCTTAGTCCTGTGTTGGCCTGGGCTGGTTCCTCTTGCTCTCTGACTTCCCAGTGTGGCTGTCTCCATCGGCCTCAGTCCATCATGAGTGCACAGGCATCTACTCCAGTCTCCCAGAATGCAAACCTTCACTGACAGAGAGCAGGAGTGTGAAGTGAATACGAGCGGGCCGGGTGGCACCTTCCGTCTGTACTGTGAATTGGTACGGCAGTTTGATGTGAATACTTTAATGCCATCAGGGTTTGCTGCTGAGCACAGGCTCCTTGGAAGACAGCACCATTCTGCCTAAGCAGGAGTCCAGAGCTGCTGGATAAATGTGCTGTCTGACCCTAGAGACTGTGAACTCAGCTTCCCCGCCTTGCTGACTTAATGGGCAGAGCAGTATAGGGCATGCTATTCAAACCGTGATCAGGAGGCAAGTGACACCACAAGTTCTATTCTCACGGTGATTCATGCTTGGTCTGAACTGGTGAGCGACACCTGCTGGTCCACAGGATGCCCCACAGGATGCGGTGACTAGGAAAAGAAACGGATGGAAAAACTATCTATGCACAGTTAGTGTTTTACTGATGCACTTAGTAAAGCAAACTTGTATAATATAGTCATGGTCCTTTCCCTCTGAAATTACATATCCTCAATAGCCTGATCCATGCAAAACCTTCACATGCTTGTGTCTGACATACAAAAACTTGGAAAATGATGTTATACATTTTTAAATGTTAAGATTGTCACAGTCAATCAAACAGACACAAACCAGGTAATTCAGAGCTAGCAATGACAACCTTGATCTCGTCATTCTCATGCAACCTGCCAGTATAACGGCATGACTCCCATTAAATGAGCCACTTAGTGCCACAATGTACCCATTAGAGTCCCTCCACAGTTCCATAATTACTATCATAAGGAGCCTTTGCAAATACTGAAGAAACACAGGCGTTCACATTTAAATCCAGCTGCCGTGCAGCAGGCTTCTGCAACTCAGCACTTAAACTCTGTGAGTTAAAATGAGCAATGGAGAGAAAGCAAGCTCCCTTTGAATGCATATCTGGGCCTCCTCCTTGCAGCGTCTGAGCAGGTAGGGATCTAATGATGGTGGGTCAAGGACTGCAGCCAGATCCAGTTCGTTTCCATCTCCATCACTAGCTCCTCACTCACCCAGCACAAGAAGCCCAGGGCCCTCCTCCACAGCAAGATTCACTCCTCTGAGGTTAGATACCATCGTGAGTAGTGAGAACAAACTTGGAATAAGAGCGTCCACCTCCTGTTCTGTTTTGACATTTCCCAGCCTTGGTCTAACTTTATATTATTCATTCCAGTCTGAGACTGGAGGGTCTTCAGTGAAAACAGACCCACAATATCTGCTTGTCACCAAGAAGAGGCTGCAAAAACTGGAGGGGGCCTTGAACACAGAACTGGCACACAAATACAGGTTGTTCTGGGGAGGGAAGAAGGGCGTGGCATGCTAATATACCTGGAGGTCCTGTGCCAGGATGCAAGATTGGGCAGCGCTAAGCCCAAGTGCCTGTCAGAGGGCTGGGAGGCCTGCCCGTGGGCAAGCTGAGCCTGCCTGCTAAATGGCAGCAGCCGGTGGCACCAGTGAACTGAGGCGGGACAATGTCACTGTGTCAGGAGGTGGCCCTGAGAAGCCAGGGAGGGTCTTACAGGACTGAGGTACAGCAGATACTCTCCGTAGGGAAGCAAACTGGCTCCCCCAGGCTAGGAGATGACTTGTCTTTTGGAATCAGAGGGTCTGGGTCCCTCAGGTTGAGTTATAACCACACAAGGTCAGGTAATTTATGAATCACACATGTCCCTTGCATACAGGTCTGAGACCAGGGAATGCACAGTGAAGGTGTCTATAGATTTAGTTTCTAGTGAGGCCTGGTCCCCCACAGATGGGCACTTCCACAAGGCCTCATGTGGTAGAGGGGCAAGCAGGGTAACAACCATCCCAAAGCCCACCCCAATATCACCACAGCAGGAACAGTGCTCCCCCAAACTGTGCAATGACGCAAACACCCAAAGAAAGCGGGCGCACTTGGGCCCTAGCAGAGTGTGGGGATATTGTCTGGGCCGGGTGGAGGGAATTAGAGACAGCAGAGAGAAACAAGCTTGTCTCTGAAGGGTAGCACGGTCCTGAGGTCTTCAGTGGGCATGTGGATTCGCAGTCATTATTAAAGAGCCTGCTCTGGCTTGGGCCACTCAGCCATCCTGAGAGAACCAGCCCCACAGCTGGGGTGGTCAGTGGAGTCTCAGCTGGAGGCTGATCTGACAGGAGTCGGGTAGGAGCCATCCAACAGGAAATCACTGTCCTCGAGGTCAGCCTCAAGGACAAAGGAACTCAAGATGCTGAGAAGGTTAGTGGTAGAGCCCTGATGCTGAGTCTCTGGTGCACAGTTGAGCTCAGCAAGCAGCACCCAGAGCAGATCTGTCTGCCTGGCATGAAGGCTCCAGAAAAGTGTGTGTTACGTCACAGGTAAGCACTCCTCCGTGAGCTTTAACCAGAACTAAGGCGTTCGCCTCTCTTTTCCCTCTTTAAATCAATCCCTCTGCTCAGGATCCTGAGTTTGGAAATGCCTGTGAGTTACCATGAACCTAGAATTTTAATTTAATTATGTAAGGGTTAATTTAAAATTTGTCTACCTGAAAACCACAGGTCAAGACAGAGTAGCTCTGAAGCATCTCCATTTCCAACTAATACCTGCCATTCTCATTCAGAATTGGCCTCAATTCTGCTTCTTGCTTATAATTGAAGGAGAATGAGAGAATGTTATCAAAGGAATTATAATATCATCCCAATATTGCTGTATAGAAGAGGACTCAGAAAGGTAAGTATAAAAAATGCCAGAAAACTTACTCAAACACAACTCCGAGGTCGCACTTCCCAGAGGGATTTAGTTTGCCTGGACTGTGGCCAACAGAGCCCATTTGAAAAACTGTAACCCTGGAGCACACTTTGTGATAGGTTGCTACATATTCACAGTGGGGTTGTGTGTGTGTGTGTCTGTGTGTGTGGTGTGCATGTTTATGTGGAGGTATACACATGGGGGTGGTACATCTGTGTGCATGTGTGTAGAGGTCAGAGGTCAATATTGACTGTCATCATTCACCACCGTATTTTTTGATTTTTGATATTTTAATATGTATGAGTGTTTTGCCTGCATGTATGTAAGAGTACTATATACATGTAATGTCCTCAGAGGCCAGAAGAGGGTATCAGATCCCCTGGAACTAGAGTCATGGATAGATATCAGCCCCCATGTGGGTGCTGGGATTCAAACCCGGGGCCTGGGCAAGAGCAACTCATGCTCTTAGCTGCTGAGCCACGTCTCCAGCCCCCACCTTGTTCCTTGAGACAGGGTCTCTTACTGAACCTGGAGCTCACCAGCTGGCTAGAGTGACTGGCCAGCAAATGCAGGGAAATCTGTTTGTCTCAGCCCTCCCTGCTCGGGGGTTACAGATGAGCCCCGCTGTTCCCAGCTTTCACATGCATGCTGGGGTTCTGAACTCAGGTCTCAGGCAGGGACTTTACCCAGCGAACCAGATCCCAGCCTCTATTCACTTTTGTGTGTGAAAGTATCGGTTCTTCTGTTTACTGACATCGAGGCAGCTGATGATGCAGCTGAATATAACTGCCCCTCCGTTACAGCCTCCTAGCTGGGTATGTGGCAGGTGGAGAGTTCCTGAGGCACTGTATTAATGTGCCAACAGAGAGAGCGGCTCTCTGAGACCGCAACATCAAGGGAAAGCACTTCATCCTGCAGGTCTGGGCCAAGGAGGGTCCAGAGAACCCCCAACAAGAAAGGGGAATGTGCGAATTCATTTTTTTATATATTATTTACTTTTTTATTTCATGTGTGAGTGTATTGCCTGCATGTGTGTAAGCGCACCTGTGTCATGCAATGCCCGAGGAGTTCAGAAGAGGGCGTCGGATCCCCTGGAACTGGAGCTAGGGATGGTTGTTAGGCGCCATGTGGGTGCTGGTCCTCTACAAGAGCAGCTGGTGTTCTTAACTGCTGAGCCATCCCTCCAGCTCCCAAGGTACAAATTTAATAATGTGGTGTGGCATGGGTGACATTTGTCATTTGTGTAGCTAGAAACTAGGAGTCTGTCTGAAAGAAAACAGGGTGATGTGGCCCCTCTGCTTTTCCACAGCTCACACCCAAACAATGGAGGTCAAGGGTCTTTTTTTTTTTCTTTAATTAAAAAAAATTTTTTTAGTCTTTTTGAGACAGGGTCTCCCTGTAGCCCCAGCTGTCCTGGAACTCACTATGTAAATCAACCTGGCTTAAATCTCAGAGATCCACCTGCCTCTGCCTCTCCAGTGCTGGAACTAAAGGTATGTGCCACCATGCCCAGCCTGATTTTTTAAGTTTAATTTTATTTATTTGTATTGTATGTGGGTGTTTTGCCCACATGTATGTAAGTGCACCCATGTATGCAATGCCCTCAGAGGCCAGAAGAGAGTGTTGGATCCCCTGGAACTGGGGTTATGGGCTGTTGTTAGCTGTCATATGGGTACTGGGAACTGAATCTGGGTCATCTATGAGAACAGCCAATGCTCCTAACCAGCTGAGTCATCTCTCCAGCCCCTAGGTTGAGGTTTTGAGGATGGTATTAATGGACTTGTAATTGAAGGTCCTCTGGGAGGAACCAAGAGTCACAACCTCCAACAAAGGTGGGGGACAGATAACATGAGTACATCTAAGTAAAGTCTGAAAGCTGAAAGTCCATCCAACAGACGCACATTGAACGGTTTTCCTCCCGACTTCCTGGGACAAACCATTTAAACTGTGATTTGAAAAACTAAAGCCCAAAGCCCTTGGTGCCCCCGGCCCCTGGCCACCGTGTCTGCACAGCTCCGGTCAGCTCTGCCTACCTTGCTCTTTCACGCTTAAAGCTCGCCTGCGGGACATTACTTATGTGCTGTTAAACCCCATGAGCTATCCGGAGCCCTCAGCACACACGAAACAAGCATTGAATTGAACCACCAGATGCTAGCTTCCTGTGGGGCATAAATCTGCCAACATCTGCTAAATACTTTCATGATTTATTACATTGTCCTTGGCGTGTTTAATTAGAAGATTGTAAAGTTGAGTGGTGACCAGGTCCGAGGCCTCCAGACTGTCATCAATTAATTACACGGGAATGTTTTCATGCAAAATGTCTGCACTGTCGCTGTGTACAAGGCAGCAATGCTAGCCATGGGGAAAGGGCCGTGCCTGAGGTTGGGGAACGAGTCTGGGGAGCACTGGTCCTGTAGGGTGGTTTTCAGACCCTGTGATAGCCTGTAATCAGTCTGTGTCATTTTGTTGGCCAGGCTTGTGGGATCCAGAAAAAAAATAAAATTCAGTTTTTGTGCCTTGATGGCTTGGAGCCATCAGTGCCCATAACTACACCAAGCTTATTAAAGTAAATGCAGGCATTCCTCCCAGGACCATGGACCACTGTTCCCTAGCACCGGGCTGAGTGCCACCTGTGCTTTATAGATCAAGGATGTGCTGCAGGATTCCCAGAGCAGCTCCAGCTCTCGGCCCATCCCTGTCCTTCAGAAGTGCCAAAGAATAGTATCCTTACAAGAAGTCTGTGAAGTTGCATCATCAGAACAAACTGTTCTTAAAAGAGAGACAGATCCTCCTGTGGGGTTAGTTGCTGTTTGCAGAGACAGCGGGCTTCAGGGAGCCCACCTGAGCTGGGAGACAGGGTAGCCAGGGTCCAGGGCTCAAAGAGGGTAGTGGAGTTTGCTGCTGTGTCCCTTGGGGCACCTGGCCCCTCCCTCGCTGCCTATCTTAGTGGTCAGTGTTGGGGTTTACAGAACCCCATTTCAGTCCACAAGCTAAGGACAGGAAATCCCTGAGAAGTGCCCAAGGGAGAACCAGTCAGCTCCCAGCCATCTGTGGAAGAGGGGCCAGCTTGAAAAACAGATGCATACAGGGCAGGGTGGTGTGTGAGGAGAGGCTGTCCTCCTCCTGTCCTCCTTGCCCTGGGGACAACAACCTCAGCCAGGAATTCTGCCCAGTTTGTTGGAGAAACTGCAGCCCCTTCCACAAAGTTCTCTCTCGTTTGTTTTTTAGGCTCAACAAATACTGTTCCTACCTCCAAAAGATCATCCATCCACATTCAAATAGAAACTGTAACAGCCAGAGCCCCCGACCTAGGATGAACCCCAAGGTGTCTGTATGTACAGGCTGACAGTTCACTTTTAGCAGATGCAGGGTCCTTGGTCAACACCAGTGCCCACTGTTTTCACTGGATCTTCCCAAATAAGTAATGATTTTTATTCTGCCACCTAAATCTAATCACTCTGGACACAACCAAATATACAGACTCACTTCCTGCTCTGCAACGGCCAGGAGTGGCTGAGGGTTCCTAGGTTGCCATCACCAGAGGCTAAGGGGCCAGTGAGCAGGTGGGGGTGCTGGGCTGTGTGCGCAGGGGTTTCTGGAATTTCTCAGCCCCTATCAGGGTGGCCAGAATAGGGGAGTAATTCTTGAGTCTGACGCCGTATCTGTGATTAAGCTGACACAGGTGGATGTAAATGACTGACCATGACAGCTTCTAGATACATCTGCGTCATAGGAAGGCTCACTAGCACTATAGTAACACACACCACCACACAGGAGAACAGGATATGGACAAAACTGTTGGCTTACGTAATGGTGACCTGCCAGTTAGCAGGCAGATGACTTGGTAATCAAGGCAGGACTATAAAAGTGTAGAAAGAGTCAAACACAAATCAGCTGACTCAAATACACAATTAAGTGTCTTTCTTTGTAGCCTGTTTCCACAATGTAAGTCACTGAATTTGTTTGTTGTTATTATGATTATTGGTTTCTTTTTGGTAGTGGTTGGTGGGGAAGTTTTTCTGATTTTTAAGTATAGTCTTTTCTGATCTTTGTAGTTACCAAAGAGATGAGAGCAAAGTTAAACCTGAACCATTCAAATGTGAATTCCCATATCCCTTGAGCCCAAACAAATTGGCCTGAACTTAAATCTTGCTTTCCTATCCCAGGGTCACATGGTTTACATGTTATTGTGTTCAGTTAAAGCCTGGTTTTTGGCTGCACGGGCCAAGTTCATGACCGTCTCAGGGAACTTCCAGAAGACATGCACTGTACCAAATAACAAAACATATCAAGAATGCATTGCCCCACTGAGTTCTGCTGGTGTCTGTGTAACAGCCTGTTTCCCGCCTTTTCCTCAGATTCAAGCTGAGAAATAAATGTGCAGTAAGAGGACTAAACTCACACACAAAGCAGGTCCCCCGCTGTCCCTCACTGGGCACGACTCCTGACTTGGGGCCGTTTTCTGCTGTGTCATTAGGGATGGCCTTCCAGAGACGGGCACCTTTTGAACAAAGACTGCCAAGCCCAGGAAAGGAAAGAGCCGCTGGTGAGTTCAAGGACAGCAGGGCCCTGCCTGTTGGAAGCCAGAGGAATGCTGGGGTGAGGGGACCCCACCTGCCGGCTGTACTAGCCCTGGTCCTTCCTGACTGAGACCGTTTAGGCAAAGAGGGATTCTCAGGTCCTTCCTTGGATTGTTGGGGTGAAGGCTGGGCGAGGACATGGGAGACTGCTCTACTGATGGAGGGAGGGTGGGGGCTGGACAGGGCAGACGGAGTGAGGGACAAATAGATTCCTTTCCCTCCTTTCTTCCTTCCTTCCTTTCTTTTTTGTTATAGTTGTTTTTGAGACTGGGTCTCTCTGTAGCCTCAGCTGGCCTAGGCCTCTCTATGTTGACCAGGCTAGCGTTGATCTCATAGACATCTGTCTGCGTCTGCCTCCTGAGAGCTGGGATCAAAAGTGTGTACCACCACCCTTGGCACAAATCAATTCTTAATCCATGTGGAAGGAGCAGACAATGGGGTTGGGTGGTTTGATATTTGGAGCTATAACCAAACCAACATAAAAGCAATCTGTGTAGATAAAATTGTTATAAAATGAATCCCTCTCATTTTCGATGTTTACAAGTTCAATATAAGACTCCGTCATCTTTACCCTGATGTCCATCACTGTTGCCCTCTTAAATACCGTCTCTGGCCCATGGGCTCCTGTGGACCCTCAGTCACCCTATTCCTCCTCCTGCAGAGGCACAAGGAACAGGAGCAGCTGACATGGCAGCTCTGGGGACCGTGGGCAGCTGTGGGGACCGTGGGCAGCAATGGAGTCCAAGAGCAGACTATGGAGTCCACCAGCAGCTGGGGGGGCCCATGGTAGCTGTGGGGCTATGGGCAGCTGTGGGGTCCACAGGCAGACTGCAGCTACTGGCCCGAGTTGGCCACATATCTTCAGTGGGGTCAGTGTGGAGGCACTGCACGTCTGTGAGCCTCGCTGTCCTTCTCTGTACCACGAGCCTCACAGCAGCTGTGCCTCCCACAACCTCAGGCTGACTCCACGAAGCACACAGGGAAGGTGCCCCATGTCCGTGCTTGGCGGTACCACCACTGTTGGTTTACCTATGTTCAGCATTTAGCCAGTGCCTGTCTGCCTACACTGACCACCTTAGACATGGCAATGAAAACTGTCCTTTAACCCAGTTCTGGCAGTGCGTTTTTGTGTATTTGGAAGTGACAAAGCCAGGAGGCAGCAGGGGTCTCCTCCCCGAGGTGGGGGGGGCACTGTTTGCTCCTCATAGAAGATTCAAGATCCTGTATCTTTGGGGCTGCATAAGCTAGACCCATAAGGCACCATATCACAGATCAATGCCCCTAGAGAGACCAATGCTCCAATCCCTGGGGCCTTTGAATATGTGACCTCATCTGGCAAAGACCCACCAAGGAAGTGGCAGGGGAGGGGAGTGGCTGCTGTCCGCTGATGCCAAGATGCAGTGATTGGCCAGCATTGCCCCAGGGCACCTGGGTTAGTGACAGGGCTTCTCTGTGGCAGAGGAGGATGGTCTGCCATCATCTCTGGCTTTGCAGATGGAAGCAAGACCATGAGCCGAGGAACACGGTGCCTCTCTCAGCTGAAACACATGACGATGGCCCTCCCCTGGGCCTGCAGGGGCCTGCAGGAGGACCCAGCCAACAATGTGATGTCAGCCCCATACAACCATATCCAGAGTCACAGGTGATAACAGATGCTGTGTAAGCCGCCATGCGAGGTGACTTGTTGGAGCCATACGGGGAATTATCCAAAGCTTCCCTACCACAAGGTGGCCCTGTTGGTGAGTCCTGAAAGACCAGTGTGGCAAAATGCAAGCTGGTTTCTAGTCTAGGTTTCTCAGTTACTGCTCTGGCTTCCCTACAGGATGCTAAAGGCTTCTGCTCAATGACGGTACCTCCCGCACTGCACGCACATTTGCTGGGGCAGGGGGAGTTGGAGACATGGCTCAGGGATTAAGAGCACTTGGTGCTTTCTCAGAGGACTGGAGTTCCGCTCCCAGCATCCCGTACTGGGCAGCTCACAACCTCCTGTCACTTTCTCCAGCTCCACAGGATTGATCCGACACCCTCTTCTGGCCTCTGTGGGCACCTGTGCCCATACGTGCATACACACTGTAATCATCACCACCACCATCATCATCATCATTGTCATCACCACCATCAATCTTTTAAACAGAAGATGCACGTTTGACGCAGCTGCACACTGCTTTGAGAGAGTGCCCCTTCATGACAGTGGGGTCTGGGGTGGTACATGGCTCTGCACACTCCTTACTGTTGAGGTTGTATTTTTGTGTTCACTGAAGTATCAGTCAGCCCTGTCCTGAGGCTGTTGGAAGCAGGGAACACAGAGCCAGTACCTCCTAAAGGCAGGCAACGCTGCACTCAAGGGGGCAAGGCAGGCGCCAAGCCCTCCGAACTATCTTCTCTATGAAAGTTGTCTCTCCTGGCTCAGTGTTTGCAATTTGATTAAAAACAGGAAACACCCATTCCCCTCCTGCCTTGGTCCTGACAGGATCCCCAGTCTTACTCCTTCCAGCTCATACTCCACACACACTTGGGTCATTTTACATGGCAAGATGTATGGTCTCTGAACTCCCTGGACATGCTTAGCAATCACTAAGGAGCTAGCTTGCACTTATGGTCGTGTGTGTGCATGCACATGCATGTGGATAGTTTTGTCCACGCAGGATGCTCATGCTGGTGGAAGCCAGAAGCTGATGCCAGGTGTCCCCCTCAATCATGTTGCTGCCTTAGTTTTCTGAGACTGGATCTCTCACCAGAACTGGAGCTCATCATTTCAGCTAACCTGACTGGCCAGCGAGCCCCTGGGATCCTTCTGTCCCACGTACACAGTGTTGGGGTTATAGCTACACAGTGCCACGCCTAGTTTTTATGTGGGTCCTTGGGATCTGAACTCAGGTCTTCATGGTTGCGAAGCAAGCACCTTACCCACTGAGCCATCTCCCCACTCCAGTTGTGTGGTTACAGATATTCATTAGCTCATTTCACAGAGACAAGCCCGGTGCACAGTAATATGTGCAACCGGTTGCCAAAAAGAACAGGATTGCTTTACATCTTGCAAATCTCCTCAGCGTGCGTCTTATTTGAAGAAGTGGGTCTTCATACACCTACTGACGCTTCCCAGCTCCTCAAGAGAAACTTCAAAAAGATGCCCACAAGCGTCGGCGTTCAGCCTCTCCATCACGGCTGCTGTCCCCAGGACATTGCTAACACAAATGTGTTCTGCTGTTTCCTCCTGACTGTGAGATCGGTGATGAGGCGGGCAGGGTGCCTGCACAGTGGGAGGCCCTTGCTGCCTGGACTCGAGCCACAGGCTGTGTGACCCACCGTCCTGTCTACACTATCGGTGCGCACCACCACAGCAGGCGAGGGCCCTGACGTCTACACTCCCTGCCCTGGACGATGGACCATGTTTGTAGACTAGAGTGCAGGAGGAAGCCCCGTGCTCCCCGAACGTCATCATCAAAGCTGGGGCTCCTCACAGGCTGTGGAACACATAGCTTTGGTTGTTTGCTCCTTCCTGTAAACGCAGCGTGTTCTCAGATTGTGGTGGAATCTGCTCCGTCTGTCTGCGTTCCCATTTCTGGACGGAAACAGGTGGCAGAGCTGGGCACCACGCGCCCCCTGCTGGGCAGTACTGGAAGTGGCCGGCTGGGAAGCGCGCCAGTGCCTGGGACCAAGTCCAGCCTGTCCAGCAGAGCTTTTCATGGTCTGCTTAAGAGACAAGTTCAGAACATTCTAGATCCTTCAGCCTTACTCTACTTACCTTCAATTTGGTGAATTGTTAACGATGCAAAGTTGCTTTGCTGAATGAAACCCGATTAAATATTTAGTGACACTGAATTTTCTGTAACACCAACGAGTAGGCAACTTCAAAGGAAAGTCACAGGGTAATAGCCAGCCACCACAGCCACCGGCATTTGGATAGTCAGTCTCCCTGCGTTTGGGAGCATAGATTCTGAGAGAGGAGGGGGTGAGAACAAGAGAGAGGACACAAAGAAAGTGAAGAGGAAATAAAAGAAGGAGGCTGAGAGAAAACCTGCCTTTACTTCTAAGCGACAACTTCTGCTCTAACCCTACCGAAGATACCTAATAGTCACCATTTCACATGCAGTGGGGCTGTGGCTGGACACCAGCCATCTTCACATTCATGTATTCTTGGAGTTACTCAGATTTGAACACATTCACATTGGTGATCCTTCACAGCGTGCACAAAAGCCATAACTATGTCATACTTGTTGACCTGAGTCCACCCAACATCAGGGATACTCTGAATGGCCCTCAGATAGTTCTTCCCGTGTGAGGAGACCCCCAGTTACCCACCTCCACAGGAGTTCAATGTGGAATATGTCACAGGGTGTTAACTGAGCACTCCATGCATGTGAGGCACTGTGCAGCCTCTGAGTTGGGATATTTAGACATCCCCACCAATGGTGCCCAGACAGGATGAGCTTTGTGGTCTCTGAGGACACTGTTGTGGGTATTGAAGACTGGGAACCTTCCTCACACAGGATGTGATATTTGAAGTGTCCTTGAAAGATTTCTGTGATTATAACAGGCACAAATGTGAGGACCACTTGTTTCATCTTAACAGAGCCTTAAGACAGGGATGTTCTAGAAATACACAGTGGAGGGACCTGGGATGTGGCTCAGTGGCAGGGTGCTTGCCTAGAAGGTATGGAGCCCTGAGTTTGATCTCCAGCACCATGTAAGCTGGACACTGTGGTGCCTGTAAGCTCAGCACTTGGGAGGTGGGGACAGGAGGGACAGAAGTTCAAAGTCATCCTTGGTTATATAGTGAGTTTGAGATCAGTCTAGCTACATGACATGCTCAAAAAAAGAGAAAGAAATGCTAGAATAATTAAACATTTCTTTAAAAATACTTCACTATCGAGAAATAATAGCTTGCTGGTAAGAGGAATTACTCTATCGCATTCTCCCTTCAAAGCACCCACATTCTACAAAATTATGGGCTGTTCACACCCTAGGATGCTTACACTGACTTCCTGTCACTCCCCATTTCTTCCCAGATGGCAAGTTCTACCTCCCCAGAGAATTCTGATGGAGGCCAGCCTGGTGTTATCTGTGTGAGGAAACAAACTTTGGTTCCTCCTCTTTATCCATCCCCAAGACCACCCCTCCCCCAACTGATGCCTACCGCCGTGGGTCTAGGAGCAAAGAGGTGAGCTTGGTGTGCATTCCATTATAGAAGTGGTGAGGTGACACCATCCTGATGGCAACGTGTGACTGAGTCTGCCACCTGTGTCCTGCAGGTCAATACAAGGTGGAAAAGCACTTGGAGCAGCTCCTGGTGGGAGCTAAGGAAACACAGGCTTGAGCCACATCCACAGTGACAGTGGAGGCCTGGGCTGGGTCTCCTGACCCTTCACCAGGTGAAGTCAAACCACTGGGTTCCCGTGTTCACCGACCTCGGCAGCCCTACGAGGGGGGTTTGTGACTAACAACGAATGAGGGTGTGGAAGCCACAGAGATGCTCAGCGTTCAGAGCACTGGCTGCTCTTGCAGAGGACCGGGGTTCAATTCCCAGCACCCACACGGCAGCTCGCAATCATCTCTAACTCCAGTTTCAGGGGATCAATGCTCTCTTCTGACCTCTGCGGGCATTGCATGACACGGGTGCACTTACATACATGCAGGCAATACACTCATACAAATAAAACATAAAACAAAATATTTTTTTAAAAAAAGAATGAGAGTGAGCAAATCTGTCTTCTTCCACTTGAACTAGATACATGATCACATGTTCATAAGAATCTCGCATGTGAAAGTCATCTGGGGGTTTACCCTAGCACATGAATATGTGTCATGTCATTTCAGTGGCATAGGCTCCCAGGCAGCAGAAAGCCAGGAGGCTCATGGGCAGGGGCAGGCAATCTAAAGGAGAGAAAGGCTGAGGCAGGTGGGCATCAGGCCAGATGTGTCTGACTCATGAGTAGGTTTCCTCTCTGAGAACCATTCTGGGATGGGTTTTTAAGGATCAGAGACTCAGGGCTTGGGTACCAGAGCAGATGGGAGAGGGGCACCCCACGACTCTCACAAGCTTAGACTATGGTGAGGATGAAGTATTAGAAATTTGTGCCCACAAGGCCAAAAGCAAGCAGAACCCCAGTGACCTGGGAGAGCTGCTCCCGAAGCCAGAGTCCTGCTTCTCGAGGTGCCTGTGGCTGATTTCTCAGTACGGATGGGACCCAATCTCTGGCTTTACTGAGCCAGTCACACACAGGGAGCTTAGAGCCACAAACCCCAGCCTCCAGGGATCTGAGCAGCCTGTACAATGCCTCCAGTAATGCACACAGCTAAGCTCTGTGACATCCTGACCTTTACAGAGAATCACCCTCAGCCACTTGGCCCACTCCTCTTTCCAGGGGGAAAGGGATCCAGGTCCTCCTGTACTTGGGTCTTGATGCTCCCAGCCTCCCACAGGGCTGAGCCTCACACTCGCTAAGTGTAAGAAACTGTCCTCATTATTCTGGGAGTATTCAACGAAGGCCATATGCAAATGCAGTTCTGGAGTTAACGCCCAGAAACTCAGCTTTACTTTGCAAGAAAGAAGGCCACCAGTCCTTCTGATGGTGCAACTGAGCTCAGCGCTGCTGTGCCCTTCCACACTGAAGGGCAGTGCACAGCCCAGCTGCAAACACACCAGCTTGGAACATGGCACAGCTCTGTGCTCTCCTTTGACTCAGTGTTTTCCTGTTCGTCGCTCCTCAGCTAACTTCAAATTCTTCTTTGTATTTCACAGTCACTTTTATCTGGGAGTTAGTTGTAACACATCTCACTGTTGATCAATAAACCCAAGTGAACACAGAAGATGAAAAAAAACACACACCACACTAGCTCCTAAAATACAGCTCAGATCAGAGATGAACTGCGGACGTGTGCTTTTGGGCAAGTTCTGCCCTGATGCAGAAACAAAATGAAGCCTTGTGAATGTGACTGAGGATAAACATAAAATGTGAAAGGAGCGGCAACCACAGGACGCCAAGCCAAGAGAGCAAGATGTGATGTAACTGCCCGGAGTCGGCCGCGTCAGTAACAGCAGACGTGGAAGTGAGACTCTATCAGTAACAGCAGTCACAGGGGGAAGCGAACCTGCTTGACTACGCGACATGTTACAGACGAGTGCCAAAAGTTAACTTTCAAAAGTAGAGCGATAATTAAACAAATTATGATAGAGTACTATGTGACAATAAAAAGTATAAATGGAGAAATTCCAATAACAGAGAAATGGTCATAACAGAGGACAAGAAAAAATTCCAGCTTATAATGCTGCCTGCCCCACAGAGCTCAAAACGATCAAAAGACGTGGCATTTAGTCTCATGACTTTCAGTATACTCTTCGTGTTCTTCACGAGGTGAGGATAGGGAAGGGAGAGGCTGCCGGGCGGGCACCTCAGACTGGGTCCACAGCAGATGGCAAGTACCCAAGGGGATGACCCACAGCAGACGTATAAGGGGAATGAACCAGGGAAATGAGTGGCGGGAGCTTCATCCAGGAGACCCAGCACCCAGAGGCAGAGCTGTTGGGGCTGGAGCAGCTGTCCCTGGACAGTAGAGTCTGACTAGGTAGGAGGATTCTTACAGTGACTATGGAACATTCGGCAAGACGAAATGACTCAGCACTGAACAGCAGAGCAATGGCTGGTCCACATCTGCGATGCCCTGTGCGCTCTGTCTCCAGTTCCTGTCCTTGCAGTCTCAGCAAGGCCGGCCCCAGAGCAGGCGAGGAGATGCCTTTATGAAAGAACTTACCACACGCTACCAGCAGGTTGCCTCCCTGTGCCTTATTGACCCTCTATGACTGCACCATGCACATTTTATCTGTGTAGACTATGCTCCACATCTTTAATAAGTGAAAAGCAAGGGTTCCTTCCTTCGTTGACCAGTGCAGGCTGAGCATCCGTAATCACAGGGTCTAGACTCCAGAGTGAGTCGGGAGGTTTGGGGCCTTCATCACACCACCCGGACTCTCTGCTGGAGGTATGCCAAGGCCGACCACACACACTGGAAAGGGCCAGGGACATGCACTGTCTGCCCTTTGCTGTTACCCTTTCTGAAGACACTTGCCATCTGTGCAGCACAGGTGACACCCACTCTAGCTCCTGGGCTGGGCTCACCCCTCACTGAAAATCCCAGGGTACAGGGATGCCTTCGGCCACAGTGATTGGCTCAGGGTGGCCAGGCGAGGTAACGATTGTGCTGGAAGGAAGCTGTGCTTCAACAATAAGCATTTCGTCTGATGGGGAAGATTTCTCCAGCAAGCGGCGGAATGCTATTTCAACCCACTGACGTTCAGTGCAGGTGTTCGTGGGACAAGGACGTGTGTCCTGAGACTACAGGGCAATGGGGCTCAATAACCCCACACTGCACAGAGCAGGTCCAGTCCAGAGGCTTGGGACCCATGCCGGGGAACCCAGAACGCTCCAGAATTCGAATCAAGGGAACTCCAGAAGTAGAGCCTCTCCTAAAGGTGAGCCAAGGACATGGACGGAGAGACTCAGAGGAGACAGGCACATGCCCAAGCCCTTGCTGTGCCAGGAAATGGGGGCTTTTCCCTATTATCAGGCAACAGTTGCGTGTTGGACTGAGTGCTCACAGGACAGAGATACAGAGGGACAGGCGTCCCCTCTCCATGGGTGCCAGGCCCCTGAACTGAAGAGCCAGTGAGTCCCATATTCAGGAGAAAGTCAAAACAGCCTGCTTTGTTTAAACCCTTGTCCTTCTAACACTCAGTCTTTGAGTTCCTTTAACAATGGGTCCCTGAGTCCGAAACAAGAGGTAAAGGCCCAAGGCCCTGGGACACAAACAGGTCACTGAGGAACAGTAAAGAGGGCTCACTTCCCGCGGGCCTCTAGCCAGCAAGCTTGTCTGTCAGGCCAACTAGTTCAAACCAGTTCAAACAAGACTGAGGCCAACCTGATAACGCTTCATCTGAAGCCATAAACCTATCAGCCTTCTCTTGTTTAAGTTGACCAATCCAAAATTAGGGGAGGAGAACCCACTAAAATCCTTAGAGCCCAGGTCCTCCAGGGTCCAAATTCCCCTCTCCATTTGAGGGAGCTTTATCTTTGTTTCAGTATGTGTGTGTGTGTGTGTGATTCTTTATATGTTTGGATGTGATTTTTCACGTTTCAGTAAATGTTTGTTTGCCCATTGCTCTCTGCTGGTCTGAGATATTTCTTTCCTGTCTTTTAATTCTTTAATTGGCTGTCAACTCTAAGAGGCTCTGAGACCTGCTCTGGGAAGCAGGACAATGGCCCATGCAGAGGCTGGTTCCTTTGGGGTCTAGTTCTACAGGGACAGCCCACCACCCACTTTGAGAATCTGAACACCTGTGAAAGTGATAGTCATTTATTAAATTAATTAAATTGTGTGTGTGTGTGTCTGTGTGTGTCTGTGCATGCACATGAGTTTATGTGCACCGTGTGAATGCAGAGCCCATGGAGGTCAAAAGAGGGCATCGGTACCCAGAGCTAGAGTTACAGATGGTTGTGAGCCACCATGTGGGTGCTGGGAACTGAACCCAGGTCTTCTGCAAGAGCAGTAAGCACTCTTTTTTTTTCACTATTCTTTTTTTTTGAGCTTTTTAAACTTCATACTGTAGTGGCTCCAAGTGGAGACCCCCAAATCGTACCAGCCAAAGTAACTTCATTTTCTTCATTGTGTATAAAACAGCCACTTTAAACTTCAGAGGCTAGAAAAGTGGCCAGCTTCAAGGTCAGGTCTGAACTTAGCTGACTGCTTTCTCTGGAGTAGCCGACCTTGGTCACCTCCCAGACACCGCAGCTGTGCTTCTGCCTGGCCAAGGAGCCTAAATCACAATAGTAATTGGAAAGTTCCTTATGGTCAAGGTCTCTGTACCTCTGTTAAGAAAAGAACTAACACAAGCTCGTTCTGGCTTCTGTGGTTTGCTTATCTGCTAACTTGGCCGTCCTGACCCTGCTCAGGACCACCTGGCATTACTCATGTGTGATGAAATTCTCATGGCATTTTGTGGGTTTTGTCTGGTTTCACCCTCCCCTGAGGCCCTGAGGCCTTAATCTGACTAAGGGGCTACTGACAGCGATTGCCCTAATAAATGTGACCAATTTAAAATTTGAATTGGGTCTGATGGTCTTCTCCCAGTGGTTTCAAACTCCCTGACAATACATTTCCACTCAAATCCAGACCCCTCCCCCATCCATGCCTCCCCCATCCTCTCACTGAACCCTATGCACTCTGCCATACATGCCGAGTCTTATTCATTCAGGTGTTTGTACCCAAATATCCTTCAGTGTAAATGTGTCCACTGGAGTCTAGTCAGCCCATCCAGAGGTCGTATGTATGTCATACTCTCCCTCACCCAGCAGCAATCAGTCTCAAATAGTTCTCAATCTAGTGCTGGTCCACCACCTATTTCTTACCTCCCCTTTGGCCCCTTGTTTAATTGAGTTCACATGGGTCCCATGCTCGATGCCATATGTGCCGCAGGCTCAGATGAGCAAACCTCCAGTATCCTGGAGGCCTCCACCTCCCTGTGTTCATGAACAGCCCTGGCTCTCACAATCTTTCTGCCTCCTCTTCCGTAATGGTCCCTGAGCCGTGGGTGGGTGAGGTTCCATATAGGAGTCCCATCCTACACTCTACAGTCTCTTATTCTCCAGAACTTGGCCAGTTGTGGCCTTCTGTGTGCATCGCACTCTGATGTACAAGGAAGCCTCACTGGTGAGAGTTGACGGGTGCATCAGCCCTCTTTCTACCCCTTATTCCGCTGTGTTCCATGAGCCTTGGTTGTAGAGATTCGACTGCAGATGTGTCACCTGGTACTGGGTATCTCCCAGACGTATGTTCTCTGTGCCTGACCAGATGTGTAACTCTGCAGTAGCCTCCATCTGTTGCAAAAAGAAGCTTCTTTGAAGAGTGCTGTATGGAATGCTTGTCACCGAAAGGGAGGTCTCTTCTATCTGGCACTGCGTTCCCTGCCAAGCAGCTCCCAGGTGTACATGTGCATCAACGTTCAGACACTCTGTGTGCATTTCTCATAGGATTTCTAGGGCATCACTTTTCCCTCTAGGTTTCCTATTCCCCCCCCCCAACATTCACTTATCTCCATTCTTTTTTTCTCACATCCAGCTTCCCTCCTCCCTCCCTCCCTAGTGATGGTGCTCCCATTATCCCCATCCTCTCCCCAATACCTTCCAACCCCCACCATCCTTCCTCTCCTGACTTCCCTCCCTTCCCACACCATGGTTCCTGCATGCCCCTCCCTCCTCTCCTCCCTGCCCATTACTCCCACCTTTTTCCACCTCCCTCAGGTGACACTTGTTCCCTACTGTCCCCCTTTCAGGTTGATGCTTGTCCTTTACCTCCATGTGTCCTTTCCCTTTACCTGGCTCCTGGTGTTACAGCAGAATTTACACACTCACATATAAGGGATTGGTGCTACAGTCCACAGATGAGGGAGAACGTCACTGGCTTTTCTGCATTTGTGTTATTTCACTTAGTATATCACTCTGCAGCTCCATCCATTTACCTGCAAATTTCATAATTTCATCTTTTCCGATGAGCAGTAAACACTCTTAACCACTAAGCTATCTCTCCAGTCCCAAATACACATATTTATAAATCGTGACTTTTTTTTTTTTTTTTTTTTGAGACAGATCTCACTATGTAGCCCTGGCTGGCCTGGAACTCATTGTGTAGACCAGATTGGCCTGGAACTCACAGAAATTGCCTTCCTCTGCCCACTGGGTGTTGGGATTAAAGGCATCCACCATTACACCCACCTGGCATGGGGGTCATTTCTCATGTCCTGCTATGAACACCCAACCTCTACGGTCCTTACTTTGATGGTCTGACAAAGTAAGATGGAGGGAGGGAGAGAGAGAGAGAGAGAGAGAGAGAGAGAGAGAGAGAGAGAAAGCCTGTGCTCTGAGCTTTTAAAGATATCATATTCTTAGCTTAAAATTAAGTCCAACTTTTGAATTTGACAAAATTC
Organism: Nannospalax galili; assembly: GCF_000622305.1. Taxonomy (NCBI): domain Eukaryota; kingdom Metazoa; phylum Chordata; class Mammalia; order Rodentia; family Spalacidae; genus Nannospalax; species Nannospalax galili. Next base: position 1,126,479 of record NW_008340118.1, on the reverse strand, counting down.
TTGTTATAAAATCATATGTTTTTAAATTTGGGTGACAGAAATTAAATAGAAATTTCCATTTTCACTTTGTCCACCGTTTACTGAAACACTGTGGAGGAAAAGGTACTAACCTCTGAAAGCAGACGATTTGTTCCCTACTTAATTTTTTTTTTTTTTTTTTTTTTTTTTTGGTCTTTTCAAGACAGGGTCTCCCTGTAGCCCCAGCTGTCTGGATTTACCATGGAGACCAGGCCGGCCTTGAACTCATAGAGATCCGCCTGCCTCTGCCTCCCGACTGCTGGGATTAAAGGTGTGCGCCACCACGCCTGGCTCCTACTTAATTTTTTTAAAGATGATCATTCAGAAATCCCAAGTGTGTATTTCAAGACTCTGTTAAGAAGCTGGGGACACGGCTCAGCGGTCAAGAGCACTGGCTGCCCTTGTAGAGGACCCAGGTTTGGGTCCCAGCACCCACATGGTGGCTAACAACCGTCCCTAACACCAGCTTCAGGGGATCCAGGGCCCTCTTCTGACTCCTGTAGGCATTGTACATACATGGTGTATTTTTATACATTCAGAAAAAAACACCCATACACATAAAATAAAAATAAATACATCAAAAGTTTTGATGAAAATATTACCGTTTCTTCCATAAATGATGTCCTACTATTTTCTCATCGCTATGACACCCTGAGGAAAATATCTGAAGGGAGAAAGGATTTACTTTGGCCCTAGTTCCACAGAGATACACGATCGTGTAAGAGCCGAGGCAGGGGAAGCATGGGGGAGGGGGGGCAGGAGCAAGAGGCTGGCTGGTCACACTGTATCCAGGTACCAGAGGGTAAACCAGAAGCAGGGCTGGGCTATAAATACTCAAAGCCCACTCTCAGTGAATGACCTACTTCTCCCAGCAAGGTTCCACCTCCTAAAGGTTCCATAACTTTCCTCAACAGAACCACCAGTTGGGGTGTTCAGACATATGAGTCTTTGGTGGACATTTCATATGGAAACCACCATAAAAGCATAAGTTCCTAGCATCCCCACCCCTGCCCCAGGGACCAGGGGTACAGCTTTTTTAAGTCCTGGAAAACGGTGTTTTGTAAGAGAATAAAGCATCATATAGCATTATTGCAATGACCAAACAATTAGAAAATCAAAGCAGCCCGACCGATGCCTGCCCAGGGGCCGGAAGAAGGGTGAAGACAGATTTACTTGGCACATGCACACTGGTGACGTCACAGTTAACGCTGCATCGTCTGGGTTTGTCTTCATCAAACCTCGTTGAACAGAAATTGAGATGGAGAGTCACCTTTGGGGGTGGTAACTAAGGAGCTGCCTGCTTCTGGCAAAATGTGTGGTCTTGGGTCAGTGAGATGATTCCACGGGCAAAGGCGCTTGCGGCCAAGACGGACAACCTTAGTTCGAGCCCCGACCCACATGGAACAGAGAGAGCCAACTCTGCAGGCTGTCCTCTGACCTCCCCGTGTGCGCTGTGACATTTGCATGCTCCTTCCCAGGTTAAACAAATGTGAAATGATGCTTTAAAGTACAGTCTTCGTTGGCCGCATACTCACACGGAGAACGGGAACTTAGTCTGTGAATTCGCTTCTCCTTTGGTCGAGGTGACATGGCAGCGGGGGCGGGGGGAGCTCAGAGCAGAGCGAGCAGAAAGCTTATTAGATGGCCTCAAAACAACTTTAAAATCTATAAATTGTTAATCAATTATGGTGCCCGTGATAAATGTTAAAGTTGCACTCATTTTTTTAATAGCCTTCCAATACGGTTTTACCAAGATCTGCACGCACAGCCCAAAGTATTTGCAATTTGCAATAGAAACTAGGAAGTAGGGGGTAAACCTAAAATGGATTTTTGAGTCCACTGAAAATTCTGCAAAGTCCTCACTGGGCCATCTGAGATCTAGTCTGATGCTGGTCTGCACTGGAATGTCAGGACCCCTACTGGTTGGCAGAACTCCCAAATGCCCAAAGGCAGCTCAGAGCTCTGTCTGGTTCCGCACCTCTGGGGGCCCAAAACGGGCAAGAGATTTGGTCAAGAAAAGACAGATCAGTAGATGCATTGCTATTTCAGTTAATGCGGAACTGGCAATTAGTTCCCTAGGGAAGAACAGAAAGCAAAGCACAGAGAGAGAGAGAGAGAGAGAGAGAGAGAGAGAGAGGAGAGAGAGAGAGCAAATGAAAGTATGGTTCTTAAGACTAGTCCAAAAAGGTAAATGAACGGACTGTGTGAGGAGCGTCGGGGGTTACCTGAGCTTAATCACCAAAACCCACATAAAATCTGGGTACAGCAGCATGTGCCTGCAACCCCAGTGCTGGGAGGCAGACAGGAAGACTCCTGGGGCTCGCTGGCCAGCCAGCCTAGCTGAGGAAATACAAAGCAACCAAGATAGACACCTGACATCAACCTCAGGCCTACATACGCGCGCATGCACACACACACACACACACGCACACACCACTGCTCAGCTTTACGTGTATGATTGACATTGACAGTCGTGGGAATGATGTGAATCCTTTAGAGGGAGTTACTTCACTGGCCCCAGGCCTGAAAGTTCCCAGCACCTACTTAGGGACACTGAATGAAGCCATCCGTGCCACGGTCCCAGCAAGACATGAGCCCTGCATGACATTCCACCCTGAGAAGACATATTTTAATTTTTCTTCTCTGACCCTCATCACAGAGCAGAGACAATGCACTAAGATTTTATGTATTTGAATTCTAGTAAGATCTATGTCCTTTGGCTGTTTTTTCTTTTTGAGACCCAGAAATATTGATTCCCCCAGATGCCTCACAGTATTCTGCCTTCTTCCTCTACTGGTTTTTAAGACTGGGCTTGAGAGAAATTTGGGGTTGTGATGGTGAAGTAGTTCCATGGGGCGGAGTAGGAATGGGGTGCGGGGTGCCTGATAATTAGCCCAAGACGCTGCCTACAACATCGTCTGTGTAAAGTGGCATTGCTCGTTTGTTTGCTTATTTGTCCCTTTTGTTTCAGTTTAGACAGGGTCTCATGTAGCCAAGGCTGGCCCTCAATTTGTATATAGCCAAGGATAACCTTGAATTTCTGATTTTCCTGCCTCTACTTCCCAAAGGCTGAGCTTACAGGCCTGGTTTTGTGTGGTGCTGGGGATCAAACCCAAGACTTCCTGCATACTAGGCAAGCACTCTACCAACTGAGCCATATCCATAACTCTAAAGTAGATGGCTGAGGTGGATCCATGTGTCTGACTGCCACCGTGAGTATTTAAAATGACTCACATACTTGAAAGCGGTTCAGGAACTCGAATTAATCAATACTACAGAATCCGTGATGTGTGTCTGATCTGTGCTAAGGGCTGGAAGACGCTCTGGGAACTTGGGACCAATTAGGCTCATCCTGCCTTCCCTAGGGGGCAGCCAAACAGCAAGAGAGGTCCATTTAGGAATGAAAAAGGCAAACCCACTAACCCTCAAAGACACTCTCAAATGAGGAAAGAAAATCTGAACACAAGTTTGATGCTGGCATGCTTGAATGAATAGCTCTATCATTTTGATTTGGAAAACAGTCTCTGTTTAGCCCATGAGAATGGAATATCAAGAATTAAGGACCTAAAGAGTGCCATTCCTGGGCACATGTCAAAACAAACACAAGAGACTCTTCTGCTTATATTCCTGTCCAAGAATGAAACAATTGGGGCATATATTTAGCATACAGTAGGAAAATTCATTTGTCTATAGATATGACAGACATAGGGTTTTCTCTAGGATCTATGACCTCTCTAGCCATTTGTATTTGACTGTATTTACAGTGCCACCCATGAATTCCCTCCCATTGAGAGGACTTTAGCTTAATTAGATAGCTGTTGATTACCCCTAGATAACAGTGCCACCAGTGCCCCAGTGGAGGTAGTTTGCTGTGCCGGTTGTGGTGGTTTTACAGCTGGGTTGGACCACTAATTGGTTTTTTTTTTCCCTTAGCAGCTTGCGTAGTGTCCTCTGGAACCATGAGAGCTCGTCTTCAGGGAGGAGGCTTCTGGGTCAGTTCCAGCTCCACTGCTCCAAGTCCTGTGTCCACACCATGTCCTGTCTTCAGCAGTAGGGTCTTACCATCAAGTTCTGGGAGGCAATCAAAGGCCGTGGCAATAGCCTGTTATTTCGGGAATCTCTTGGACTACACTGACCAACAACTTGAAGGGAGGTTTCCCTGTCTGGCACTGTGTTCCTTGTTATATAACCTTCAGGCACACACATGCACTCATGTTCAGATACTGTATGTGTATTTTTTAGGAGTTTTTGAGTTAATATATTTCCCTCTGGTCTTTTATACCCCCCCAGCTTTCTCTCTCTCTCTCTCTCTCTCTCTCTCTCTCTCTCTCTCTCTCTCCCTATCTAACCTCCCTCCTCCCTCCCCAGTTTAAGTACCCCCATTTTCCCCTTGATAATACCTGTCTCATATTATCCCCCTCTCTTGAGCTCCTTCTTCCCCTTTACCCCCACAGCTCCTTGTCTGTCCTTCCCTCCCCCTTCCTGGTTGAGTGCCCCCATTTTTACTACTTGCCCTTTGGTAACATCTGTTTCCTGCTATCCCCATCTTTCAGGCTCTTTCTTCTCCTTTCCCTCCATGCTTCCTTTCCATTTTCCTGGCTCCTGGTGTTACATCAGGATATATACTCACATACAGGGGACTGGTGCTAAGATCCACAAATGAGGGAGAACATACGTTGTTTGCTTTTCTGAGTCTGTGTCATGTCACTTAGTATAGCAGTTTCTAGTTCCATCCATTTACCTGAAAATTTCATAATTTCATCTTTTCTTACTACTGACTAGAACCTTATTGTGTAAATGTACCACATTTTCACTATCCATTTGTCAGTTGAGGGACACTTAGGTTGTTCCCATTTCTTATCTACTGTGTAGTTCCACAACTAGTCACACACGGAAAATATATGTCTGAGAGATGCCCAGCCCAAGTGACACATCTCAGTGGGCCCTCTACAGCTAAGGCTCATGGAGCCTAGCAGAACAGAGAATAGAGAACCCTAACACATCCCTCAGCTCTCACCAGCAAAGCTTCCTCATACAGAGCGCCATGCACACAGAGAATCACAACTAAGTTTTAGAGAATAAGAGGCTGCAGAATGTGTGCCCATGGATAGACTCCTGTACTAAACCTCAGCCACCCACGGCTCAGGGACCATCGTGGAAGAGGGGGCAGAAAGACTGTAAGAGCCACAGTTCGTGCATGACCATAAGGAAACAGAGGCTTTCAGGCTTCTGGGAACTTGCTCATGTATGAACTTGCAGCAATGGTGACAGCTTGCACAAGACCCATACTGACTCAATCAGATAAGACCCAGAATAGATCGAGGAAAATGGACAGCAGCCCCAACCCACGCCAAGGAACTATTATCAACTGATCACTGCGGGGTGAGGGAGAGCAGGTCTTCTTTTAGTGCGAGACTCTAGATAGGCTGACGAGACTCCAGTGGGTGAACTTGCACCAAGGGACATCTGGGTACAGATACTTGACTGGATAGGACCTAACATATATGACAGAATGCTTGCCATGCAGGCACAAAGACCTGACTTGATCTGCAGAACCCACATAAAAAGCCAGGCATGGGTGGCATGTGCTTAATCCCAGCACTGTGGGGACAGAGACAAGAGGATCCTAGGCTCACTGGCCAGGCAGCATCCATGAATCAGCAAGCCGCAGCTCCCAGAGAGACTGTGTCTCAAAAAAAAAAAAACAAGGTAGATAGCACCAGAGGAATAAAAGGCAGGCAGGCCGCTGACCTCCACATTTATATGGACACATGTGCACTTCCTCTCATGAACATACACACACACACACACACACACACACACACACACCAAATGAGAGGCACATGCACATTCTTCATGTAGCAGACCCAGCCAGCTTGTGCCATCAGGCATCAGTGCTCACACAATAGGGATGAAGGAGCAGGAATTTCCCCCGGGCTCTGAACTCAAGGGACAGAGAACTGACATAGTACCTTGGCAACATACTATGAAGCCAAAACAAGCCAGAAAACTGTAATTTAAAACTTCAAAATCTTCAGGGAGAAAAAAATCCAGGTCTTCCAATGGATGCACCCATTCTTTAAGAACCTGTCGGCATCTACTCCTCAAACTGGGTTCAGGGTCCGTGCTGGCAGCTATGTTACGTTTGGTCTAGAGTGACATCTGCTGTGCTCTGTGCTGTTGCAGGGTCATCTTCAGTATCCCACTGGTGGCCACTCCGATAAATTACAGCCAGGCTCATGGCCACATGAGTGACAAAGACAAACCCAGGCTCCTCACGCCGTGGGGAGTTTCTTGCTTTTTCCTCCAGCGTTTCTCTGAACATAACAATGCTGCTGAGTCTTTGGAATCTCTTGCCTTTCCTCATGGTATCATTTAAGGAAATACAGATTAAAATGCTGAAACCCCACCTGCCTCTTCTCCACAAAATCTATCATTATTTTGGCAGATTTCCTCAAAATGATCCTTATCAAACCATCAATTAACACTGTTGGTCTTGTGTGTCTCCCATAACTCTCTTAAAAGCCTCTTCCCCTGGTACTACCCTAACCACCAAGACGTCCAGGGTGCCTATGTGCTTAGCCATGGCGGTCTATGCCAAGAGGAAGTAACTCACAGTACACTGTCCCAAGGGAAGCTGGTATTCTGTTTCCTTATTAAAGAATAAGATCTCATTTCTACCTTAAAAATATGGCTAGCATCTGCTTCTGGAAACTTTGGTGGATACAGCAAGCATTAGAAATCAAGAATGAAAATTAAATGGTCGGCAGCTGAGCAAGGGAAACAATTTTACATTTTTCTGGCATTTCTCACATTACATAAGCTAGGAAGCATCTTGAACTGATGAAGTCAGCTCTGGCTGACCGAGTCCTCATCAAGGAAGAGCCCTGGTTTGGTTAGAGACATGCCAGGAATTAAGGAAAAGTGACAGTCGAACATTTCCAGACCCTTTCTCCTACTGACCTCAATTCAGACTATCACAATGGTGAGGGTCATTGTCCCATTTTAAATTTAACCCTCAGACTGCAGGGAGGCGACCTCACATGGCCTTGTTCTAGAGAGTTAACTGGATCCTCAAGTTTCTGACCCTGGGGTCAGTGCCCTAAGCCTCTGGGACTAATATATCAACACGGTACAAATTCTAGTGCATTTCCCACACCAGCCCTTGCTCAGCGGGACGGGTTTGAGTTGTGGGTGACATTCCTCTGTTCAAATTCCTGTGTGGTTTCTGAGGCCTGAGTGGACTCCAGTTAATGGAGATGGAGTGTAGTCGGAGCCCGCATGGACATGTGTGGAGATGGAGTGCAGTCGGAGCCCGCATGGACATGTGTGGAGATGGAGTGCAGTCGGAGCCCGCATGGACATGTGTGGAGATGGAGTGCAGTCGGAGCCCGCATGGACATGTGTGGAGATGGAGTGCAGTCGGAGCCCGCATGGACATGTGTGGAGATGGAGTGCAGTCGGAGCCCGCATGGACATGTGTGGAGATGGAGTGCAGTCGGAGCCTACATGGACATGTGCCCCTTTTCCTACTTGGCGTGCATCTTGTTTTGAGTTACAAATGCCGACTTCTGCATGATGCAGAAATGAGTCTTCACATTTCATCCTGAACACATCCTGTTTTTAGTGAGCAGCTCTACCCAAGTGAGTCCATGTGCCTTTCTGAAAGTGAATGGCTATTCTAGTTAATTTTTTATTATTTATATTTACTCATTTTTATTTTATGTGTATGAGTATTTTGCATGTACGCACATAAGTATATCTGTGTTGTGCAATGCCCACAGAGGCCAGAAGAGGGTGTTGGATCCCCTGAAACTGGGCAGTTGTTAGCCACAGTGTGAGTACTGGGAGCCAAACCTGGGTCCTCTGCAAGAGCAGCCAGTGCTCATAACCACTGAATCATCTCTCCAGCCCTGAGTAAATTTCAACTACCAATATGACACAGCCTAGAATCACCTGGGAAGAAAGTCTTAGCGAGGAATTATTTAGATCAGGTTGGCCTGTGTGCATGTCTATGAGGAACTGTATTGACTGTTAATTGATGAAGAAAGACCCCGTCCATTGTGGGCAGCACCACGCCCTAGCAAGGGTCCTGGACAATGAGGGGAAAGCAGCAGGCAAGGGTGTGTTTCCTCTCTTTGATCTGGACTGTGGCTATGATGTGACTAACTGCCCGAGTTCCCGCCTTGACTTCCCTAAAATGACCAACTGTGACCTGAAATTGTAAGCTAAAGAAATTCTTTTTCCTCCACCAAGATGCTTTCTCTCAGGGTATTTATCAGAGCAACAGAAAAGTGACTAACGCTGGTCAGGACGTGCTCTCCTCCACCTACCCCATGTTTCCCAGCCTCAGTCCTGGCCGAGACTCTCGATGTGCTGTGATGCTGTTGCTGTCTGGTGCTGTGTTTCTGGTTCACAGCTGTAAGTCCTACCTCGCAGAGAATCCCCATTGGGAACAGGCTTGTCTGGCCACTGGTTTTGTTCTAAAAAGTGCTACAAGTCATTTATCGAAATTTCTGGGCCTGGGGAAAACCTTAGCACATTTGCCAAGTGCTGTTTCCAACTAACTTTGAAGTGCATTTCCAGGAGGATTTAATTGGTATGTTTCTCATCCATGCACACTTAACTCATCATCTTGTCATTTCCTCGGAGCTTTTGATGTGTATGGAACCCTCTGTATAGCTTCATAAGCCTTTTTTTGTTGCTTAAACCACGAAAGCCACATTCTTTTAAACAAAAAGGAGAAATAGTAAATAAAGCCAGAGTTTTAAAAGATTGATGCTGGTTGTCTTTAGAGAATATTAAAGAAGCTATGATGGGTTCTGCTTTAGTGTAGTTTACCTTTTCTTCTAAACCAGAATATTGGGCAATACTTTGGCTAATAGGATGGAAAGTTTCAAGTAATTTCAGAAAAGTCAGAATGCTTAAATAAATATAACATCTAAACTCCACCCAGCAAGACAGCAACACACTCACTGAATACGTGTTCCAACTTTTATAGTTCGTTCTTACAGTCTCCCTACATCTATTTCCCCGGGATGGACAGGGCAGGGAGAAGGGATTGAGAAAGGATTACGTTCATCCACACAGCCATGAAAACATTATGCCCTCTGACTCTCTGCCCTTCAACTGCCCCTCCACCAAATATGAGCACTTTTTTCTCCTTGATACAAAAATACAGATTCTTGGGGAAATGCTACCTGGTGACATTACCCAAATTCCATGCAGAACTGTTTGTTGACGGGCTCTTCCTGTTATGGAGTGCCTGCTCATGGAGCGATGGCTCAAGCCATCAGACACCAGCCATGCAAGAGCATGCATGACAAAACAGCCATGATCTTGGTGACACAGTTCAAGCATTCAACAAACCAAAATGCATAGTGGATTTCCACACCTGGGGCAGTCACTGACCCCATCCAAAATCAACCCTTGATTCTAATGGTCATGTTGAAAGACTTCTGAAATCTCTTCTATCCTGTACTTGTCTGCCGACTCCTCTGGTCCATCCGCTAGACTGTGATTCCTCCACAACACTCAGCAGGGTGTTCTAGAGCCCATGAGCAGCTAGTTCTGTGCCTAGTCCCAGAGAGGGAAGAGGGCGACGGAGTGGGAGTGTTCTGACTAACTAGGCAGGGTAACCGGGAGCCCGGAGAGATAGCTCAGAGGTTAAGAGCACTTGGAACACTCAGGTTCAGTCCCTAGCACTCACATCGTGGCTAGCAAGCATCTGCAGCTCTAGTTTCAGCCTGGAGCGGGGCGGTCCTGGCTCATCCTGGAGCTCCAGGAGAGTTTTTGATGCTTTGGTTTTCTGCGTCTTCCTTCTCAATGCCAAAGACAAACTATGAGAGGAAAAGAGGTTCGTGGATGACTGCTGGACATCGAAGACGGAGTCACCCCAGAGAGGAGGCTAGAGCTTTTGATTTTCCACATTTTGTGTGCCCTGAGGCCTCTGAAGGCAACTTGGGATGTAGCGGAGGTCCCTCACACCCGGCTGGGAGGCAGGGCCTGCTGCAGACGCCACACCCCTCACTGCGAGCCTGAGAGAAGATGAAGGAGGCTCATCCCAGTGACCATCATGGCTTTGGTTCAAAGTCAGCGTCATCACTGGCCTCCACCAGAGCCTGAACAGACGTCCGGTTGATGGTGTGGTGCAGGTAAAATTCTCTCTGGTGCCAGTTGCTCAGCAGGGTAGGAGGCATCTCTGCATGAAAATCACAACCACTGTGACCAGGGAGGGAAGGAGAGGTCACCTCACCCTACCATGGCAGACAGGATGCACTGTGTGTGGTTAGGGAGGTCAAGGAGGGCAGGTGCTCTGCAAAGCAGGCTTCCACCCACAGCCTCCCAGCCTTCGATGGAAAAAGCCTGTCATCTGCTTTTAGAGGCATTTTGTCAGTGTATATTAAGTGTTCAAAGCAATGAGCTTTATGTCATTTTCTTTTTAAAATTTTTATTTTTAAGTGTAGGTATATTTTGCCTGAATGCATTAAGTGAACCTTTGTGAGCAATGCCTTCGGAGGCCAGAAGAGGGCATCAGATCCCCTGGGACTGGAGTTACAGGTGACTTTGAACAGCCCTGTGGGGGCTGAGAGGGGAACCTAGGTGCTCTGGAAGAGCGGGAAGTGCCCTAAACCTCGGAGCCTCTCATGTCACCTTCTTACAAGTGTACAAGGTATTTTGATCACATTCACCCGCCATCACCCTCTCTGGCCCTCTCCACTCTAACTGATCTTTTTTTCCTCCCAAATCAGGTTGGAATGAGTTATCAAGCACCTTGAATGCCAGGCCAGGGAGTTTGAGTTTGCATCTTGTGGGCTGTACCACAAAAGTTTCACAGTAGGGAAATCATGCTTGAGTTTACTCTTAGAAAGGCAGCTTTCTGTGAAGCACAGACTGCAGAGACGGAAGTTAACTAAGCTACTGTGGTTGTCATCCAGATGAGAGGAGGAGTGGTGAGCTAACCAAAGGCGTTTTGTTAGTTTTGAAAAAGACAGTGATAGTTGAACTATGGAAGGACAGACAAATTTGGAGAGAGGTAGAGGGGAGTTTATTTTAGGACTTGATAGCTAAGAAGACACTCTTTAAAAAAAAAAAAAAAAAAAAAAACCTAGATTCTGCATATGAGAAAAAGTGTGTTATTTGTCTGAGTCCAACTTACTTCACCTAACTATCTGTTTTCAATTCTATCTAATTTTGACGCCAAGTTTGTCTCCCATGTTAGTGACTGTTTAAAGAACCGCGGGGGTGTGGTGGTCAGGGCTCCAGTGTCCACTCCACAGACGCCTCTGACGGGGATAGTGATCACTCTGCCCTTACTCACAGAGCTGGAGCCGGGCATGGGTGAACCTTTCAGCTGTGATGTGATGTCTGCCCACTGAAATTTTCATGAATACTGTTTTTTTTTTCCAAATATCCTGCATACCTTCAATAAAGTTGAATCAACCAGGTTCATTCAAACCACATACAAAAACCTAACATAATGCAAATTTTAAGTCTTGATGCTATTGTGACAAGCTTGTGTGGTGTCCCTTCAAATGCTGAAGGAGGAGCCCAGACATGTGAGTGACAGATTGGATTGATTGGAAACTACAATGCACTGGGCTTTGTTTGAGACAATTATTGTACATATCTTCAACTGTGGGGGGGGGCTTAGGAGGTAACTGGGTGCAACACAGGAGTAATTTAGGGTAAGGATACCAACACAGACCAAGGGCAGACCTGGGCAGACACAGCTTGTAATTACTGGGTTGATCTGCGTCCTCAGACTGTGTAACTACCCAATTCTTCTGAGGATGCACAGCGGAGCCTACACAGCTGCCGGCCACTAGGTGGCAGCACACACTGGCTAGAGGAACCAGCCCAGGGAAGAGAATTTGCAATTTGGGAGTTTGTCAAACTGCCAAACTCCAATTTGGAAAAATGACAAACTCGGGTTTGTCATCCCAAACCTGAGAAGTCAGGGAGGGCCAAGTAGAGAACTCAGCAAAGACATATCACCAAGCTGTTAAGCACTTGGACTGGCAGGACAGATGGACAGAAGATCTCAGGAAGGTAGTCTCTCAGGATCACCCAGAGCTCCCCCATCCCAAGGGAAAGAAATCAGTCACAAACATCACAAACTGAAGCTGTGGGTGTCAAGTGGTGACGGTTCCACTTAGGAAGGTCCTGTGTTATTGGGTCTTCTCACCTCACCTATCACGTGCTTCAGCGGGTGGAAATTGTGCTTCCCTGGTCTCCCTGAGATCTTCCTATAGCATGTACAGGGACGTACTCAGGTCTGTGTTTTCTGGTATGTTCAATAGAACCAGTAAATGAAACAGTCTGGTAGGCTTTAGCACAGAGGGGGAACTATACAGGCAACTCACTTTAAGCATGAAAGCTTAATCATTTCATATTACCTTATGTATGCATTTATTTATTTTCTCGATAAATACTGAGGTACGGAGGGTTCTTAATAAGCTGTGCTCACACCAAGGAAGCTGTAAAGATGAACCTTTTCTTTCTCTGGAAATCATTTCAGTGGAGCCGGTCCGGAGACTCTTGTTATCTAACAAGTATTAGATAAAAATGTTTACAAATGCTTCCAAATGCATAGTAAGAAGCCGGCTCCAGAGCTCTGCAGCTGGGAGCGCCCTGGACGTGCTGCTTTGGTGGGTTTGAAGACCACTCCCAAGGAGGTCAGGAGGCAGAGCGACGTAAACAAGAACCACCGCCCACAGCAGGCACAGAGGAAAGTTCTGTCTTGTGGCCTTGGTTCTCTGAGGGGAGAACATCCTACAGTTACAGGCAGACTCCAGAGTACTCCAAGAATATGAATCAAACAAGAAGACTGCTGCCCGACGGTGCTGCCATGCTGTGTTTTGGAAACTGAAATGAGACTTTCTGGAGAAATAACATCTTCTGCTCGTCTCCAGGAACCTCTGCAGATGAAGAGAGCTATGCAGCCCTGGCGTGAAGATGTGCCAGAAACTACAGACAGCCACTCCAGTACCTCAGAAGGAGAAGCGCAGGCCCCAGGGGAGTTTAAGTACATAAACACGTTCACCAGACTTAATAAAGAAAAACATGGAAACACAAGCAAGGTGCAGAAACTATTTTAGACCAAATCAAATACAGCAGTTAAATAAGCAAACAACGAGTAAGTTCCACAGTGGATTAGACACAGCTGAGGAGGGAATCTGTGAGCTGAAAGACAGGCAAGAAGTCTTGGGAATTTATACTCTGGAGCCAGTTCTCCTCTCCCTGGACACTGCCCCACTGTTGGGGTGTATCAGAGGTTCAGCAAGCTCATCCTTTCCCACCCAGCTCACAGCCTCACGGCACCACACGTCCCACCTGTCGGGACATCACATTGGTCTTGCCCTCATCCACATTGTCATCAGAACACCCCACCTCCAAGGTCACCCTTCATCTCCTCCGTGCGCTCTGGCTACTCCTTGCTTTCCATCTCTACTCCCAACCCTCCCAAGCTTCTAAAATAGTCCGATTTTGTGATACAGAATGCACAAGTTTGACAAGTTCCCGTCATCCACCTGGTCTCTGCACCATGCCTTCATTTTTATACCACAAGGAACTGAATTTATCACAGAGGAAAAAGATGCTCAACTACTACCCAATCGATGCCTTTCCTTAGCCTCCTCCGACTCCTCTCCTAACTGCTAAGACCAAGTGTTAGGCTCTATCTGTGAAAGGTCTTCTCCTCCCCCACCACCACCCCACCACTTGATCTATCATCCAATAGCATGAGTCACATCCAGAACGAGACACCTTCACCACTTCCAAGTAGTCTTCGTTTTGCCAGCCAGCATATGATCCACCCAGCTTGCCGTCAGTAGCCTCCTGATCTGCACGTCCACCACTCCACATACGACTCTATCAGGATGAATCTTTCCAAAGGTGAATCATCCCTTGTTACTTCTCCATTCAAAACTGCCTGGTGTGAGCTATCGTAAACAGCAGTAACAACCTCCACCACTCAAACAGGTACTCCCATATCTCCTTACGGTCTTAACTCAATCTCCCTTTCTGTCTGACCATCTTGGCCTGCTCCACCCCCACATGCCCACCCCACCCCACACAGACACACACACACACACACACACACACACACACACACACACACACACGTGACCTTTTCTACTTTAGATATGGCATTCCTTACCTTCTGTCCCAGTTTCATTTCTGTCTTTGTGATCAAATATCCTGACATAAAGCAATGTAGGGGAGAAAGGTTTCTTTCTGTTCACAGTTCCAGGTTTCAGTCCCTGTCCATCATCGTGGGGAAGTCAAGGCAGGAGCCTCGAACAGCTAGTCTCATATCCATAGCCCGGAGCAGAGAGAGATGAGCACATACCCTTCACCTGTGCTGGTGCTCAGCTCCATTTCTCCATTCTTACAGCTCAGCAATCCTGCCTAGGGAATCATGACACCCAGAGTGAACAGTCTTCCCTTGCTTATTAACTTAATTAAGACAATCCCCCATAGACACACCCACAGGCCAACCCAGTGTGGTCAGTCTTCTACTGAGATTCTTTCTGGGTGATTCTGGGTGGTGTCTAGTTGAGAAGCTAACCACCACGCCTTCCAGCGCTCTGTCATCTGAACATGCTTGTCTTGCTGCTGGCTTTCCACTTCTCCTGCCCCTTTTGCTGGTACGTGTTGTCCGTCAAGGCCGAGAACTTTTGTCTGCATCGTGTTCCAAACAGTATGTGGCTCTGAGAAAGCAACTCCATAAACGTGTGAGACTGAGATAAAGGAGGGGAAAGGGCAAGCTAAGCATCCTGGAGGGTCCAGTCTAACAGGATACCCAGAAGGAGGGGCACACTGTTACAGACCTACCCCATGAGTATTTAAGAGCATCAGTTCTTAGATTGAGAAAAGGTAACAAGCCTCGGGCTGAAGGAATAAATCATTAAAAGTCTGGCATTTGCAAGCGTGCCAGAGATCAATCAGCCAAAATCCTATGATTAACTCTCCGCAGCTGTGATTAGCTGTATGAGACCTACATGGACCGATCAAGCCAATCAACTGCAGTATGGATTGCAGAGGGGCTCATGAGACTCCAGCCCCAGCTGAGGAGCCATTGACAAATGCTGGCTGCCGGGAAGGGGGTGGACACTACTTCCTCCAGGATGTGGACACTAGTGGACTTCCCATGTTCCTGTGAATGACCATACCCATGTGCACGCAGGCAGCTCTAGTTTGACTTGGTGGGTTATTAAAAAGAAACAAGGGGCTGGAGAGATGGCTCAGCGGTTAAGAACACTGGTTGTTCTTGCAGAAGATCCGGGTTTGAATCCCAGCACCCACATGGCAGCTAACAACTGTCTGTAACTCCAGTTCCAGGGGATCCGCAGCCTCTTCTGTCCTCCGCGGGCATTGCACAACACGGGTGCACTTACCTACATGCAGGCATAACACTCATACACATAAAAATAATATTTTTTTAAAAAAAGACACAAGAGGCCATGAGATGAAAGGGGAAGCACTGGGGTCCTGGAGGAGGAGTAGGGGGACACTGGGATTGGAGATGCTCGGGGTACATTGTGTACATGCATGAAATTGTCAAAGAATAATGTAGAACAATAAAAAATTATATAATAAAATCTATTTTTAAAGATTCACCTTATGTATATGAGTGTTTAGCCTACATGTATACCACATGTGTGTAGTGCCTGTGGAGGCCAGAAGAGGGCATATGATCCCCTGGAACTGGAGTTATGGATGATTGTGAGCTGCCATGTGGGTGCTGGGAACCAAACACGGTTCTTCTGGAAGAGCAGGAAGTGTTCCTAACCACTGAGCCATCTCTCCAGCCCCCGAATAAGAAATAATCTTTAAAAAAGGTTCCAAGCATGGCTACCCATGTCCTTAGTTGTGCATTCCATGTACACACGTCTGTCTTTCATGATCCTGGTGATACTGCCACCAACATGATGCTCTCAAATCTAGTAATTAAATGCTATGAAGGAAGATCTTACAGGGGGGGTGTCCCAAACCGCTATTGAATATTCTGTCCCTCCCCCAGGAACAGATATTTGAAGGGCAGGTGGTACAATCCTCTAATCTCAGCACTCAGGAGGCAGAGGGAGGAGGATTGTGAGTTTGAGCCTAGCCTGGGCTACATAGCCAAACTCTTTCTCAAAACCATAACAACAACAACAACAAAAACAAACAAACAAACAGTTTCTGTCCATGTGGCATTGCTCTCTCACCTCTCCTGAATGCACAATACACAGTATAAATTGTTACAGTGAGAAAATCAAGCTGTGAGTACTGCTCAGGAGAGAAGACTTGTTAGATGACATTGTGGGCACACACTTGTTTGTACGGAAGCCCTACGGCCAGCTGCTTCCTAAGAGACACGTTTGCATGCAGCACATCCCTGTGCAAGGACATCCTCACAGCTTCCTGGTGAAACATGCCAGTTACACGGAAGAGAGACTGATGGCTCTTTCAGGCCCTGGTGTGCCTGTAACACGTCTGCATACAAATATAGGGACCAAGGGTACCCGACCTGTGAGGATGCACCTGCTACAATTCATGAGAGACTCATGAGCCATAGCCCCATCCAACAAGCAGGAAATCCATTCAAAACTGGCCCTTTCTCCAACCTGGTCTGCTCAGTGAAAAACAGCCTGAAAGATTCCTTCTTATGACCTGAACATCCTCCACTCAGCTGATCTGCCACTGAGAGTCAAAGGCCCCTCTGACCCAACTGCCTAGTATGGCGGGGTTCTCTCATCCCTGCGTTCATGAACCTCTCCATCCACTCATCCACTCAGTCCCTCTGTTCGCTCATTCACTTGATCCTCCCTCAGAGCTGTTTCCTGTGACTTCAGCTGGACTTAATTTAGGGTCTTTGATAGTGACACTAGGGGGCTCAGAGCACCATGGTTCAAGCTAAAATCAACCGCGGAACTTTCCCCAGCAAACTACAAAGACTACTTTCTTTGTCTTCCAGGAGATGGCGGCAGATGCTGGCCAGTTGACTCTGAAGCACTGAAAGAGCCTGGAGAGCCTGGTGGTTATCAACACATCTGCTTTCTGAGAAGGAAAAGTTTGGATAGATGGAGGGGAGGGACGGGGAGACTGAGGGCGAGGACAACTCATAAAGCCATGTCCCTGAGATAGAGGCTTTAGCTACATAACTCTGGCCCCAGATCCTCAGCCTCCCCCTGCACTGAGCTCAGGCATCCTTAGACGCTGCTGCCTATAACCCTTCACTGACCTCCTTAGCATTAAGACATGAAAAACAGGACTTCAAGTTGTTCCCTCCCCTCCAGACGGGTAGAGGAAGCACCTGTCCCGTCATCCCCAGTGAATCCCTGGCAGGTATGATGACTTTCCTGCTTTCCACTGAGGGGTCATAATACCATAAAGCACAGGGCAGCTCAGCCTCCAAGTGAGGATGTTACAGGAACAGACAGGCGTAAGTGGCGGTGGATGCTATCACTGTGACAGACACAGCGACACCCAGACATGAAGAATGACCTCATCTCCAGGTTCAGGACGGAAGAGGGTCTGGTTTCTAAATCACTGAAGGGAGCCCAGCAAATGCCAAGGAGGAGGAATTCCAGGTTCACTTGTCCCTGCCAGGCACCCTTTTCTAGAGGGAAAGAAAGCACTCCCCTTCCTCAGTGTCCTTCCTTCCTGTACATTATCCTTTTACAGCTTCTAAGACTTGTGGTCGAAGCCTGTGGATGGTATTTTAGCTTTGTTTAGTGGTTTCACGATGCTTTCCATCTATTCTGTAATGAGCTGTGGGTTTAACTACTTTGAGGTCACTTAAAAGGGCTTTTAAAAATGGTTTAACTTTATGTCAACTCCACATGCAAATCTTTCCCCTGTATTTGGATCATATTTGAGCTGTGCTTCCTCACATACCCAGAACATTCACATACCTGGTAAGTGTCAGGACCTGGAGCTCAGAGATCTGCCAGCAGCCAGGAATTCCTAGCAGCTTGGCTACATTAACTGCACCCTATTCTGAGGCCAGGGTCTCCCCACAGGGACTATAGGAGGCAGTGAGTCAGATCCTCCAGCCTCTGAGGTTTGTCCAAGAAAACCACCTGTCCAAGTCCTAGAAGCATCACTCAAGGTCACATGTGGGTCATTGGGGGCAGGGTCTCTGGTGGGTTCAGAAGTGAAAGATGTGGGGATGTTTTAGTAAACCACAGAATCCAGGACAGGTGTGACTACTGAGTATCTTTCTGGAATCCTACAGATTACTCAGAGCTCAGGACTGGCCACACAATATCCCCAGGATGATGGTCCGTTCACAGGGATGCATTTTGAGATGGAAACACTCTAAAGGAATTGCTTATGGCTCTTCAAGACACTTCCCACTGACCTTCCTATGAGCTATTCCTCCTAGCCACACTCCCCGACCCCCAGCCTTACCCAGCTCCATGTGTCAGAGTTTTCCTGTCTTTATATGCATGCTTAAATACACTTCTTCAATAGAAATACAAGTGATTTCTCTTCCTACTGATCTGCAGGACTTTACCTGAGCCCATCTTAGCAAGCTTGGGGCTTTCTGGTCTTGATTTACTCTTGTGGCTGAGATTACAACCATCCACTAAAGCCTCTCCTCTCTCCTGTGCATGGTCGGCTGCCTTTCTTTGCTCCTGGCCATCAGACTGTCTCCGTCAGAAACACAAGCTGAGGGTAAGTGTGCTTGGTATGGCCTGGTGACCCTGCTCTCTTTGATACTCACAACTGAAGTCTCAGTGTAGCAGAGGTCCAACTTCAACAGTGGAGCTGAGCATGAGCTGAAGGATGACATCCTTCTTGGGTGTAGCAGAGATTAGAATGGAAAGAGCCAGGGTCTTTGCACAACTCGGTGCGCAGGAGCTGCAGATCTGCACGCCCCGAGTGCTGGCTTTATGTCTGGTTGGAGTGTCACCTTGCTGGGCCTGTTGCAGTAGCTGTACCTTGTCTGAGCAAATGCCAGGAGTTCAACTGAAACTCTGAAACCCAAAGTGCTCTCAACTCTGAGAACTTTTCAACACTGACATGCTACCTCAGTGGAAACTACAGTTGACCCCATGTGATGGATCTAGTTAGAATGCCAGCACATAACACACATTTTATTCAGCATCCCCCGGGGTGGAAACAGACGCCCCAAGACCCTTCAACTTCAGTACCTAATCTTTGTTTCATGCACAGGATTATTTAGTAAATCAATTTCAGGTTGTGGGCATAACACATATATGAAATATAAATGAATCTCATGTTTAGATTTCAGTCCAGTCCCCAAGATGTACTGTTTTGTATATGCAAATTATTCCAAAATTAGAAAGCTAGAATCTAAAACACTTCAGACCCAAGAATTTCAGATAAGGAGTAAGTAACCTGTCTAGAACAAGTGTTATCGTCTCTATTTGAGCTAGTCACTGTGACATAACACCAACAATAATGAAGGAGGAGAGGTCTATTTTGGCTCTTGATTTCAAAGATCTCAGTCCATGGTTGCCTGGCTCTGTCACTTTGGGCCTATGGTGAGGAAAAGCATCACAATGGAGCAGAGCTGCTCACTTCATGGTAACAGGAAACAGAGAGAGAAGCAAAGAGACAGAGAGAAGCCTGGGCAAGACACATCCTTCCAGGGCACACCCAGTGACCAACTTCCTATACCACGCCCCAGTTCCTCATCTACCACTTCCACTAATGCCATCAGATTATGAGTCCATGGAGGGTTAATCCAAGGGTGACATCAGAGTATTCAAGGTCCAGTTACTACAGAAACCAGGCAGGTAGCTGCTGAGCCTTTAACACACCAGGCTATGGCGGGGGAGGGGTAGATTTCAGATTCCAATATCACGCTGCTGGACTGTGAACTGCTGGGATCCACTCCCCCACCATGGTGCTAGGTACTAGGCTTGGAGCACAACAACTCATCCACAGACACCGTGGATGCCTGAGGGTTCACAAGAATGCTTAGAGGAAACCAAAAGGAAAATGCTGTTTGCCTTGTGTTAAACCATCTGCTGGACACAAATGTGGATGATTTTCTGGTCCCAAAACCAAAAAGACACAGAAAGAAAGTGAACTTCACAGATGTCCAGCGATCAAATAAAGCCACTAGTGAAGTTTCTGCGGTGTTTTTGCTTTCTTCTTCTTTCTTTTCTGTGTTTTAGAGACAGGGTCTGTAGCCCTGGCTGGCTTCAAGTTTCCTATGTATCCAAGGATGACCTTGACTTTCTGATCCTCCTGTTTCCACTTCCTAAATGCTGGGATTACAGGCATATGCCAACCTGCTACGTTTACGTGGTGCTGGGATCAAATCCAGGACATTGTGCACACTGGGAAGTACTCTACCAACTCAGCTTCATCCCTAACCCTGCCCTCTGTGTTTGGACACATTTAAACAGAAGTAGCTGACGTTTGGCCAGGGCTCCTGGCAGTTGAATGCTTAAGCTAGAAGTGAGAGGAGAGTCCGGGTGCTAACATAAACAGGGGCATGCTTGGGTACAGCTTGTATTTAAAGACTTGAGAAGATGACGCGTCTGAGAAAACAGTGAGAAGTATTCAAATGTCAGCTTCTCTGGGTTACTTTGGACAAAGGAGAATTGCCTTGAGCAACACATTGAATCGAGGGGTGTCCAACCCATGGCCCACGGTTGTGAGAGTATAAACACATTGTTTTGTGTGACTATGGCACGGTTGTCACCTACAAAGTTCATGCTCACAAATTACGCCGAAAAAAACAACTCCATGTTTCGATCAAGTTTAAAAGTTTGTATTGGATCACGCTCATGGCTATTCTAGGTCACATGTGACCATGACCCACAAGTTAGACAACCAGATGTAGACAAAAGAGAAGGTCTGGGAGGGGCTTTCTAATGCTCGGGGAAGAAGAGATAAGGAGAGCCAGTGAAGGAGAGAGAGGCCAGATGTGGAGGAGCCCAGCACAGACTCCTATGCAGAGACCATGGTAGCTGCGCAGAACGCTGTTGGTGGATGTCCAGACCTTGACAAGAACAGGTGCCGTGGTGGGCTTGGGACCAGGCTATAGACTACGGGGCTGAGAAGCCCTCTCTGCATCTGTCTTGCCCATTTTCCATGCTGCACGTGGCTGTCACCACCTCTCTAGATGCCGTCATCCAGTCTGGCGTCCACCATTCCTGGTCTGTCCAGCTGCTCCTGGGGGAACCAGGAGGAAGGTCCATCTAGAAAAGTGCATATCCTGAATTAACCCATTCAATCTGGGAATTCTGACCTGGATTTTAGGTCAGCTTATGATGTGTGTATGTGTATTCCTTCTGTGAGATCATGTGACCTTTGAGGCAAAGGACATTGTCTTTCTTGTAGAGCTTTAGGAGCATCGAAGAGTGCCCCGATTTCTCCCTCTCACTGACTGTCCCCTCCCTCCAGGTGTCTGGTGGACTATCTCTGGGTCTTCTGAGACTCTACACTCTCTTTCATCCACCAGCACATTTTTGGGGGCTCCAGCATCAACACATGTCCATCAAGGCCTCTTCCTACCATACCTGTGGGGCATTGTCATCCTTGGGCTGCCCTCATGCAAGCCGTGTCCACACATCACCAAAGCCTCTCCTCTGACCTCCCCACCTCACCCACCAATCCTCTTGATAAACAGGTCCAATTTTCTTATCACTGCGCCTAGAACCCTATCACTGTCTTCCCATCTATTCGCAGTGAAAGCCAGTCTACCATGGCTTTCGAGGCCTCCCATGACCTGGCCTCCTCTGAGACCATTCCTCTGCGATCTCTCAGCTCCTCCCCTATAGCAGCCCAGCTCTAGAAGACCCCGCCACATACCTTCATTTAGCACTCCCCAACTTAACTTTAGGTCACTTCCCAAGATTATCTGATCAAAAGGCCATCCTGGACCTCACATGCCTAGGTGCAGCAGGCCACCTCCCATCACCTGACCCCACCTGCTCTGTCAAGCAGTGTTACCAGGTAGCTGTATGCTAACTCATCCATTTCTCTCTCTGACTGCTGTGATGTGAACTCCTCAGGGACCGCACCTTGTTAGCTAGTGTGTCTCATTTCAGCATACAGAAGGCCTGGCACAACAACGTGAACAGAAGCTCTTGGTGCTTCAAATGCCAGGGTGCCGCATCGTTTTAAATGCCCACTTGCCACAACAGAGAAGCATCTGCGAAGGGTGCCTCTGTTGAGAAGTTTCCTAGGTCAGGTTGGCCTGTGGGCATGTCTGTCAGGGATTGCCTTGACTGTGAACTGACGTAGGAGGGCCCAGCCCACTATGGGTGGTACCATTCCGAGCAGGTGGTCCTGGTTTGTATAAGAAAGCTAGCTGAGCAGGAACCTGTGCATGCCACTTAGCAAGCAGCATCTTCCGTGGCGTCTGCTGCACTTTCTTGGCTTGGGTGAGTTTCTTGGTCAGAAGTAATGCTGTGTGGGACAGTAAGAAGGCAAAAGATGCTCACACATTTCCTCTGCTCTTGACTGTGGATAGTTGTGACTAGCTACTTGAGGTGCCTTGACCTACCCTCATTGATGAACTGTAGCTTAGAATTATAAACAAAATAAACCCTTCCTTTCTCTAAGTTGATTTTGATCAGAGTGTTCCATCACAGCCACAGAAAAGGGAGTAGAGCCAGCAACTGGAGGATGTGGGGGACAGTCCTCAGAAGAAATGGCCAGGCTCTACTTTGTGGACAGTGCTTCTGTGAGCAACTCAAAGTAAAAGTCTGAGATCCCCATCCTCTTTCTACATTTCAATGAGAGCAACACTTGGTGATGAACTGACACACTTTATCACTGCCCCATCCTACAGGGCCTGACGCAGAAGCCACCACGTGAGCCAACCAGCAAGGTGGAACCCAACACTGTCCCTGCCCTCCATGAGCTTCCAGTCCAGTTGGAATGGGGACAATTTGTGAATGCCACAAGTCCTAGTGAGTACTGTGCAGTGAAGGCCCAGGGCCAGCTGAGGGGCTCAGTGGGTGTACATCTTCTTAGGAAGTCGCACTCCACCTGACACCCAAAGTGGTCCTTAGAGCTTGGTTCCTGAGGACGGAGGAAGTAAGTATTGCCAGCCTTCTGAGGTCACAGAGCCCTTGTAACTCAATCCAGAATCTTCAGGACAGCCCTACCTGGGCTGAATGGAAGCTAGCTCTCCTAGGAGTTTGCCACACAGCCAACTGCAGCACTCTCTCGAGAAGAAACTAGCATCTCCCTGTTTTACAGAGCTTGGTTGCTCAGCAACCTGCCATTCTTTTCCTTTCCTTTTTGAATCCCTCACATACTAATTTTCATTGGCCCTCTTAGCCATTAGTTTGCAGGGACTCATTGGTCAGGGTAATCTGATGAGTCACATGGGTAAAGACAAGGGACATCATGGTGCTGAGAAGGTAGGAAGGGTCCCACACATGTCTGAGGCATATCTCCCAGAAGCTTCACAACCACATGGAGGTCCTTCTGGTAGCCACCCTCAAAAATAAAGACTTCTGTTCAATGGGTTTACATCACCTCTTCTCCCTCCATGGTCAAGAGAAGATGGAAGACCAGAGTTGGAGACCTTCCTCTCCAGTGAGTTCTGGTTGGTAACAGAACAAAGGTTACAGGGAAACTCAGCGGGAAGCCTCCACCCTCTCTCAAGTCCCAGTTTCTAAGTCAAGTCCATTACTTGTTCTTTACGGACAAGCCACACCATCCTCTGATTCAGCAAACCTGGGTCTTAGAGTACTTTCTTGGGTAACCCAGTGCTGATCTCATGATGTTCCCTGGACCAGCCAGAATACCACTAACTGGGGTCTGGTGAAGGCCGTGAGCAAGTTAATAATGAGAGCCAGAGCTGGACCTTTGCTGGTTACTCACAGAGACGTGACTAAGGTCCTGGCCACTGTGCAGAGTCAGTGGGGAAACCAGAGCTGCGTGCAGACAGCTTCTACTACCTCCAGTCTGACCCTCACCCTAGTGCTTGGTGACCTGGTTCTGATAACTCCATGTGAAGACAGGACCCGACCCTCTTTGCACCGCCTCCCGGACACCTAAAGAATTCCCAGTCAATTCTCAGTGTCCCCTGAAAATCAGCAGGGTGACTGGAATTCCACACCGGACAGCAAGGGAGGGCCAGCGGATTCTCTGATGCCTCTAAACCTACTCTCTTTTTCTTTCATTCTTTCACTTTTTTATTGAACTTTTGTAATTTCATACAACAGTTCTTAATCAAATTTAGACCCCCCTCCCCCATCCATGCCTCCTCTATCCCCCCACCAAACCTCATGTATTCAGCCATACATGTTAAGTCCTATTCATTCAAGCATATGTACCCAAATGTCCTTCAGTGACTTGGAAGCCTCTGCTTCCCTGTGTTCATGAACCAGCCCTGGCCCATACAACCTTTTCGCCCCCTCTTCCACAATGGTCCCTGAGCCGTGGGTGGGTGAGGTTCCGTATAGGAATCCCATCCTACATGCTACAGTCTCCTCTCCTCTAAAACTCGGCCAGCTGTGACCTTCTGTGTGCATTGCGCTCTGTTGTATACGGAAGCTTTACTGGTGAGAGTTGAGAGATGCATTAGTTTTCTCTCTACCCCTTGTTCCACTACGTTCCATGAGCCTTAGCTGTAGAGGCTCAACTGTGGATGTGTCACTTAGTACTGGGAATCTCTCAGACATATGTTCTCTGTTTCTGACAAAGTGAGCGATCCTGCAGCAGCCACCATCTCTTGCAAAAAGGAGGCCCAGCTCATAATTTTCACATGTTCAATCTCCGGCTGATCAGTCTTCTCAGCTCTACAAAGCATGTCATGGTTTGAGCCTGTGCCTCAGTGGCTGAGTTTTGTGACGCTGACCAGGGATGGGTGCTGTGTGTTCGTCTGTCTTCCTGGAGTCAAGGTCTCAGCTGGTTGGTCTTTAACTCATTCACAGTTGGTACCCCTCAGACTTCCTGTCCTTTCTTAACTGGAATCGTGTGGGCCTATCATACTCCCTCAGGGAATGGTCTCTGCGGTTCAGGTAGGATTTGTGTTTCCCACCACGGGGTGGGGGTGGGGGGTCCAGAAAGCACCGTTTGCAAGGATGGAGTTTCTTAGACCTCTCCATACCAGGCAGGGTCGCCTGTGTGGCCCTTGTCGATGGGGTGAGAGTGTAAGTGGCAGAATAGCTTCTGGGCCCTGACTCGTGAGCAGATGCCTCAACACTATCTCTATCCTTCCTGTCTAGACAGAAAATGGGATCTCTGAAGTGCTGAGGGGAGAGGTGGATCTAGAGTCCCAGTCCTCGAGATTCTGAGCAGGTGTGAAGTAACCATGCCAGGGACGCTCAGTACACCTTGTGCCATTGTGTGACCCAGAAACACTGAACTGCATTTGACTTGCAGTCGTGTGTCACGGCAGCCAGGAGCGTCCATGCTATCAGATCGAGCAGGGAAGAAACAGAAGTCCTCATGCACATCACTTTCCTCAGGACCAAACCTGCTGCCTCACATCCCGAGTAAAATCAAAGTCGAATGAAAGACAGTCATAGGGTGAGGGGAGATTCAGTCCAGTTCAGTTTTGAGAGCATTTTCTAAGGAGATCAGGCTTTCATTCTGTATGTAAAGAGTCTGTTGGAGAACATTCATAAGAGGGGTTTCATATGGCTCCAGTTTTGGAATTTCTCTCTAAATGCTAAGCACGCAGCAGGGAAACCAGGAGGGCAGCTACTTAGCACGTACACAGGAGTCATGGACGGAGAGGAGGCAGTGAAACCAGGAGGACAGCTACTTTGTGCGTACACAGGAGTCATGGACTGAGAGGAGGCAGTGAACCAGGAGGACAGCTACTTTGTACGTACACAGGAGTCATGGACTGAGAGGAGGCAGTGAAACCAGGAGGACAGCTACTTTGTACGTACACAGGAGCCATGGACGGAGAGGAGTCAGTTAACCAGGAGGACAGCTACTTTGATACGTACACAGGAGCCATGGACGGAGAGGAGGCAGTGAACCAGGAGGACAGCTACTTTGTACGTACACAGGAGTCATGGACTGAGAGGAGGCAGTGGTTTAGAATCTCTTTGGTCTATAAAGAAGCAAAAGCAATTGACCTTTTTTGGTGCAAAAGGTTGTTTAGTTTTTTATTTTTTATGTTTATGAGTGTATTGCCCACATGTATGTAAATGCACCATGTCATGCAATGCCCACGGAGGTCAGAAGAGAGGTGTCGGATTCCCCTTGGACTGGAGTTACAGGTGGTTGTTAGCCACCATGTGGGTGCTGGGAATCAAACCCAGAACCTTTGCAAGAGCAGCCAATACTCTTAACCACTCAGCAATCTCTCCAGTCCGTTTCGTTGCTGTTGTTGTTTTGGTCTTTTTGAGACAGGCCTCCCTGCAGTCCCAACTGGCCTGGAACTCACTAGGTAGACCAGGCTGGCCTCAATCTCACAGAGATCCACCTGCCTCTGCCTCCCAAGTGCTGGAATTAAAGATATGCAGCTACAATTGGACTTTTAAGGTTGGATATGCTAGACATAGGAAAAAGATGGAGGATGGCTGCTGGCATTTTGGTTCAAGGTCCGTGCCATTTACGGAAATAAAACATAGAGATAAAGATATGGGGAGGAGATTACAAGACATCCTCCTGTGGACATGCTAAGTGGGAGGTGTTGGTCAGACGCCCATGTGGACAGGTCCACAGGACTACAGGAACAGGCTGTTGCCTGTGGAGGGAAAAAGGAGCAAGTAAGATTTGGGGTCTTCATGCACATGGTGCTTAAAGCCCGTACCCTGGATGACACCATGTGGAGAGAGAGCGGAGCTACGCAAAGAGCTGGTGCTGCATCGTGCAGCAAACAGAGACGAGGAGCGAGGTGTTCACTGCACTCAGGTAGGAGAAGCAGGAGGTTGGACATCTCAGGGAGATGGGAACCTTCCTGGAGGAGGCAGCTGGTTAGGTTGGAATACCGCAAAGGAGCTGAAAGAGAGGTCCCTAGGGGCCAGGAAGAGCTGGCTTCGTTGGTGTGCGGTGAGCTGAGGCGTGAGCTTCTTCTGAGGAGGGGAGGTGTAAACTCCACATGGGAGGTGGAGAATCAGGCAGTTCAGGAGGGATCACGGGGTGTG
Source organism: Nannospalax galili (assembly GCF_000622305.1). Lineage (NCBI taxonomy): Eukaryota > Metazoa > Chordata > Mammalia > Rodentia > Spalacidae > Nannospalax > Nannospalax galili. The sequence continues at coordinate 1,099,420 of NW_008340118.1, read as the reverse complement.
TGAGGCTTGTTCTTTCAGAGGAAAGATCCAGGAACATGTCTTAATGTTGAGGGGATAGTCAAGACTAGAGGGAGGAAGTGACCTTGGTAAAGAGGAGGCAATTTCCAGACAAAGCCCTTGAGAGGAGAGGAGAGGTGGGACCCAGAACTCCAGTGGAGACCCCATCTGTGATCAGGGCACAGGCCTCTCACCTGCTACAGAGGGGCACCCAGCCCACTGAGGGTGTGAAGATGCACAGCTTAGAGAAAAGTAGGCCTGCTCTGTGACTGATTGGTTTAAGAAATAATCCATAATTGGGGCTGGAGAGATGGCTCGGCAGTTAAGAGCACTGCTGTTAATGGAGGACCCCAATTTCAGAGGACCCAACACCCTCTTCCATCCTCCACAGGCATTGTATGCATGTGATATACTCACATACATGCAAACAAAATACTCATACACATAAAAATACACAGTATTCTTTTAAAAAATCACTACTGACATCAATTTATTGACTATAAGACATAATAACTATAATTTTTCAAAGCCAAGCATCATTCACTATCTCCCTTGACCCCCGTTTACTGGACTACTTTGGTCCCAGGAGAACTCTTTAGGGGACCTCTCCAGGTACCAGCTGCCTGCATGACAAAGGCCTCTGCGCTTTAGATTATTAGGCAAACGAATATTAACTTAGTACAGGAGCATTCTTTTTCACTTATATTTTCTCTAAATTGGAGTGTTTCATTGTCCATTAATTTCAGGATTTTTTTTTTAGTTGGGGACTTTTTTGTGCATAACCATGGACTCATAGGCACAGAGGAGCTGGGCCACAGCAGTCGACTTCGCGCTCCACCTTGGCATCGGCAGAGATGTTCACTACATTCAGAGACTTCCAAGAGCAACTTATACAACCCATTGGTAGATCCGAGGCTTTCAGCTCTTGGGTCCCTCAAGCCTAACTCCTTGTATTCTTTCTAGATACTTCACAATCCTTGTTGCTTTACCTATCACCCACTCTCAGCCTTCAAGTAATAGAATATGTGACTTTCTATACACAGGGACCCAGAGCCACCCAGTTCCCAATCTGCCACCATGTAGATGTGGGTGAAATGTTTATGCAAAGCCAGCTCCCCTCAGCACAAAGCTGGTTCTTTCCTTCACAAGCAGTAATAGTTTCATAATAAAAACCTTACTAATTTCAAGCAGTTGATGAAAATCACGTGAAATGTTGAAAGGATGAAACTCTAGAACACTGTAAGGGAATGAAAGTATTCTGCTCATGTCTGTAAGTCTGGGCTATTTTCTTTAGTAGAGAGCATTAAACTGCCACTGCCAGCCTCCATTTACATACACACTATTAAAATCAGTTCAGTCTGTAGCTCTTCTCTATGTATTAATCCTAAGAAGCACTGCAATTCACAGCTGCACCTATTAGTTTTGTTAACACTTTTTAATAGTACTTTTCTTTTTTAATGTTTATTATTTTAATTTTATGTGTATGAGTGGATTGCCTCATATATGTAAGTGCATCCATGTTGTATAATGCCTGTGGAGGTCAGAGGAGGGTGTCGGATCCTGAGACTGGAATTACAAATGGTTGGTAGCTGCCATGTGGGTGCTGGGAATCAAACCTGGGTCCTCTGCAAGAGCAGTGCTCTTAACCGCTGAGCCAGCTCTCCAGCCCCTTCATAGTACTTTTCAATGACATGGTTATACTTATAAGAAACCTAAAACATAGATTCATATACATATCTACATCAAAACGTAAGTGCTGGGATCACAGGCAAGTGTCATCACACTTGGCCGTACATTTTGGTATTTTTAAAACAATTATTTACTTAATGGATGTATAAAACTCTTCTTTTCTCTAAGTCTCTGCATGAAGTGTATAACACTTTTGTAAATGAAAAAGAATTTAATTTTTTAAATGCCTTAAAAAATTAACCTGTCAGGACTGGAGAGATGGCTCAGTGGTTAAGAGTACTGTCTGTTATTGCAGAAGACCTGGGTTCAAATCCAGCATTGACATGGCAACTGATAATCATCTGTAACTCCAGTTCCAGGGGATCCAACACCCTCTTCTGACTTCTGCAGGCATTGCACGCCACGGGTACACTTATACACATGCAGGTATAGCACACACATAAAATAAAAATAAATAGGGGGCTGGAGAGATGGCTCAGCAGTTAAGAACACTGACTGTTCTTGCAGAAGACCTGGGTTCAATTCCCAGCACCCATATGGCAGCTAACAACTGTCTGTAACTCCAGTTTCAGGGGAACCAACAGCCTCTTCTGTCCTCCGCGGGCATTGCGTGACACAGATGCACTTACCTACATGCAGGCATAACACTCATACACATAAAATAAAATATTTTTAAAATAAATAATAAATTAACCTATGAAGGACTTACAAATGCTAAACAGCATCTAAAACCCAAATACAGCCACGGTAACTGTTGGACGTTAGATTATGTGCAACGAGTGCAGACTATCAATCCTTCTATCAGGTTTTAAAATCAAACCAGCGATGACCTCACCTGGCTCTAGACGCAGGGACAGTCATAATGGTATAAGTACCGTTATGGTATAAGAAAAGATCTGTCATTTATAAAGTACTGTGATTTGGGTGCAAAATGTCCCCCCACTGTGCCCCACAAACAGCTGCTGATGCTGTTTCAGGAGGGTGTTCTTTGGGTGGTTCTTCAGTCCTGTCTGAAAGAAGTGGGTGACTGGCAGTGACAGCCCGGCCCAGCCTCACTCTCTGCTTCCTGGTCCTCCAAGATGTGAGCCAGCAGGCTTACACACCGCTGCCCTGCCTTTCTCACTCCGATGGAGTGTACTCTCAAACCACGAGCAGTGAAACCCAGGGTGTGTGTCTTTGGAGAGAAAGAGACAGAGATACACAGAGAGAGATGGGGGAGAAAGAAACAGAGAGAGGAGAAAGACAGAGGGACAGAGGGACAGAGGGACAGAAGCAGAGAGATAGCCAGAGGGGAAGAGAGAGAGAGCGAGAGCGAGAGAGAGAGAGAGAGAGAGAGCTTAGGGCACTGATGGCCACAAACCTGGCAGCATCCTGTAAGCTGGGAAGCAGCATCTGGCAGACACTCCCGGGAGAACATTAAAGGTGCCCAGCAGAGACGTGAGAAGGGGGGGGTTTGCCTTCTAGAAACATCAGACCGTTGAGTGAAGTGAACATAACAACCACAGCGCATTTTAGACATTGAGAGCAGACACCACTGCAGGAGGTTGTCCTAGCTGTGTGTGCAACAGTGTGGGGAGGGATGGACCTCGGGCAAAGCTATTTGCTATTGTTGGAGGTAATGGCAAAATTTGGAAACTGCAACCCCAACTGGACTTTTGACACGCTATGTCTGAATGGAGACTCACCCTGGATCAGGGGACCAGGCTCATCCCGTTGGGAAAGTCTGAATTAAAACCAGTTCAAACAAGCCAGGAAGACTTGTAGTCAACCTCACCCAGCTCCTAATAACCAGGGCAAGCGTGGATGCCCAGGCCCGGCCATTCTTCTGTTCACGTGGGCAGTGCAGGAACAGAGATGAGCTCTCTGTGTTTCCCTCATGAGGAAGCAGCTCTGGCCTTAGAGCCACACACCCACCTTTTCAAAGCACGGAACAACACATGACTCATTTTCATACATCTGCCATGCAAATTCTGTCATTTCACTTTCTGCACTCTTTCAAAATATGACTGGCATCTGTTTAAGCCCAGGAGGGGCCTGGAGGGAGTTCATAAAGTGCTTTTCACTTCTCCGGACCAGGCAGGTCCTAGAAAGGTGTGTCTCGCTGTCCCTGCAGCACTGCCCAGCGCCTGGTCAAGAGGATGGCGCTCCACAAACACTGGGACATCTAAGAACCACTGACTGAACCCAGTCCGTGAAGCTGTGATCAAGAGAGGTAAAGTAACTTGACCAAAGTCACATCGTCAGTCACAGTCCAAGCCAGGAAGTCAGCAGCAAAGATGGCTTCTGGCCCAAGAGGATTGCAGACGACAGAGAGAGAGGGTTAAGGGCTCTGCTCCCCACCAAGAATTCCCACATGCTTCTCTGAGGTTTCAGCCGGCCAGGACCAGGAGGCCTCTTGGATCCTGCAGAGGAAAGAGTGTTCGTGATGGTATCTCAACCCTGCTTACTCGTGGAACTCCGTATGAAGATACGAGTCCTTCCTGTTGCTCTCCTTGGTTGCTGTCATGTGAGACTTAACTATGGCTTAAATAAATAGGAAATGAAGGAGATGTGGCCCCTGGCTTTATTGCAGAACAGCTTCAGGAGAAAGTGAATAAAGCCTCTCCGAGATGACCGAAATAACATAGCAAAGGAGTTTGGGAAGAGTTTGAGGGTGTCACTGGCCAGCACACTGGCTCCAAGTGGGAGCATCAGAAAAACAGATGGCTTCTCTCTAGTGCTGGCAGCCGCTGACTCTGCACAGGAGCTCCCCGTGGCTGGCCACCGTCCCTCTCTTGGCTGGCCTCAGAGTCAAAGCCAGTTCTGGACTAGGCCTCACAGCAACGTGCTCTGGCCTCCCCTGCAAACCTTTGACATCACCTTCCTCCTTCGCTTCCTACCACCTCGGCTCTTGGTCATCCGCCAAGCCCAGCACTGGTCCTCTGCTCTTCCTCCCTTCCCTACAGAGCCTTCCCTTTGGTCAGCATGGCTCACTTCCCGTTCCTCAGTGGTGAACCTTACCCCATTACTGTTAACAGATTTGACACATATTGATCTTGTTTATTTTCTCCTTTCTCCGCTAGAATACAGAGCCCACTGAGGGATTCCAGCCAGCTTCTCTGCGGTGCCCATGATGTTCAGGAGAGAGTCTGGCATGAACTAGATGCTTATTAAATGCATGATGAATGAATGCTGGGCTGCGATACGGTCAAGATGTGGGAGTCAGAGTGGGGTGAGATGAAGCAGACCGGTAAACACAGGTTTTATAAAGTGCTCAGGCGCTAGTAACAGGGTGGGCAATGCATCAAGAAGCTCAGGAAGTCAAAAAACAGTGTCACGGTGTCCTGGAGCTAACAGTGGGGTGTGTGTTTGCACCCCTGCTCTCTCCCTGATGCACAGATGGGAATGTTTTGATTGCTCACCAGAGAGCCAAAATGCCACCAAACAAATCGCTGACAAACTCGCTAAGCACGATGCTTTCTCTCTGGAAGATTCACAAGGCAACTAACACACACACACACACACACACACACACACACACACTCACACATAGTGCATACTGGCTAAAAGCAACACTTCCAAAATAAAAGCTATATTTGAAAGTTTCTTTTAATGACAACTTTTTTTAGGAAATCTAATTTGATTCTGCAAAGCGAATGAACCTTTAGCGCCTGGTAAAATGAATTTACCTCCACACTTTAGTTCCCACAACCAATACACTAGAAACTCCCATAACTACACTGCAGTTTAAAATTGTGCACACAACAAATTCCGACTTATACAGATACAAATCTAACTTATATTTAGAGTGTGACACTCTACAATGCCATAAAGGAAGAATTCTGATTCTGTAATTGAGCACAGCAGGGTTTGAACCATGGTTCAGATTCAACCTAGCTATTCTGAGCCTGGATTTCAGCATGGGGGAAATGTCCATTCTACCATTCAGCTTGTAGGACATTCTAAGATACACCTTTCCACAACTTCTAGCACCCAACATGGGCTACGGAGCGACGGCCAATAATCTCTCGGTTTGGTTTTTTGTTTTCTTTTTTCTTTCTTTTTTGTTACTGAAAAAAAACAAAGCAAAATAACTGCATATTTAATCATTATGATCATCACATGTTATGAAAAGAATTTTCAAGAATCCTGATACTATTATTACAAATAAAAACTCTTGAAACTTTATCTTTTAAAAACTCAAACTAGCAACATAAGCCATCAACACATTCTCCAAAAAAGTGCTTTTATTAAAATGAGTTTACTTTGTATTTGAGAGCACAGGAAATGCATACTGTACTAATCCTGACTGAGTACTTGCTCCAAGAACAAGATTCCCAAGACGGCCTGAAAACTCTGTAAGGAAAATGAGTGACTCAGAATCATTTCACTCAAACAACAAGATAATGGGAAGGACACCGTAGGTCTCCCGAAGGAGCTTACTCTTCACAGATGAATTGGAAGCCTACTCCTCTCTGGTCACTTAAGCTATTCTCAAAGTACGGTTTCCTAACTTGGGGTCCAACCAGTACCGCGCTTTCTACACTGTAGCTTGGGTCCGTTATAGATAGAAAAACCACCACTGCGAAGGAAAAGGCTTTACTCCAGACCCTTAGCTTCCTGCACATGAACTGGGAGGAGCTTCCAAGTCTGAGGCCCTTAGCCTGCCTTAGCGCACGCACCAGAGAAGCACAGGGCCAGGTGGGGTGGCAGATGTCTGCTGAGGAAGGCAGAGAGAGTGCTCAGAGCCCCAGGGATGAGCATCTCTGGAGTGATGGGGAGATAAAGCTTTTGGGGGTCAGGAGTGTTTGTTCCCGAGGTTCTTCGGGTAGCTGTGAAGAATACACACCTGTGCAAACACAGGCACACACACATAGGCAAAGCTCATTGTTTATGGATTTGGCAGCTGTGACCACAGCTACTCAGTACAGCTTATCTGCACTCTTCACAGTGACATCCAACACACCCGCTTTCTTGTGCTCAGATGTGAAAAATCTGGGTCTTGGTGGGGGTCCGTTGAGACTGCGCTGTTTTGCTAGTTCAGCTCACAGTTCTGTGCTTTTCTATGCTTTAAGACCTCCCAACAGAGAGGATGATGATGAGATAATGGTGGGTAGTCTCAGTGATGAGAACAGTGATGATGACAGTGATGGTGATAGCAATGCTTGACGGGGTGAAGGTGACAGTGATGGTCACGGTGATGATGGTGAGATGATAGCGGTTAGTGATGATGTGACAGTGATGGTGGTGGTGATGATGGCTACTAGAAAAGAAGGTTATAGTGATGATGATAATGACAGTAATGATGACAGTGATGGTTGGGAGGTTGGTGATAGTGACAGTGGTTAGTGATAGTGATGTTTATGCTGATGATTACAGTGGTTGCAATGGTGATAGTGATGGTGATGGTTATAGTGATCATTACGGTGATTGTGATGGAGATGGTTATGGTGGTTATGGGTTATAGTGATGATGATGGTAGTTGTGATGGTGATGTTGATGGTAATGGTTACAGTGATGACAGTTGTGATAGTGATGGTTACAGTGGTAGTGATGGTTATAGTGATCATTACGGTCATTGTGATGGAGATGGTTATGGTGGTTGTGGTGGTTACAGTGATGATGATGGTTATGGTGATACTGATGGTCATAGAATGATGGTTAGTGATCATGATGGCTATAGTGATGGTGATGGTTATAGTGATCATTATGGTGATTGTGATGGTGATGATTATAGTGGTTGTGCTGATTATAGAGATGGTAAGGGCAGTTACGATGGTGATGGTTATGGAGGTGGTGATGGCTATAATGATGATGATGGTGGTAGTAATGGTAATAATAGTGATGACCACATGCTGGCAGTGTGAGTTCGATGTTGGTGAATCACTAACATTCAATGAGGAGTCTTTAAATAGAAGCACTCATACACTAAGGCTATGTGTTGACTGGTGGCCGGAAATACTATGTGCAGAAGCCGACAAGAACATAGCATTGACAGCTCAGCACCAACTCATTTAGTGCTTTCAACAACTTCACAGAATACCTCGCAAAAGATGAATTGACTGTATGACCATATGCGCACACTGATAAGCATACACATATGCATGTGTTGAGGTATGAGCAGTTGCGAAAGGTAGTGCATGACTTCAAAATAAGATTCAAGGGGCTGGAGAGATGGGCCAGTGGTTAAGAGCACTGTTCTTGAAGAGGACCTGGGTTTGAATCCCAGCACACACATGGCAGCTGATGACTGTCCATAACTCCACTTCCAGGGGATCCGACGCTCTCTTGGGTCCTCCACAGGCATTTCACCACACAGGTGCACTTGCACACATGCAGGCAATACACTCATACACATGAAATAAAAATAAATTTAAAAAGTAAGAGACTCAGGATTCAGTAAACCTGTAGTATGAAATTGGAATTCTCTAGATGCTGAAAGACTTGCACAAAGGATCTATGCAAAATCTGCCACTGGTGCCTTTAATTCAAGGCAGAGATACTGAAGGCAGAGATAACCAAGGCTGAGATACCAAAGGCAGAGATACCCAAGGCAGAGATACCCAAGGCAGGCTGTCCCAATACCCCACACTGGCCCTTTCTTTCAGTTTTGCAAATAGATTCTCTCTTTCTATAACAAACTAATCTCACTAGACCTCTGAAGGTTCTAACGTCAATATTTGGAATACATAAGCATCACACATTATTTATCTCCAAAGGGTTTACATTTACAGACTTTAAATGATGATCTTTTAAACAAAATACCAACCCTCACATATCCCCATTTCTTACAATACAGAGGAAAGGGAGGCTTCCCACTGTCAGTGTTTGGAAGCTGTGTGATCACACAGCCTGTTGTCCCCATAGCAACATACTCCATCGCCTAGGTGACAGTGATCTTATGATGTCACCAGTGAGCAAAGCTAATGCACAGACATTCCCTCCTGGTGCACCCACATCTTACAGTTGCCTCCAAGTCTTCTGGGGTCAGAGTGCCAAATGTGGCTCACAACACCAGGGGGGCATTCAGAGCAGGATCTCACTAGTGTAGGATCTTTTACTTGAGGAGATTCGCCATCACCATGAATGCCCCTGTTTTCCCACCAGGATCGCCCCCAGCTCAGAACAGAGATGCCCAAATGAACAAGAGATGGGTGTCAACCCTGCAAGGACATTAGTAATACTGTCACCCACTCAGGCTAAAGGGGTCACTCTGGAGAAGCTGCTGGGATCTTGGAACTATCCCAGACCAGCCTCTCCTTCTCCAAGTCACGTGGCCTCTAGCACACAGTGCTTCAGGATTCAAAGTCCAGCAAGGTTCCCACTCTTCAGCCAAGGTGTCTACTCAGGCTCAGGTGTGTGGAAGAGATGGTCACAGAATCCGGAAGACTTTAGTGCATTTAAGAACCAGCCTGCCAACAGTCATTTGGTCTCTGTTTGTCCACTTTCTGCTGTTTGGGTCCATTCTTCAATTCTTTTATGAATGAGAGACGGCTCAGCAGTTAAGAACACTGGTTGTTCTTGCAGAAGACCCAGGTTCGAATCCCAGCACCCACATGACAGCTGGGAGTTGGTAACTCCAGTTCCAAGGGATCCAACAGCCTCTTATGTCCTCCACGGTCATTTCAGGACATGGGTACACTTACCTACATGCAGGCAATACACTCACACACATAAAATAAAAATAATAAATAAAACTATTTTTTTAAAAAAGAACCCTCCAGGGGACCCTCTTTCCCCCATTTCAGTACAGACCAAAATGATGGACATATGGTGTCTTACTTTAATTAGAGACAAAATGACCTACAGTAACAGTATGTGAAGGTGCTTTGCAGACAATGATAGACTGGCACCATCCTTTGAAATATTCTGGGAAAAATTCATTTTGTACCCTTTGTAAAATGTTCAGAATGTAGCATTATCAGAAAACCCTCAAAAATAAATAAAAAAAAATAAAGAACCAGCCTGCCCTGGAAAGGGACCCCGTCCTACATGCTCCCCAAATTCCTTTTGCAACTGGACTGTTTGAAAGACAGAGCTCTCTAGAGCAAAAGTGACACTCAGAGGATGGCAGACCATTTGGCTGACTCTAGGGGCACAGCCACAGTCCTGATGCATGTTTCGTTTCCAGCACCTTTGAAATATTCTGGGAAAAATTCATTTTGTACCCTTTGTAAAATGTTCAGAATGTAGCATTATCAGAAAACCCTCAAAAATAAATAAAAAAAAATAAAGAACCAGCCTGCCCTGGAAAGGGACCCCGTCCTACATGCTCCCCAAATTCCTTTTGCAACTGGACTGTTTGAAAGACAGAGATCTCTAGAGCAAAAGTGACACTCAGAGGATGGCAGACCATTTGGCTGAATCTAGGGGCACAGCCACAGTCCTGATGCATGTTTCGTTTCCAGCGCAGTCAAGCATCATTGAGGCACTTAATAATTAGCCGAAGGGGGCTTTACAAACAGTGAGCAGCTCCATCACGAAAACATACAATTAGCCCATGTCCCAAACCAATTTTCTTTTGCAAAGGGAGACGAACCAACCAGCACACTACGTGTACACAACTGTAAGTGTGGCAACGCAGGGCCTGGTAAGACCCAGCCATGTCCAGGCTAGAGATCCCACAGGTGTGTGGATGTGCCAAGGACTAATGCCAAAGGCCAGCACAGGGGATCCCTTCTCCCAAATGTACTTTATAGAAAAAAATGAAACAAAACTGCAAATTAAAATATTATAATGATAAACGTGATTTGACAGTAAGACAAAAATATGAGATATCAGGAAAACCCCATAGACCCCATATTCCACACAAAGGCCAGGACGCTGTCACAGCCACATGGGCTGCAGAATGGGGATGTGGCTTGTGACAGTCTTGAAAGGCACAGTACTATGGCTGCAGCCCAGTCCTGGGCAGAACGCACCATGTGCGGCCTGTCCAGCATCCTCTGCCCAGAGGCTCTGGAAGCCCAGGCCAGGGCCCACCCACCAGAGGCATCCTCCCTGTTCTCCTTCATCAGGCTTCTTGCTCAGGCGCCTCCGCTCTGGAGGCCCAACTTCCATGTTTTGAACTATTAGCCTAGTGGGCTTTTGTTCCTATTCTGGGTGATACTTTTTTCTCTTAAAAAAGTATTTGTAATGAAAATGGCTAAGAAACACCTTAAAAAGTGTTCAACATCCTTAGAAATTAGGGAAATGCAAATCAAAACCACTTTAAGATTTCATCCTACCCTAGTCAGAAGATCAAGAGATCTTGGCTAAGATCAAGAGAACCAATTACACCAAATGCTGGTGAGGATGCAGGGAAAGAGGAACTCTCATCCACTGCTCCTGGCACTGCAGCCTGGTACAACCCGTGTGGAAAGCAGTGTAGAGGGCTCTTAAAACACTAAAAATAAGCTGAGCATGGTGGCACAAACCTTTAATCCCAGCACTCGGGAGGCAGAGGCAGGTGGAGCTCTGTGAGTCTGAGGCCAGCCTGTTTTCCATAGGGAATCCAGGTCATCTGTCGCTACAGAGACCCTGTCTCAAAAAGAATAAATTAATTAATTAATAATAAATAAATAAAACTAAACTATACCATAATAAGAGACCACAGAGTACATGTCCCTAGATTGGACTCCTGTACTAAACTTCTATATAACTTCTGCTGCCCATGGCTCAGGGACCATTGCAGAAGAGGGACAGAAGGATCGTAAGAGCCAGGGGTGGTGGACGACCACAAGGAAACAGTTTTCCAGGCAGCTGGGAGCTTATTCGTCTGAACTTACAGCAATGGTGACAGCTATGCACAGACCCATGCAAACTCAAACTAGACAAAAACCCAGCACAGAACTGGGGAAATGGGGAAGAATCCCCAGCCTTAGCTGAGGAATTCCTGGCAGCTGACCACGGCTGGATGAGGGAGAGATGGTCTTCTTTAAGGGGGTGACCCTATGTCATGGTTTGATTCTTCACTGCTGTGACAAAACACTCTGACCAGTACCAACTTGGGGAGGAAAGGGTTTATTTGTCTTACATCTCCCAGGTCGCATGCAGTTCATCAGGGAGCCCAAGGTAGGAACTCAGGGCAGGAACCTGGAGGCAGGAGCTGGAGCACAGGCCATGGAGGAATGCTGCTTACAGGCTTGCTCCTTTGGCCCCTGCTCAGCCTGCTTTCTTATGCAACACAGGCCCACCTGCCCAGGGGTGGCACCACCCACAGTGGGCTGGGCCCTCCCACATCACTCATCAAGAAGATGCCCTTTAGACATGGCCACAGGCCAGTCCAATAGAGGCAATTTCCCAATTGAGGCTCCCTCAACCCAGGTGTGTCAAGTTGACACTAAAGCTATCCAGCACACCCTAGATAGACTGACCAGGCTCCAGTGGATGAATTCCCACCAAGGAACATCTGGGAAAACAAACTTGACTCGATAGGTTTTAACATGTATGAAGAATGCATGAAATCCAGCAGGTGGGGGCTGTGGGGAGGTGCAGATGGGAAGGGGTCTATATATGATTAAGATGTAGTACATGAAATGCACAAACATTCAATTATCAAAATAGAAGAAAAAAGTTCAAAAAAGAACATAAAAGGCGGGAGACAATGTGATGAAAGATTATTAACTAAAGTCATAATAAAAGACTTTTTGGAAAAAAACTTCACGTTTAAAAAAAATTTATCATATGAAAATTCTTGAATCAATAAACTTAAGGATTTGTATTAATTCTTTGAGAATTTCAAACAATGTATTTGGATCATCTGCACCCCAACCCAACTTCACATCCTCTGTTTTTCATTTAACCCTAACCCTAACCCTGTTTATACATGGGTGAGGGCCACACCCTCAAAGAATACTGACTCTCCCTCCTCCCTGAAGCCGTCGTCTGTCCATCGCTCCTCGGTTAGGGGTGGGGGGCTCATGAGCTCCCTGCCCTCCATGCTGGGATAGGCACAGTTTGATCAGGCCTTGTGCTACCCTGAATGCGGCTGCCCTGCTGTGTCCTGAAGACACTGCTTTTTTCCAGTCCGACTCTCACAGTTTCTCCAGCCTCTCTGCCTTGATGGTCCCTGAGCCTTGAGATGGGGTGTGATAAAGACATGCCATTGTGGCTGAGCACTCCACGGATATGTACTGTCTGTATTTTGATCAGTTGTAAGTTTCTGTGTTAATAGGTGATACTTTTGAGACAACCTGAACGCTGAAACACTCTTGGGGGCAGTTCAACCCACGATGAGCTGAGCAGGAAAAGGAATTCCCATTGGGGTTGGGCTGCAGTTGAGCCCAGGGCTCTGGGCTGAGATTGTAAAAATCAGCAAAAAGAAGCCCCCCCTGATTCCTTTCCATCTGTAAGTACAGTGATTCTGTCTTCTCTGTGTTGTCGTGCAAATCAAATTTTGACGGCTGAGGGATGTGGTCAGCCATACTTCCTTGGATTAGTGGAACAGGCCCCTGTGTGCCCATCCAGGCCCGTGCCCTTGTCCTTGCATGCAGATCTTTGGCAGATCCTCTGTCTTGCTATGTTGTCGGATTCTCAGCAGGAGGGCAACTAGCCTCTTAAATACTTGGAATTTAGTACTTCTAAGAAATCTTGGGATCAGGTGGCTCCAGAGTCGAATTCCATATCTCAAAAGGTTCAGGTTGGCTTTACTGAAATTCGTTTAGACTCCCTCTAATCTGATAAAATGGTGATAGAAACTCCCACCCCCTACTCAAACCTAGCCTTTCCTCCACCCTTGAGTTTCTTACCAGGGGACCCCAGTAGGCTCCTCCTGCCCCAGAGGTCAGAGGCAGACCAAGGCCATGCTGGACGGTGGCTCACAGCTGGAGAGGAAACAACCACAGTTCTCTAAGATCAACAGTGATTCAGCTCTGGCCTGGAAGGTGGCCATCGATCCAGGACATGTGGGAGTGGAACACTAGCTGAGGCTGGAACTGTGGGAATCATGTAGCAGCATCTGTTACACACATCTGGCATGGTCTCACGGCTCAGAGTCAGAAGTCACGATCCAGGGAACTCAGTAATCTAACTGTGGTCTCTAGATGTAGACCAATGTGGTCACTGTCTTCATAAGATAGCTAAAAAGGGACATTAACAAAATCAAATAGAAAAGCCAGCCAGGGGTTTTGTGTGTCCTTCTGGCAGTGGACAGAGATCCCTGGGGGAGTGAGTTCAGGCCCAGTCATGGGTGGGTAGTCCTCCTGCTGTGGGGCCTTCCAAGACTCCCTCTGTCACTGTCAAACTGCTCAAGGAGTCCCTTTCTCCAAAGCTCCTCCTCAGTCAGGTCCCAAGAGCAGCACATGCCCTTTGCTAGCTAGGGTTATCCCCCAGCACACAAGGGCTCAGGCCTGTGTTCTTTTCCTGAGTCCCCTGTGTGCAGTGCATGAACTTCCTATCCTCTCTAGTAGGCCAGTACCTAGATCTTCTCGGGCCCAGTAAATACAGGACACCCGCTAAAATGTCACTGTATTTCTCCAAAGGAGAAAATATTGTTGCAATCACCCATGAGAATCAGGGTATAAACTAAACAGCAAAGAAAAGTAATCAGAATATTAAATACGGGAATGTTTGAATCATGATGGTCTCACCATGTATGGAATTCTCTAAAAGGCTGGGTCAACCATGGATGTGTATGTTGTGTTTGTGTTTTTTCATAGACTATTTTTAAGATCTGGATTTATAGCAAAATTGAGTGGGAAGTATAAATTTCCCATATATTTCATATGTGCCCACACGTGCTGCATTGTTAAATTATTTACAGTGTTTGAATATGTGGATCATTTTAATATAATATACATTTTAATATAATATACATTGGGGATTTTTTTGAAAAGTGAGTAGAATGTTCTTGTTCCTTCCCCACTCAGAATACACCTCAACCACCATCCAATTCTACTACATTGCAATTTAATGTTGCTGGCACCTAAATGATTGTTTAGTAACAAAAAATTCTTCCTCCCAAACAATCATTACTTCAGTAGCCATGAATTCAGCTGAGATTTATAACTGGTTTTTCATAGCATCGTTTAAATGACAGACTTGAACTAATTCCATTTATAAAATAGATTTGACCATTCCATTACATATCTCTATAGAATATATGTATATCTACAGTAACAGATGAAGCCTTTTGTTTATGTTTTTGTGTGTGTGATATGTGAATGTGTGTATGTGGGCAGGGGGTGCACACTTACTGTGGCATGTGTTGGATATCAAAGGACAAGCTCCGAGTGTCGGGGCTCACCTTCCCACCTCGCTCTGAGACAGGGCCTCTTTGCCACTGTGGAAGTTGGGCTAGCTGGCCTTCAAACTTCAGTCAATTCTCTCTGTGTCTCCCATTTTCCTAGTAGGGAGCATTAAGATTTCAGATACTTGTGCTACTGTGCCTGGCTTTTACACGGGTTCTGGGGATCTGAAAAGTCGTCAATCTTGAGTGGCAAGTGCTTTTACCGCCCTGTTTATACTTTTAAGCCAGTCTGGGTGTGCACACAGACATGAGAAACACCTTTCCAAGCAACATGCCTAAGCAGACACACTGTCCTGCTGCCTCGCCATGTGGGGAGCCCTCTCTCGGGTGTGGGCCCCAGGATGTTAATAGTTCTGGGAATGGCACAGTCCATTCTCTCCTAACACAGGTGCTTGTGGTCTGATGACCACTGGGGGGAGCTGTGTGCACCAACAGAAAACAGGAATCGGTGCCCCCCAGTGGTGAGGGTGCAAACAAGCCCACTGTTCTGGGAGGCCTGGCCCCACAGACAGGGTGCATCACCAAGGGTTAACACTGACTCTTCTTAATATACATGGAAGGAGATGGGAGTTCCTGGACTAGCCTGAGATGCTTATCTTAGAGATGGCAATCTTTGGCTGACAATCTGTGACTTCATGACACATCTGGAAAATGCCTTCATTGAACGTGTGTCTGTGTGTGTGCACCTGTGTGTTCATGTGTATGTGTATGTGCATGTGTGTGTGTATGTCTGTATGTATCTGTGTGCACATGTGCCTGTGTGTACGTGTGTCTATGTGTGAGTCTGTGTCTCTGAATCTGTATATCTATGTGTGTCTGTCTGTGTCTATATGTCTACGTGTGTGTCTGTATTTCTGTGTGTGTATCAGTGTGTGTTTCTATGTATGTCTATGTTTGTATCTTGAATCTGTAACTGTGTATGTGTCTCTCTGTGTGTGTTTCTGTGTCTGTGTGTCTATATTTTGCATGTGTGTCTGTGTGTGCATGTGCCTGTATGTCTGTGTCTGTGTCTCTGAATCTGTGTATCTCTGTGTTTGTGTGTATCTATATGTGTGCCTGTGAATTTCTCTCTGTATGTGTCTGTGTGTGTCAGTGTGTGTCTGTGTTTGTATCTTGTATCTGTGACTGTCTGTGTGTCTCTCTGTGTGTTTCTATGTCTGTGTGTCTATATTTTGTGTATCTGCATTTGTGTTGCTGTGTGCATCCGTGTCTGTGTGTCCATGTGTTTGTACATGTGTGAGCACATATGGAGGTTGCTATCTAGTGTCTTCTTTAATTGCTTTCTACCTTTTCTTTGACAGTCTCTCACTGAACCCAAAACTAACAGATTAGGCTGGATTGTCACCTGACAAGCCCAAGGATCCTCCTGTCTCCACCTCCCTAGTGTTGAGATTGCAGGTGCATGTGACTGTGCCCAGATTTTTTGCATAAGTTCTAGAGAATTGAACTCAGGTCCTGTGCTTGTGCAGCAAGCATTTACTGACTGGGCTATCTTCCCAGTTCTTTCACCATCCTCTTTAGCAATACAAACAGCCAGATCCTGGACATGCTATCATCTCTCTTCCAGAGATGATCTGTACCCAGCAATGACATGAAGATGCACCTTGCACTGGTGTAGGACAGCATGCACAAACTCACTGAGCAGTCTCCGGGGGTGGGTGTGCAGGCAGAAGACTCTCTCTGTGTATCTGACAGGCCACATGACCCAGGCTCATACCCACTGGGTCAGTCTTGCAACTTGGCTATTGAGAGTAAGGCTTTTGCAGCTCCACACACTGAGGTGTTTCCTCTGTCAACGCATTCTTCCTGTCCTCCAGTCAATGTTCACAGTTTTTTCTGTAAATACAAGGTGGGGCAGCAGCTAGGCTGGAGGACAGCAGCTAGACTAGGGGGGCAGCAGCTAGGCTGGAGGACAGCAGCTAGACTAGGGGGCAGCAGCTAGGCTGGAGGACAGCAGCTAGACTAGGGGGCAGCAGCTGGACTTGGCAGCCGCACACAGCCTGCCTCCTGCCTCCTACCCTGGCCCTCTTCACCCTCTCCTTTCCCCCTTTCCCACTCCACATCTCCTCTGCCTATTTGCTGAGTGCGGAGAAGCCATTCTTAGCTTGTGGGCTGCACCCAGACAGATTGTGGGCTGGTGGTAGTTGGCCAAACCAGGCAACCACACTGAGCTTTTAGGACCCTATTTTAAGAGAATAACCACTCAGTCACTCTTCGTTTGGGCCTTCCTGACTTTCCCTGAACTTTATTGTGCGGATTAAAGCAATGATAATACTCCAGTAAAAAGCCTGGCGGAGTGGAAGATGGCCCTGCTGACATTTTGGAAAGCATCACATTAAAGAAGACACTGTCAATGGCCTGGCCCCTGTGTTCCTCCAAGACTTCTGTTTTTCTTAGGAATGACCTCACAGTTCTGTCATCACCTACCTGTAAGCTCTTCGTCTCTCTAAGCATTCCAAAACCCTGACATTGTCAGCAAGCTGCTGTTCATGTGCTACTTTGTAAATAAAGCTTGTTGATACTCAGCCACACTCATGGGACTCGTTCTTCCACTCACAATCCTTGTGTATGTGGCATGTGGTGGTTACTCTGCAGAGAGGAATGTGTTATAGTCAAAGGATCCTTATCCATGTCAATGAAACGTTAGTATTCTATCCTGGTGACTGAATGATAATTAAAATTCATTCTCTCTCTCTCTCTCTCTCTCTCTCTCTCTCTCTCTCTCTCTCTCCACACACACACACACACACACACACACACACACACACACATACCTATCTGCTAAAAATTTCAAGATTAAAGTCCCCAGTGGACTAGCCTGGGCCCTTGTCACATTGTGAAGCTGTAAAGAACATTAGTTTTTTTATCACCTCTTTTGTGTTCCTATCCTTGTACTGATAGAGAGAGCGAGAGTGAGAGAGAGAGAGAGAGAGCTAGATATACATAGATACATCACATATAGTTATATATATATATATCATATATAGTTGATTATTTACTTGTTTGAATCTGAGCAGTCCATGTATCCCAGGATATAACCCAGGAACCAGGAATTTAATCTTACACAAATCCTCACCATTTGGAGGTGTATATGGACCACAACAGGCACTCCATAAACAGGTTAGGTTTTAAGGCACAAATTAGCACATGGTCTAGTCTCTATGTGATCAAAATTTGCTTAGGGAAGAGAACATTATATGCTCATAAAAATACCAAAACAAGCACAGGACCCTTCCCAGGAGAACAGCTTAGGAGCGCAGGCTGCCCTCGTTCCCACCATGCCCTTAGCGTCATTCAGGAACAGGTCCAGCAGTGAGGGTCAAGAGACAGGGCAGAGGTTACAGCTGACAATAGGTTGAACACACAGCAGACCTAAACAGCATTCAGAGTTCAAACATCTCTTTTCAATCTTCTACAAATTCACAGAGTAATTTTTCTCCTGAGTCTTCAAATGGTGTGATTTTTTTAAAAAGTCCTCTTCAAATAATTTCTCACCAGAATCCAGTTTCATTTTATACCCGGAATAAGCTTACATACTGAGAGGAATGTGTCTTTAATATATCCCTTCTTGTTTTTATGTCACCAAATAATATCTTCAAACATCTCTTTTCAATCTTCTACAAATTCACAGAGTAATTTTTCTCCTGAGTCTTCAAATGGTGTGATTTTTTTAAAAAGTCCTCTTCAAATAATTTCTCACCAGAATCCAGTTTCATTTTATACCCGGAATAAGCTTACATACTGAGAGGAATGTGTCTTTAATATATCCCTTCTTGTTTTTATGTCACCAAATAATATCTTTTTAATATTTTATTTTTATTTTATGTGTATGAGTGTATTGCCTACATGTATGTGAGTGTGTACAATGCCATGG
>NW_008340118.1:1041065-1078983 GCF_000622305.1 Nannospalax galili | reverse complement strand
ATGTGGGTGCTGGGAATCGAACCCAGGTCCTCTGCAAGAGCAGTCAGTGCTCTTAACCGCTGAGCCACCTCTCCAGCCCCATGAATAATAATTTTTATACATAAAATATTCATTAGAATAGTGGGCACAATACATGTCTCAGCATAGTGGGACTCAAATATTTGCTGAAAGGTCAGCAGGAATGTCCTGTGGTCCAAGAGCGAGCAGCCATGTTGCTGAGTAGACACAGATGTCAACAGTTTCCAGCTTTTAAAAATTATCCAAACTCCACCCCAAGCAGGATGTGACAGTTTATATTCATTGTCAAACTAGCGAGATCTAGAATCACCTAGGAAACATACCTGTGGGCATGTCTATAAGGAATTTTCTAGATTGAGTCGATTGATCGGAAGAGTCATCCTAAATGTAGGTGACACCATTCCATGGACTGGAGTCCTGGACTGAATAAGAAGAAATTGAGCTGAGCCCCAGTATTCATCCCTCTTCCTGACAGTGTAATGTAACCGGCCGCCTCAGGCTCCTGCAACCATGCCTCCCCACCATGATGGACCAGACTCTGGAACTATGGGTCAGAATAAAACTTCCTGCCTTAAGATCCTTTGTAGGATATGTTGTCACAGCAAAGAGAAAAGCAACGAAGACCTGGGCTGTAATGGACCTGTTTGCTGACGTGATCCTGGCCTCTAACAATGGATGGCCACCTGGCCTGGCTGACTGCCGTGATTCCTACTGACAGGTCTGCACTCAGGACTCCGGGAGTGGGCGAGGCTGCAGGAAACCCAGCAGTGATGATTTGAACCTACCACCATCAGCATAGACCCCACAGCCCAGCAGGGCCCCTACAATCTCTGGAAAGAAGTCAGAAATCCCAGACTCAACTCTGACCATCAAGCAGTCTAAATGCCATACATAAGGGGGGAACTTTACGCAGTGAGCCTTGTCATCGAGTAACAGGACTGTGACCTCATTGTGACTAAGGCGAAACGTGGATGAGCCAGCAGAAACCAGAAGCTCACAGTGAGCAGAGCAGCTCTGCTGCCTGTA
This sequence comes from Nannospalax galili, assembly GCF_000622305.1. Lineage (NCBI taxonomy): Eukaryota > Metazoa > Chordata > Mammalia > Rodentia > Spalacidae > Nannospalax > Nannospalax galili. Next base: position 1,077,939 of record NW_008340118.1, on the reverse strand, counting down.
ACAGCATGGCTCCCCAACGACAGTGTGTAGTCCAGTAACAACTGCATTTCAGGATAAATCACAGAAATATGGCCAGGTCTCCCGCCAGAATACAGGGAAAGCAACACTTGATGTTTTCATTAAAATAATTATTCTTATAGCCTATCTATTTTACTGGCACACATTTGTATGACTTTGAACTTACATGTGGCTAAACTTGGAAGAGTCTCAAGTGTGGTACTCAGTGCCCCGGTGCTCACTGGACAATAGTACTTCATCCTTGGGTGGCCTTCCAGAGGAACCCCAGAGAACCCACTCAATGAGGGAGGCCTGATGCTCCAAAACACTGGGCTCTGGGCCCCTCGCAAAGTGTTAACTCAAGAAATGGATACAAAGAATTCTTGAAGCATTTAGGGCAAAATTTAAGGAGAATAAGAAAATTAAAATGGAACCACACACACACACACACACACACACACACACACACACGCACACGCACACATGCCTGGATGGCTGACCTACACATATGTATAGGAAGACAAGTTGAAGGAAATGGGAAATGAATTGTGTTTAGAAAAGAGGGGGCTGGAGAGAAGACTCGGTGGTTAAGAGCATTAACTGCTCTTGCAGAGGACCCACCCAGATTCAGTTCCCAGAAGCACGTGGCAGCTAATAACCATCTGTAACTCCAGTTCCAGGCGATCTCACCCCTTCTGGCCTCTGAAGGCACCGCAGACATGTGGTGCACTTACATACAGGCAGGCGTTTGAAACACTCATACACATAAAAATTTTAAATGTTTTTAAGAGGAGGGCTGGAGAGATGGCTTAGTGGTTAGCAGTGCTGCTGTTCTTTTGGAGAACCCAGGTTCCATTTCCAGCACCCACATCAGGTAGCTCACAGCTGCCTATAACTCTAGTTCCAGGAGATCTGATGCCCTCTAACATCTGTGGGCACCGGGACACACATTGTAATACCCCAAACTCCTCCATTTTGTGTGTTTGACTGGTCAATCATCTGGTCATAGGATCACCCCCAGGAAGGTGGGTTATGCTTAAATAGATGCATAAATAGATGGGCAGAATACCTAGTGCGTTGATGAAATAGTGAGTTTTTCCTGCCTGTAATCCGCCTACTGGCACAGAACTTTCTAGCTACAGCCATGTAGTCTGTGAGTTGCCTGCTTCCCTGAACTGTTCAGGGAAGCATAATTTCCCTTTTTCTTCTTCATGCCTTTCTTACTAAACATGCGTTCTCTAAGGCTTTGGGCTGCCCCCAGCATCTTGTATTTCTTTACTTTCTCTAAAGCCTCCTTCTCCCAGCCACATGTCTGACCCCCACGCAGGTTCTAACCCTGCCTGGCTCCATGGCTTTCTTTCCTTCTTCCCACCATTCATCTCCCCAAGGCAGCTGCCAAGATGACCAGCTCATCTGTCCTGAGGATTTCTCTTTCTTTAAAATCCTAATAAAATTGTAAAAGCTTAATTCCACTGATTCAGAACCTTTTGAGTCTGGGTAGTCTTTCCCGGTGGTCCCGAACTCCATAACAACATAATGCACATAAACTCAGGCAGGCACATATACAGACACACAAAGAAAGGAAAAATCTTCAGTAGACTGGATGTATGCACACGATTATTCATTAGTGTGCTGTAGGTAGACTGGAAACTGATGACATGTTCATCAACATGGGAATGGCTGAATAAAGTGTCTCTATACCACAGCATACTACATAATCAAGTTAAGTAATTCACTAATAAACTTGGCTAAATTTCTGGGAAGGATTACTGGCTGAACTGATACTAAAATTATACATGATGTCCTTCCCCAAAGGACCCTGGAGAACCATTTGTAAAGCTACACAATAACTGTGCATAAGTGTGCATACGTGAATGAATGCTGGTATTTAAACACTCGTGTTCTCTGGCTCACAAGTTCAGACAATGAGACTTCATATAGAGGGACCGTGTGTGTGTAAGTCTGTGTATATGTGCCTACATCTGTAACTCAGCAATATGGGATCTGACATTTTGCATTTATAAAAACATTTGGGGGCCAGCAAGATGGCTCAGTGGACAAAAATGTTTGCTCCATGAGCCTGCTGACCTGAGTTCCATCATCAGAACCCAAATGGAACCAACTCCTGAAAGTTGTCCTCTGATTATCTATGCAACATGGCACACACACACACACACACACACACACACACACACACCATCATCATAATAATAATAAATTAAAATTTTAAAAACAAGTGTTTGGATAAACGCATTAAATCTCTCTATGCAATTTTATACAGGAAAAGTTAGAGTGAAGGTTTGTAAACGTGTGAAGCTAGGTGTCATCCGGTGTTTGCTTCCTGTCTCTATTTTCTTGCCTTTGATATCATCTTTAGAGAGACCTTGCTGAGGAAATGATGCTCCTGATGGTCCATCACTTGCTTAAGCAGCCTCACATCACAACCTGCAGCACCAGCTGTGGCCTGACTCTGCCTGACATCTCCTGGAACCCTTGCTTCTCTATGACCTGATTTTTCCATGGAAAGTCACAGAGAATCAACTCCACCCACAGAAGCTTCCTTTGCAGTCAATGAACGGATTACTCCAATTCCATTCAATCCTGAATTCTAGATGACAGAACAGCCCTGGGATTGCAGGTGCTATGGGATTCCCAGTTCTGGACAGTTCTGTCTGTGCAGTGGAGATGACCAGAAACCTCACCCATGACAGCTGCCAAATCTTCACCCAGGAGCATCCCCCAAACCAAGGCAGGTACTCTGGGGTTCAGTATTCACGAATTGTTCGAACGGGCTGGGGAGACAGTGGTGGGTAAAGTGCTTGCCTTGCAAACCTGAGGATCTGAGACAACCCACAAAAAAAGCTAGGCATGGTGCAGTCTGCCGGTGCTGTCTGCTGGGTTGTTTGTTATCCAGAATAAAGACCCCTCCAGTATGAAGTTGTGATGTCTTCAGTTCGTTTCTGGTTTTCAGTTGGCTCTAAACTGTGTCTTTGTAGACAGGGTTGGCCCCAAAAGATGTGGAAATGGAACACTGCACTAAGACACATGCAATGGAAACTCATCAGCGTACGCAGACATCCTGGCAGCCACTTGCCAACTTCCAGGCCAAGCTCAAAAGTGTAATCTCAGAAATCCACCCAAACTATTTCACACTGGAAGGTGGAGAGGACTGGAAACAGCCCTGCCAACTTACACATCTGCTCTTGGAAAGTTCCAGCGAGGCTCCGGCAGTTTTCCAGAGTGCTGTGTCTGCTGGATGCTGGGCCTGGCACCCTCAGCTGGGCTCCTGTCCCCCTTACAGGGTGGGTGTACAATCTTGGTGTTTACTTTTTCTCTGCCTGGGGCTACTTACCACACCTGCAAGGCACTCCTTTCTGGAGGTCCATGCCCTCTCCAGGACCTCCTGACCAGTGCACCACTATCCTGATTTCTTGACACAAGGGTGATCACTCATGGAGAAGCCCATGCATGGGGGGTGGTCAGGAGGCCAGACTCAGGTCAGACTGGGGTGTACATCCAAATCTGAACTATAGCAGCTGTCTGATCAAAGGTGAATTAAAGCTCGCCTCAGCACAGTTTTCTCATATAAAATGGGGGGGGGGGGGTGTCGACCATTCATGAGGTTGTAAGAATTAAATGTGCTGACACCAGGAAGATGCTTAGATTAATGGTCTGGAGATGGACACTCTTAATGTTTAGTAAGCCTGTAAGAAGGTCACTGACAACAAGCCTTTCTGGAACCCATAGGAATCACTCTTCCTCCAACCAAGAGGTAGTGAACTCCCACATAAGGGCTCTGCCCACACTGAACCCATCCAGGCTTTGTCAGAGAGCTCCGGGTGCTGCCTTTCCCTGCAGAGTGTCTCTCATCAAGTGTCCTAGCTTGTTTCTCTGCCGCTGTGATAAAACACTGACCAAAACCAACTTTGGGAGGCAAGGGTTTATTTGGCTTACACCTCCACATCACTGAGGGAAGTCAGGGCAGGAACTGGAGGCAGGAGCCTGGACGCAGGAACTGAAGCAGAAACCGTGGAGGAACACTGCTTGCTAACTTACTCTTCTGGCCTGCTCAGCTACCTTTATTACACTGCTCAGGTTCACCAGCCCAGGGATAACATCACCCACAGTCAACCTACATCAATTATCAAAGAAGAAAATACTTCACAGACATGGCTAAGGCCAATCCAATGGAGGAAATTCCTCAGTTGAAGATCCCTCTTCCCAGCTGTCTCTATTTTGTGTCAGGTTGACAAAAACCAACCAGCATACCAGTAATAAAATGCACACGTCTCCTACAATCTCACCTCTTCCTAGAGACTAGCCCCAAACATCACCTCCCCTGAGCAGCCCAGGCAGGAGAAGCCCCTGTTACCATGACTGCTGTCTAGGTGTCATCACTCTGTGCTGAGGGCACGTGACTTGTGACTCAGTCCCCGCCCCTTGTGTTGACAGCATGCCTTTCATAACCGGCACATGCTAGTTTTCCTCACAGAAGCTTCTATGAACGTCTTCTACTGTCTCACCTGGTAGATCGTCCTGCTAGGCCGGCAACACTCACCTATGCACTGGGAATCACAGGAGAAATGAAATGCCAGACCATCGTGTTTAAAGGCTCAAGAGAATTTGCTGCTGTTATTTGTCTTCTGCCTTGCAAACAAGTACAAAGATGATCTCCGGTGTCTCTGTACTTTGAAGGAGACCAGATACATTCTAGAAGTTTCTGTGCCCTCTGCCTGTAGTCCCCACACGTCTGTCTAACCTCTGCTGACTGCTCTATTCTACCTCTGCACAGCTCACTGACTGTTGCCTTAGACAAAGCCTCCAGCTTAGACTTCTTCATTCAAATCCCTCTTGGGAAAGGGGCTGTCATTTCCAACCCTTCATTAGGCTCTCACTGCCTCGAGTGCTTTGAAAGCCGCAACATGCTGGTAAGTACGCGAGAATAAGCTCTCCAGGAGGAGCCCTGACTTACAGCGTTGGCCAGTTTCCACGGTGTAACGAAAGCCAGGTCTGCTATAATGCTTGTTTGTAAATGAGAAATGTTCCAGCACAGTTGGTAAACTAGGGAACAACGCAAGTGTAATGTGAATTTCAATTCTCTTGTGTCCCTCAGGAACCAGGTGGTCGCAGTAGGAACATACGAATCTCATACATGCTTCCCTGAGAGGATGAGACCAACACACCCAACCACATCTGCTGCCACAACTTCTCCGCCAGAGTCTAGATAACCCTTGTATTAATCAGGTCCCCAGACAAACAGACTCAAAAGGAGATTGACAGACAGGCATTTATGAGGTTTATGATAGGAGTCAGCTCATGAGATTATGCAAGTCAAGAAGCACCCCCAACATGCTGTTGGCACAGTGATGCCCAGAGATGCAGGCGGTCAACTGGCCTCAGTCCAAGGTCTGGGGAGAATCAGGGTCACTGGTGTAAATCCAGGGTCTGATGGCTCAAGGACCTGGAGGAACTGGAGATGATGGACATCCCAGATCCAGAGGGTGTTTGCCTTCCCCTCCTGTCTGTCCTGCGTGAGGCCCTGGCACATTGGCTGATACCTGCCATGGTCTTTTTGGTGCAGACTTTCTCTCACTCTACCTCCTGATTCCAATGTCAGCACCCTCCCACCCCCACCATGCTGCACTGGCAATCCCTTAACCCAGTCTAGATGGCTTCTCTAATTACCAATCATCAGCTCCCTTCCAGACCTTCAAGCTAACCCAAAGCAGCAAGTCCACGGTGTGCCAAGGGGCTGAGGACCTGGACCTTCCTCCCCTCTTGCATTCTGCTCTCTGGGTGTCTGGTTTGTTCTCTTCCCCTGTGGACTGTTGGCAGTTGTGGTGAGTCTAGGCCTGTACACACACCTCCTTCTACGGCAGGCTTCAGCGAAGGTCTTTGTGATGTAATACCCTCGTACAATGTATGCATTTCTTCACAGCTAACAAGGTGCAGTGGTTTGAATAAGGAATGGCCCGTAGGCTCAGGTACTTAGCCCCTTGATCCCCAGTGGGTCTTGCTATTTGGGGAGGTTATGGAACCTTTAACTGTGAAGCCTTGCTAGAGGAAATACGTCACTGGGGCAGGCTTCGAGAGGTCAGAGCCTCACCTCACGTCCTGTACATTCTCTCTGCTTCATGTTTGTGGTTGAAGACGTGATTTCTCCGCTTTCTGCTCAGGCTGGAAGCGTGATGGACTCTCCCCAACCGTGATGGACTCTCCCTTTAGAACCATAAGCCAAAATAAGCTCTTTCTTCCACAAGCCACTGGGTCATGGTGTCTCATCACAGCAACAAAAGTGATGGGTGTTCCCGTGAGGACTGTCCTGCCACTTTCCCTGGGTTCCTGTCCTTTTACTGAGTCACAAATAAAGGTTTTGGTTTATTTATTTTCATGTGTATTAGTGTTTACCTGTAGGTATGTAAGTTCACCGTGTGTGCAATGCTTACGGAGGCCCCAAGAGGATGTTGGGTCCCCCAGAACTGGAGCTATGGACAGTTGTTAGCTGTCATGTGGGTGCTGGGAACTGAACCCAGGTCCTCCGCAAGAGTATCTGGTGTTCTTGTCCCTCACTCCACATTACCATAAACCAGTGGTTTTTAAGGCACAATTTTGCATATCATGCTGAATTTTTAATATGCACATGCCATCCATTATCATTTTCATCAGGAACTTCCTCTAAAGTCTCACACTGCAGACCTTCGGTCCCCAGAGTAGCATCACTGTGAAATGGTGGGGCTCTAGGAAGGACCCAACTCAAAGGCCTTGGAGTCATTGGGGACATGCCCTTGAAGGTGATTATGGAACTCTTTCCCTTTCTGATATGTTTCTTATCTAGAAGGTTCATGGTTTGTTCCACCACATGGTCCCACATACTACAGGCCCAAAGCCATGGGCTAATCAGTCATAAACTGAACCTCTGAAGCCCCAAGATGAAATAAAAATCTTTATAAGATGATGACCTCAGACATTTTGTTATAGTAACAGAAAGCTGACTAACACACTATCTTATAGTGAGACGAACAATCCGGGCTATCCTGGGGCCCACTCATGCTCTCTCTTGCTGCAAAGAGCTGATTGTGGGGATTTATTCCCAAATCTGCACTTAGTGGTACTGTGCTGGTCCCTTGAAGTTGGTGATGGTGGGCAGTTTTGAAGCGTGTTGTCAAGAACACAAATTCTCAGGTACACTGGTGTTGCAGGAGTGGATGGATCACTGCTAGAGGTCAGAGCTGCCTGGTGACTGAGCTTGTCTGAGGGGTGATGAACCCAGCTTCTCCAGATTCTCCACAGAGAAGAGAGGCCAGGATGCTTCATGGGACCTTGACTTTGGTCTGGGCAGACATGGGACCAGCTGGGCAGGCTGCCTGCTCTCCTCCGCACCCTGGAGCAGAAAGGGATGCAGCCCTCTCCCAGCATCGAGGGACAAACCTAAAGCCTGGTTGACGGCTGTCACCAACGCAGAGGCTGACAAGGATTCAACCAGATGCTGCAAACTCCTATTTTCTAGTTACTTTTACTCCCTTAAAACAAATGTCTAACGGTAAGTGTGGAGCTTGGTCAGGAGAGTGCTGGCCTACTATGTATGAAGACCTGGGATGGATCTTTAGCACCAAATAAACCAGGTGTAATGGTGCATGGCTGTAATCCTAGCACTTGGAAGGCGGAGGTAGGGGGATCAGAAGTTCAAGATCATCCTTGGCTACACGGTGAACTCAAGGGCCAGCCTGGGCTATAAAAGATCCTGTCTCAATAAAATAAAACAACAAATGTCCAGATCACCTTTAGCTGCACATCTAAAAGTTGATTTATTCTCTACAATTCTTTCTACACTATCAGGCTCCCCTTGTCCTTGTAGAATAGAACTTTCACTAACCCACTGAGTCACTGGGAAGACACTATTAGTTTTTTCTCTTTGGTTCCCATGTTAATGAGTTGCTTTAAGATCTTTTCCTAGCAGGGGTTGGAGAGATGGCTCAGCAGTTAAGAGCACTGGCTGCTCTTGTAAAGAACCTGGGTTTGAATCCTACCACCCACATGGCAGTAGCAACCATCTGACCTCTATGGGTATTGCATAGCACAACATGGGTGCACCTACATGCACGCAAGCAATACACTCACACACATAAAATTAAAATAAGAAAGTATTTTTTAAAAAAGATCTTTTCCTAGCTCCTGAGATTTTGCATATCACTGAATTTGTGGATTTCTCACTGAGTACAAATTAAGTGTGTATGTTAATGCACACAGCATGTGTAGTTGTGCCCTGTGACCACGGCTGCTTCACGTGTTCTTTGCAGAATCCTTTAGTTTCTGAAAACTTCCTTGCTTCCTATGAAGCAACATGACACCCACCTAAGATCTGGAACCAGCCCTCCCACCCTGAAGCCCAGGTGTCTCCCAACAGCAACTTAAGTGACATCCTAGGGGACCAAGTGTGGGGTCAGCCATGTGTGTCTACTTATTTCCAGTGTCATATACACATCACAAAGAAAGGACTTTGACTAGCCGTGACTCTACTGAACACTGACAGTGACTTTGTGATGAAGAAAACCACCCAGAACAGAGGTCTCTGGCCAGCTTTGAATCACAAAACCAATTTTCTTTGGTCTCTGAATACACAGTAGTATTGAAAGCCAAGATTTATACAGACAGAAAAGGGAAATCTAACATGGAAACATTGCCCCTCACTTGCTAAAAGTAAGACCAGAAGGCCAGAGCCTGGCACCAACTCCATGAAAGTGGTATGCAGGGCAGCCTCTAGCTCAGGGCTACAAGAGGACAGCATGGCCACTCAACCCAGAAGACGACACTGGAGTGACATGTGGAGCAGCTGCTGAGGGGGCAGTGACAGCATAGGAGGCTCTCCCTGGGAGCCTCATACACAAAACCTGCTTGTAAGTAACATTTAGAGAGTTCTTTCTAGAAGAACTCTGTCCTCTTCATAGATGCACAAAACACCCATGAGCTAGAAGCAATATAATCAGGAAGCTTTTAAGTCAGACACCTGCAATCCTAGCACTCTAGAAGAGGCAGGAGGATGACCACCAGTTCAAGGCCAGCCTGGTTGATATAGTGAGTTACCAGCCAACCAGAGCTATAGACCCTGACTCAAAAAAGAAAAGAAAAACAGAAAAGAAACAAGAAGGGAGAGAGGGAGAGAAATGAGAGGAAGGAGAGAGAGAGAAAAAAAAGCAAGAGAGAGGGAGGAAAGTTGAGAGGCGTAGCAAACAAAAACACTGATTTCACAGTTTCATCAGAAATGTCAGGAAATTCACCAAGAAAAGAACCAATGAATTCATCTAAAGAAATTCAACGTCAGTCAAGTGATCCTATTCTATTATTTCAACTAGTATGAAGTAGAAGCGGCCTAGTAAAAGCTGGAAAAGCAAAAAAGGATGGCACGACGGGCTGGAGAGATGCTCAGCAGTTCAGAGCTGGTGCTGCTCCTGAAGAGGACCCATTTGGTTCCCAGCATCAATGTCAGGAGGTGCACAACCACCTGTAACTCCAGCTCCAGAGCATCTAACGCCCTCTTCTGGCCTTTATGAGCACTGCACACATGTGGCATCCACAAAGACACACACATATACAAAAATATTTTAAGCTCCACATATTTATGACAATAAGAACAAAACTACAAGGCATTGAGACCATTCTTACAAATAACTATCATTTTGCATGAATTTAGTGCCTTATCTGATTTTTTTCCCTTTATCCTTATGAACCTGGACCTCCCAATTCGGGTTATACTCCTTAAAGATGACATTAGATTGACTTGTGTTCTAGTTGCTTTCTGTTGCTGTGATAAAAACACTGACCAGAACTAATTTGGGGAGGAAAGGGTTTATTTTATCTTACATCTCCTGGGTCACAGCTCATCACTGAGGGAGCTCAGGGCTGGAACCTGGAGGCAGGAGCTGAAGCACAGGCCATGGAGGAATGCTGCTTACTGGCTTGCTCCACTGGCCCATTTTCAACCTGCTTTCTTATACAGAACAGGCCCACCTGCCCAGGGGTGGCACCTCCCACGGTGAGCAGGGCCCTCCCACATCACTCAACAATCAAGAAAATGCCTCACAGACATGGCCACAGGCCAGTCCAATGGACGCAGTTCCTCCACTAGCTTCATGTCTCGTTGACAACTGAAGCTGTCCAGCACACTTGGTAACTAGGACTTGCTTCTTTCATTTTTTAAAATATCTAAAATAAAATGGAATATGTTCTACATTTGACTTGGAGAGCCAAGAAAATGCAACCAAATTCAATTTTCCTATGGGTACAGAAGAATCATTTTTATTAAATGCTTTAACTCACAGAGACAGGATCCACAGTAGCATTTAACTTTTTATTTGTACCCCAAGAGTTTCTGTCATCTTTTGCGTATATAATTTCTCTCGAGACTCTAGGAACCAAGACAAGCTTGCCTCCTTTGAGCCCTGTCCTAAGCATGAGTGTACTGCACCTGTCCCTTGTCCACAAGTGCTCTGGAAAGCCCACCAGTCAGGACCCAGTTCAGTTCCCAGCACCCACGTTGGGTGGCTCAAACCATCTATAACTCCAACCACAGGGAATCGAATGCTCTCCTCTAGACTCCACAAGCACCTGCCCTCACATGCACAAACCACACATACATACACAGGTACACACAATTAAAAAATAACAAAAATAAACCTTAAAATAAAAACCATTTTCAATGCAGAAGATACCAGAAACCAGACTGCAATCCACATCAGATTTAATAGGGGCCAGATATAGAAGTATTTAAATGCAAACACAAAAGTCACTTCTTAGTATAGATATTCTTTAAAAATTATTGGCCAGAAAAGGCCAACTACACAAGACTCAGGAACTCAAAGAAACTAAAATGTGGCAACACGTTGATAAGTTGTATAAAATCTCAGGACAAACCAAAAACTTGCTGCTCCCTGCAGCTTGGTTATGGAACACAGACATGTGCATTTGAGTCATGTGAAAAGCTCTAGCACTCCACAGAAAAGCCCATACTGTACTTGTGTTTTGCTATAATTTCTGGGTAATCCTTAGTTGGCTGGGCCTCACCCATCACAGCTATAAAATGGGTGTACTCATAAACCCACTGAAGACTGCCAGGAGGATGGTAAAACTCCTGAAATCCCTTCCCACTTGAAAACATCTGGTGTTATTCAGTTTTAGAAAACAAAACAATGTTTAAAAATTACTGAATTTCATTTAATCACAGCATGGTATTTTCAAGTGCTCTCTGTAACTTGTGCAAGCATGTGACCAGCACCCAGGAGGCAGATCCAGAGGCTGCAGGGCGGATGCAGTAGCCTGAGATAACCCATCTTTATGGTTCCTGCAGCCTCCTCAGAAGGTCAAGAGAAAGAACGTGTGCCTCAGCGACATCTCATCAGCTCCTCGAGTCCTTTTACTCCTGTCTGGCTAAATGAATACTGTGGTTTCTTATAGTTTTGGTGTTCCCCATGGTGTAACAGTGTGCAGTGTGCTAGTGTCTCTGGGAAATGAACAGGTGACAGCTTTGCAGAGGAAGCCTTTCCTACGGTGTCTCAACACCACCAGGCCATAGGAGCCTATGGTACCCATGCATGAATCCAGAAGATTCTCACACATCTGTGAACCCATGCATGGATCCAGGAGACTTTCACACATCTACAGTCAGGAGCACGGACCCTCCAACCAAATTTGGCAAATACCTTACACTTCTGTGTTTAGACCTGAGGCAAATGTTCTACCTTTTCCTGTGAGTTTCATTTGACTTTACAAGTGTAACTATTTATAGCTAGAGGGAGGCGCGGAAGACATCTCTCCAGTAACCCTCTGTCCTGTAAGCACATGATCAGGAGGGTCTACTGTGTGGGAGAACTCAAACCCTACCATAGAATCACGGGTGAGCTTGCTATAGTCAAATGGTTTCTTGGCTGAACACCACTTGGCGGCAGGCCCACATCCAGCTTGTCTCTTCAGAGCATTCGATGAAGCAAATGGTATCAGAGGTTGACTGGCAGGTCCAAACCAGTTGTTTCGGGGGGGGGGGCACCCATGTGTGAGCTGAGCAGGAAAGGAGCACTTGGAGCCAGAAAAGCAACCTTCTAAACCTCACAGGAGTCTGGGCCCAGAGTACAGGTGAGGACATTCCCCTGATAACTTTACCTAAAATTTGCTCCCAGAGCTCCAAAGAGCACCTGTCATTAATAACACTGACGCAGTTCCTCAGGCCTCTCCATAGTTACTGTACTAAGCTGTTCCTATGATGCCTTTACCAGAACAATTCAAGTCCAGCACCTACTGGGGCCCAATTCTAAGATACTCTGTTCCATGACCTCCCTGTTAATAAGGTCTCTGCCATGCCCCAAGTCCTGCCCTGCACACTGGGAGGATGAAACGCATAATATATAAAACATAGAACCCCTGGCCTTGGCCTGTAACAGCAGAAAGCTTTCTAGGAAAGCCAAAACACCTGCAGATAAATAGTGGTACAGGAGCCAAAACGTCTCCGCATAGGGAAAATCTGAGTTTGCGTGCAGTTTTGAGGGGAGTCCATCTGAGCCCCGAAGACACTGACTCGCTGTCCTGTTTCCTCCACTTCCTCTATTCCAGGTTGGAGGCAGAGGCACAGAGGAAGGATGGCTCCCCGGGGGCTGGGGTGGGTTGGGTTCTCCATCATCCACAGCTGCAGCCCCAGAAGAAAAGCTCTGAATCCTGTGTTTCTGATCCTTCCCAGAATGAGCAGAGAGGGCCACTCCCTCAGCAAGGGACTAGAGATGTCAGGGTGTGTACTACCTTGACTCACAGAGACATGATATCCCCATGAGGCACCTGCTTCATGACCAACATCAAGTCTCACATCCTGTGCTCTCCCCTCCCCCAAAAGAAGCTGAACCCTGCAGGGCAGGGGGCTGCACATAAGCCAGGAGCTAGACTGCCAGAGCCCAAAGGGCAGCCCCCACAGGCTCATTGTTCAACAGTCATCACAGGAGTTGGGAAGAACACTCAGTAAGTGGAGACCCCAGTTTGAGCCCAAACCCACATTAAAAGCACACTGGGTGTACTGAAGTGCACTTGTAATCATAAAACTGGGGGAGCAGAGACAGGTGAGGCCCCGGAACTCATTGCTCATTCGGTCTGGTTGGTCTACTTGGCAAGATCCAGGCCAATAAGAGACCCTCAGAAACAAGGAGGATACAGAGCGCAAGTGGCGTGAACATGTCCAAGGGAACAGTCCACTCTGCAGTTCTGCTTCCTGGACTCTTCATCTATGTTTCACTAGCCCGGTCACCCTGGGGAACGAGGCTGCAGCTCTCCTGGGGCAGCTGAAGGGAAACATTACCGCCTAAGTCCCCAACCCAGCCACACCAGCCTGGCAGCTCAGGTCAGCAGCAGGATGGAGTGAGGCGCAGACAGGTCACAACTTGGTTCTCAAACCGGCACACTGAGGTTCAACACCTCTGTTCTAGGCTGTTCTTGGCAAACACTGACAGTGTATAACACAGCGAAATGTCTGCAATAGGTCCTGTGGCGGTGGAAGCCAAGGTGAGGCCATTCCTAAAGAATGCTCAGCCCCTCGCTTCCAGCCAATGGAGCCCATATCGGCCTGCAGAAAACTGCTCTCTTGGAGCTGGGTGGAGTGGGGTGGCAGGCGGCAAGCAAGAGAGGGTGGAGAGGGGTCATTTTAGAATTCTAACTTGTCTCTCTCTTGCTAATGGTTCTGTGAAGACATGGGAAATGTATGTTGTTCAGCCATGAAAACGTCATGAGCCATGAGTCCTCCCTACAGAACCTGTTACACCCCAATCCTCTACAGCTGAGCGAGAGGTGTACCGTAACTCACATGCAGATTGCACACCCTTTCAGCCGTCTTTAGAGCGCTCACAGAAGTCGGCCTAAAACCCAATGCCCTGAGTACTGGTCCATTTACACCTCCTGCTTGGAGAAAATTGGAAGGGGGTGATGAGAGCTGAGCATGACAGGAACGAATGCTCGCTTCCCCGCAGTGAGGCTGCAGCAGGGCTCACATGTCCAATCATCTCTAGACAGCCACCCACTGAAACGGTGGAGCGCACACACCCAGGAGCCACACGCTCCCACCGCCACCTTCTCAGCAGCCAACCTGCACAAACGAATACAAGGATAAGTGTGGACGGAGTCACAGCCAGCCACTGAGGCAAGAGATGCATCCAAACGGGGGAGTTGAAGCCATCCCAACGTGAAACAGGGCTCTTGTAAGTACCTCCAATGTGCTCTGGCTGCTGCACCCCTAATCCATGCAAAGAGGCAATGAGGGACCAAGAACCATAGAAAAGCTCAAGGTTGCAAGAAAGGTGTTCATGAAGGCTGAGTATCAAATTAACGGGGTGATGGTTTTTGCAGACATTCCCTCAGAACCCAAGGCAAAGTTTGGGAAGACGCCATGAAGCATTAGAGGTGTGAACAAGATATGGGCATGTGGAGGGCACATGTGACATCCATTAGGAGACTTCAGAAGAAAGGTGGGGGCATGGGAGAGACAGCGCAGAAAAGGCACCCACATCCCAGAGCAGAAGGAGAGCTCCGGCCTAGCATGATCGTTACACTGTTCTGTTTATTGGATGTGTGGGGAAATAACACAGAGCATGAGTGTGAGGCTACCTGGCTATCATCCATGCAGCTGAGATTGGAACCCTGTGAGCTTAGCCTCTGGGACCATATTACCTCAGTCAGTGGTCAACATCATGAGGAAAACTGACCAGATAGCCATGCATCCTCTGGGATTTATTTACCCCATGGCTTGAAAGGCATCAGGAGCTGTGCAGTCTAGGATAGCTGGCCGTTTTGAGTTCAGACTGTCAGAACTCACTCAGTCACGGGCAAAGAGGCCCCAGAGGTACCAGCTCACAGGTACCCAGGCCAGCAGCATCACGAATTGGCCATATAACTTGCCTGCTAGTCCTGCAATCCCCATGTCGTCTCTCCATTGGGCTTTACCTCCCCACAGAAATCAGGTGGGAATGAATAGTCCAGCAAAGCCCAGGAGAAATATGCTTCCCACTGAGCTGGGAGAAGATGTGGTAAGGACCAGCTCTGCTTTTCCTGATGTCGTGCACACGCTGCAGTGCCAGCTTTGTGTGTTTTGGTCCATTCTCTAGTGTCTACAGGACACCAGTCAGAATGTGAGCTCCTCGGTGGGTTCTAGAGAGGTCAGGTCTAGTCCCAACCAGCCAGAAACATTGAAAGTCCTCATCTGTATCTGTTTCTGTACCCGTATGAATACCTCTTTATAAAACCTGTAGGATGCCCAGGCAGTGATCACTACTATCACCCTGTGGGTGGATAGAGCCAATCTGTTCTAGGCCAGGCCTGTGTGCCTGTCTTAGTTTCCTTTCCTGTTGCTTTGGAAACATACTCTGACAAAAGCAACTTACAGGAGTGAGGGTTGATTCTGACTCACAGTTCAGATGATGGTCTGTCCCGATGGTGAAGTCACAACAGCAGGAGTTGAAGCAGCTGGTGTAACCACATCCACAGTCGGAAGAAGAGAGCATTCAGGGTGGGCACGCTCGGCTCACTCCATTTTCTGCAGCCCAGGATCCTCCAGGAGGGACAGCACCACCCACAGTGGGCGTGTCGTCCCAGCCCAATTAACAATCAGGATAGACCCCCCCAAACAGGCCCAAAGGCCCATCTCCCAGGTGATTCTAAAGTCTACCAGGTTGACAATTATCACCCACAGCTGTCACCTGAGGTGCTCTAGTCATCAGCAGACCTACTGTGCGAGGTGCCACCATGTAGGCTTGCTTAAACCTGATTGCTCTATGAGCCAAAGGGAAAGCACACAAGCATGCATGTGCATGTATACGTAGCACAGCCAAGCTGTGATTTCTGTCCGCTACCCAGCCTTAGGAACGCATTATCCTGTGAGGGAGGAGAATTGTTCAGGCAGCTTGTCCTACGCTTTGAAATAAAGGTTTTCCGAGTCATTAATCAGTTGTTTGAGATCCCCACACAGATACATTAATCACACCTCCACACATACATGAATATACACTGATGTATATATACTAACATACACATGTACACTAGCATGCACATTGCATACACACATATACTAACATATGCTTACATTAATATACATATATGTACCTATACATGCATATACTATAGGCATGTACATAAATACTAGCATTCATGTGCATACATGCACACATACATGAACAGAAAAGCAGATGTAAAACATACATATACATACACTAACATACATACACTCATATACACACATTTACCTATGTATGCAGTAACATTTACATATACTAACACACACATGAACCCATGTACATACAAGCACATATAGGCACCAAAATGCACATATACATGTTTGCACATGTACTAAGATAAGCACGCAATATATATATATATATATATATACATACATACTAATGTGCACGTATACATATACTGATATATGGTAACATTCTCAGATATGCACACACATGCTGCATATGCATACATACACTAACATGCTCACACAGACACACACACATACTTATGTACACTAACATACACAAATACAAACTTCACCAAAAAGGGCAAAGCTTTCCTCCCCGATCCCCGTCCCAGACAGCTCACACCTTCCATCTGGGCCGTGGCTGGTTCATTTGTAGCTCAGATGTCTGCAGTGACATGTACCCAGGCTGCTGTGTGCTGTTATTGTGATTCCCATTTCACAGAGGCCAAGCTGACACTGTTAGGACCAGCGGAGCTCAAGTAGCCCCAGATTCAAATCTCATCTCAACTCCCTGCTGGCCGTACACTTTCAGAGTACTTAACATCTTTTACTCACACTTTACTCATCAGAAATGGAAGGGGCAAAATCTACCCCTAGAGGACTGTAGAGAAAGTTTTACAGAAAAGTATCAAGCGTGTACTTGAAAAGAGATAAATTGAGGGCTAGCGAGACAGTTCAGTGGATAAAGTGCTTGCCATGCAGGTATGAAAACCTGTGTTCAATCCCCAGCGCCCAGTAACAAGGTGGGCACGGCAGCACATCTCTAAATCCAGCACAGGGGAGGTAGAAACAGGCAGATCCCTGGGCTCGCTGGCCAGCTAGTCTAGCCAGTCTGCAAGCTCTGGGTTCAGTGAGAGACCCTGTCTCAAAAAATAAGATGAAGTGTGACAGGAAGACCCCCAGCATCAACCTCTGGCCTGTGACTCACCATCTCATCGTCACTCCCTGACATGCACAAAATTAAAACAATTCTTTTTGTCCATAAAGAGAAAGGTCCCAAGAGGAGAGTTCGGACCAGAGTCACCTGACTGGTGCAAGGTAGGAAGAGCAGTGAGCACCCTCAAGCCTGGCAGACTGCAGAAAAGCCTTCCCGGGGCGTCCCCCACTCCTGGCATCCCTCTTCTCACAGTGCCTACTTCCCCTGGACCCCCTGGAGGCCCCAGCCCCTTGGCCACCTGGGCAGCATGGCATCCCCTCTGGCAGCCACAGCCAGGGCCCCTATCACAGTACCCTCATGCAGCGTGAGATACAGGCACTTCATCTGCCGACCTCTGAGGGTAGGCGCTGAGGTTGAGCTGTGGCTTTCCAGCCATGAGCCACAACGGTCAAGGTTAGATAGGAGAAGAGTCATCAAGGTCAAGGACCCCAATGGCAAGGCGACTTGGTCCCTGTCTGAAGGGCCTAGCCACAACAGCAAATCTAAAATCTACTGCTGCACTAAAACCCACAGACACACAGGCCACGCTCAGTCAGCTCCACATTCTTTTCTTGATTTGTGGACAAGAAATTCTTGACTCTCTCTAGAAGCCTCTCTGTAGGATTCAACCTATGTCTTTATCATCAACCTTGAAGAAACACCACCATGTTTCCCCCAAACAAGCCACGTTCCCTGTCCAAGTCAAGCATCTGTGACTTAGCACCAGGAACCCTGCAAACTAGAAGGGAACTCAGTAACAGACGCTCACCTGCTCATCTGGTGGGAGCAAAGGTCACGACCAATGCTCGCTGTCTCTCTCTCTCTCTCTTTTTTCTCTCTGTCTCGCTGTCTCCCTGCTCTCTCTTTCTCCTTAATTTTGTACTGTTTTCAAAAGGTAAAGGTGAAATCTGAGCATAATAACTGAAATGATAACTTCAAAAATTGCCTAAACAGTTCCATTTGAGTGATGCTGATAGTGATCATAGAACCAGCTGTAGATCTCTGTGTCTTTGTCTCTCTCTCCTGTCTCTCCATCAGTCCCAACCCCATCATCATCACCATCATCATCAATGCCACCATCATCACCATTATTTTTCTAACATTTCATTTATTCTTTTTATTTTGTGTGTACGAGTGTATCGCCTGCATGTACGTGAGCGCACCTGTGTCGTGCAATGCTGCAGAGGTCAGAAGAGGGCTTTGGATTCCCCTGGAACTGGAGTTAAGGACGGTTTGTAGTCACCATGTGGGTGCTGGGAATCAAACCTGGATCCTCTGCAAGAGCAGTCAGTGCTCTTAACCGCTGAGTCATCTCTCCAGCCCCATCATCATCACCATTATTACCACCACTATCATCATCATCACCATCAATCATCAACACCGCCACCACGTCATCATTCCCATCACTGTCACCATCATCACCAACATTACCATCACTGTAACCACCTTTACCATAAACACCACCATCACCACCATCATCTCCAACCCTATCACTAGGCCCAAGGGCTGCCAAGCATTATCGGACCTGGTCCAATCAATGAAGCAGTGCCAGATCGTATATAAACGTAACTCACCGGCAGTAAAAGAACACTCAAGTATCACACATTTGCTGTATCCTAGGCACAGGATCAACCCATGTGATAAGAAACGTCTGTTCAGTGGAACACAAAAGACAGTGGAAACTGCTTGAGAAAAATCACTTTACAGAGAAAGCACAAGCAGCTTTACTAGAGGAAGACAAAACACTGAGTCACCGGAGAACAGAGAACAGAGAAAGGAAGGGTCAGGACAAAGAGGCCTCAAGTGGACAGTTGGGTCAGAGGTCAGGGTAATGACAGAAGGGGCTGCAAATGATAGGCAGCTTTGCCAAACAACCCCAAAGGCTAATCATGTTCACGTTCAAGCCGGTACAGTTGGGCTGTTCTGTTCTGTAAAATCGGTGTAGAGATTTATAAAAAGCATATGAAACCACATGAGAAAACCAGTGTCTTCCAAGGGGGAGATGAGGTTCTAAATTAAGAGAGTAACAATGAGAAAGTTGTGAGGAGCCAGGGGAGAAAGAGGAGGCAGAACCCACACCACTGTGCAAGAAACGCATCCGTCCCCCACCCCGAGCCGGGTGGGCAGCATGGTGATGTGTGGCCGCTTCCTGGTGCAGAGTCCAGCAGAAGCCGCTCTGAGAGGACACAAGGCCAACTTGTGCTTTCAGGAGTGAGAGAGCAAGCCTGGAGCAGGTGTGAAGCAGGGCTGTGAGTTAAGCTATGCAGCCGAAGAAGGCTATGAAAGGAAGAGCCCCAGTGCCATCAGCAAGGGCTGAGCGACATTCCAGTCCAGACACTAACATCTGACTGCTGCCCAGCACCCGCTCCAGGGTCCTCCTCTGTATACTTCTGTGTCATTTACGTTGCTTGGGCAATAGAACGTATTGGTGGCTTTGGCCTTGTATTTGCAACTGGAAGCATCTGGAAACGTGGCCAGATGTCAACAGCGGCAGAGACGATTCTGTCTGCCTCTGGACAGGGCGCCAGAGCTGCGTGGTTGCAGCAGAGAGCCCTAAGGCAGGCTCCAGGATACCAGCAGGTGAATCACATGGAGATTCTGAAGGGGAGGCCACAATGGCTGTGTTCCTTCCAGGGGTTTTCGTCACAACTACATAAGCTATTCAGTGAACAAAGTATGTGTTGCCAAGTACACATCGTGAATCCCGCTACGTTCCACTAGACAAATGGACTGTGAATGTTTGTAGCCATCTGGACGCATCATGAGCACCTCCATACACAACTTCCTTCATCAGACCACGGGACTACAAAGACAGGGCTTGACTTCCAGGAGATCTAAGACAGTAAGCCAACCGGAGAGAGGGATTGCGGGTTGTGGGAGTTCCACGCCGGCACCGTGAAGGCCTAAGGGAATAGGGTCACTGCAGGCCGTTCTCACAAGGGGCTGGCCCCAACCTGGGTCTCCTACATGCTTCCCAAAGGAGCTTTAGATCTAGGGGTGTAACTTTGGGGGTCGCTGTCACCTCTACATGTCACCCTCACCCCCGCCCTGCTTCTCACTGTGATCTGCTGAGTGTTCCTGCCTCTGTGGCTGTTACTCTGGGCCTTGGATGTAGACAACAGGTACACAGACTGAGTGATGGGATGGACCACTTGCCTAGAGAATAATGCCTTCCTTCCTTCCTCTGAGGTCATTTCTGTACTCTGACTTTACGACAGAAGAGACTCCAGGCAGTTTACAAAAATGCACAGAACAGAGACAAGAGAAGAAGACGGTTCCTGCCTCTGTGGCTGTTACTCTGGGCCTTGGATGTAGACAACAGGTACACAGACTGAGTGATGGGATGGACCACTTGCCTAGAGAATAATGCCTTCCTTCCTTCCTCTGAGGTCATTTCTGTACTCTGACTTTACAACAGAAGAGACTCCAGGCAGTTTACAAGAATGCACAGAACAGAGACAAGAGAAGAAGACAGTAAACGCGCAAAGACAAACGGGAGTGCGGGACAGCAACAGGTGAGACAGGGCCAAGGGGAGCACCTGGGTGGCCGCCCCAAATCGGAGACAAGAATGTGACTGCTGAGCTTCTGAAAACCAGTGAGAACTGGAGCCACCATTGCAAGAGGTACAAAGCACGTGCCACGCCCTGAGGGCCCTGCTGATCCCAGAGAGGCCCTGGGCTCCAATTCTCACCCCTGGGCCTGCCTCGCAAGCTGAAAACTTGGGGAGAAGGAAGACCCACTTTAAACAAACGGGTAAACTAACAGAAAATATTCAGCCATTGGAGATTCTGAAAAGCATTGGTATTAACCTTATTCTCTGAAAGTTAAAAAGTATTTTATAAATGCATATGAGGCAAGGGCAGGAATTTAAATGCAGAAAGCACTGTCCTGAGGATGGTAAGAGAGGACTGCGGTCTCAGGCACCGTCCCTGATGGCACAGACTTGCCTTTAGATTCTTGGACCTCACCTCTGTGCTGCTGAGAGACCGGCCACTGATGGCCCAGCTTGTCTTCTCAGATCTCACCAGCTCTCATGTGTCGGGCACAGGAGAGGGGATTCCTGTGTTGTGAGAATGGGCAGGCCCCTGTTTCTGTACACAGACTCCTCCCTGGCCTCATAATGGTGTCCTCCAGCATTACACCCAGCTGTTTCCTCAGAGAGGCAAAGCATATGTAAGTACTGAATACAATCCGAAAATTCTGTCATGTGCTAAGCAATGAAGAGATTGGGAGAGACTTCCAGAGGAAAGTGAGCAGAAGGTACCCACCCATTATCACCCCGGAATGACAGGGAATGGGACGGGAAGGTTGAGGTGGAGCTCAGGTCCAATGTGATAGTTCTACCCTAGGAGGGCAAGGACCCCATCTGGGAAACAGGCAGAGGGGACTCAGGACAGGTAGGTGGTCAGCAGGGTGCTGGGTGGGATGCGCAGTGTGTGCCTATGCAAGCCAGGCCTAACCAGGCCAGAGGCATTGACTGCATTTTGTAAGTATCCCATCCAAGCCCTCTGGTCTGTGATGGGTGGCACCACCTTCCCTGATAAGCAGAGCAGGCTGCCTCAGAGCAGGAGAGCCTCCCCACCTCACAGGCGAGCCTCCCCACCTAAAACAGGTTTCTAGAACAAGGCTTAAGAAGATATCAGAGAATCTTATTCTTCAATAAGCAAGGAGCAGAATCAGCCATGCTAGGCTCTGTGTCACATGACGAGACGTTCACAGGGAGAGGGGAGGAATGCGTCCCATCACAGAGTTCTTAAATCCCAACCCAGTGACCCAGTGACATGGAGAAGGCTCTGAGTGTCCAACCCAGGTACTTAGAAGATGATTAGCAGATCAAAGTGAAATGTCCTACAGTCTACCCACAGGCGCTGGAAAGCCACTTGATTAAAATTCCATCTCCAACATCTACTCTTGATTAAAAAGACAACCATTCATGAAAGGCCTGAGGGTGGGCTGGAGGGGGCAGGGGTTGAGTGGTTCAGGGCCTCGCAGACCACACCGAGAGCTAGAAAGTGCCCTCACATCACCTGGAGGTGACCTGTCTCTACCCAAAAGCCACCACTGTGCCACATGGAAAAACGGAGCAACGCTGTCATAGAATCATTGTGGCTGTTACTATCTGATGACATTCTAGAAGCATTGAGAGATGCAATAGGACGAGAGAGACGAGACGCGATATTTAGAAAAGGAAAGTAAAATGACCAATATGCAAATTACGTTGACTACCGTGGGAACTTGAGAACAATTGTCTAAAAAAATGAGTATAAACGACAGAGGAAGGCAGTAGGGTGCTGAGTGCGAGTCAGCATTTGCTGAGGGACTGGAGAAGGCAGAGAGTGTCCACCCTGCATAAGGGAAAAGCAGCACTTAGGGAAGCCGGGGCGCACAGAACAGTGATCGGGACTGGGAAGGAGCTATGGCCAGCTTTCTCCTGGTCAGAGAAGAGAACTGGGGATAAAATTATTAAGAAATGGCACGAAGTGATATCTCTGCTGTGTCTGTCCCTCTGGCTCTCCCTGATTTGTGTAGTTGTGTTGCTGTATAGGAAGTGTATCCTGAATATTCAGGTGCTGGCTCAGGTGAGAAATTGCACATGCTTCCTTTCTGCAAGTTTGAAATTGTTTCAAAATGTTTATTAAAGATATTCATAACATTTCCATATATAGAAAAATCTACTGCTTAAAAGATTTGGAAGGGCTAACAAGATGGCTCAGGAGTGAGAGAGCTTGCAGCCAAGCCTGATGACCTCAGTTCAATCCCTGGGATCCACATGATAGAACAGTAGAACAAGAAAACCAATTCCTACAAGTTGTTCTCCATATGCTACAACTCACTCTTGGATGCACCACACACACACCACATACCACACACACCACACACACCACACACACCACACACACCACACATACCACATACCACACACATACACACACACCCCACACCACACACACCACACACACCACACACACACCACACACACCACACACACACACCACACACCACCACACACATACACACCACACACACATACACACACCACATACACTCACACACACACCACACACACCACACACACACACCACACATACCATACACACATACCCCACACCACACATACCACACACATACCACACACACACACACACCACACACATCACACACACCACACACATACCACACACACCACACACACCACACACACCACACACATATCACACACAGCACACGCACCACACACACACACCACACATACCACACACATCACACACAGCACACGCACCACACACACACATACCACACACACACACACACCACATACCACACACACACCACACACACACACACACACAAATTAAATAAATAAATAAACAAACAGAAAAGACTTAAGAAGTTTCTCCATTCATTAAGGACAACTTTAAAAGGAGACAAATATGCGTACAGGCAGACTTTGAGGAAATGGGAAATCCCTATATGGAGAAATTTTTAAATATTACTGAATGATGTAGGAGACATAAACCTTTTCATATTTTTTGGTTTGGGTTGTATTGAGTTTCCATTCAAACACAGATGAATAAAATTAAAAGTGATGAGAAATGCACTGACCACAGCTTCATCCCGGGCCGGAGCTGTTCGTAATCTGATCACCAGCAAGGAATTCTCTGGAGCCTTCCTGCTGTGAAGATCAAAGCCCCTGACAATAAAGTTTAAAACAGCACAGAACTGGGTTCCAACTGCTAAATCCAAGATACTTGGACACAAGGAGTAGCACCTTGTGACTCCTGAGCACTTCAAGCTGGAAGTTCAAGGCTAGCCTTGCCCCAAAGCATCCAAGCCCAGGAGGAATGGGAAGTCCCTTCTAGAAACGTCTTTCTATATGGCTTTGGACAAATCCATAAAACTGTTCATTTATTGGCTCATATAACACAACAACACATTCTTTTTAAAGATTTGTTTTTATTTTATGTGTATGAGTGTTTTGCCTGCACGTGTGTGTGTGTGTGTGTGTGTGTGTGTGTGTGTACCATGTATGTGCAATGGCCATGGAAGCCAGAAGAGGGCATCAGATCCCCTGTAGCTACAGTTATTTATGGACAGTTGTTAGCCACTATGTGGGTGCAGGGAACCAAACTTGGGTCCTCTGCAAGAGCAGCTAGTGTTCTTAATCATTGAACCATCTCTCCAGTCCCATCATACAACAAATTCTTCTTACTATAAAGACTGAAAATTCCTAAGGACTTGGAAAATAAAGCCTTACCCATCCCCCACTGTGAGACCCTGAGATTGAGTGGCAATGAAGTCTTCATTTTCTTTTCTGTCTCCCCTCATCCAAACTCAGACCCAGATTGTCTGTGGTGTTTTTCCAATTAAGAACAAAGTTTTACTTATACATATATGTGTGTGTACATATGTGTGTGTACATATGTATTACTGAAGATGAGAACAGAAGGGATAAAACAACGGTAACTCCTCATTTTAAAATATTTTATTTATTACCTTTATTTGTATGAATGTATTGTCTACATGTCTATAAGTGCACCCATGTTGTGCAGTGCCTGTGGAGGTCAGGAGAGGCATCAGATCCCCTAGAACTGGAGTTGCAGACAGTTGTTAGCTGCCATTTGTTGCTGGGAACCAAACCCGGGTCCTCTGCAAGAGCAGCCAGTGCTCTTAACCGCTGAGCCATCTCTCCAGCCCCTGCTTCAGAGAAGAGGATGATGGAGAGATGACTCAGCAATTAAAAGCACATACTACTCTTACAGAGGACCTGAGTTTGGTTCCTAACACCCATATTAGGCAGCTCAAATAACCTGTAACTCCAGCTCCAGGGAATCTGACACCCTCTTCTGACCTCCATGGACACTGCATGTACATGCACAGACACACACACAGACACATCATTTTAGAAAATAAATTGATAAATAAAAATATTTTAAAATGAATAAATAAAAGAGAACTGAAAAAGTAGAATTATCGGCCCTGGAAATTGAAACAGTGCAGACAACCATGGCCATGTAGGCATTTCCACAGACAATTTGAAATTAATTTTTGCAAATTGGCATGCAGGCAGCCACAGTTTTTATTTATTTATTTCATTAGCATCCTCTACTTCTAAGCTAGTCAGATTTCACTCTCAAATTAAAAAAAAAAAACTAAAGAACTGTACTACCGCTCCATGTGTTCCAGTTTAGTTTAAAGAGACTGAGCCACATAAGAAGTGGCACCTGGTAGGGCAGCAATCAGGGCAGAAGTGACAGAAGCTGCAGCCCAGACTCCTGGGACGTGAGGGGGTGAGAAGAAAAGCTACGCTCTGCAAGCCCCAAAGACTTTCACTCAAAGGAAAAAAAAAAGCATAATTATTCCCCAAGCACGCTGGAATAAAGATTGCAAATTAGATGTGAAAAGTTTTCAAGAGTATAAAATTGGTGTAAAAAGGAGTGTGCCCTTCCCTCTGGAGGAAGTAGAGACCATTCTGTTCCACGCACTGGGGAGCAGGAATTCTAATTCCTGGGGGACTACCATCTGCCACCTGGAAGGGGACTGTGCTTTCTCTGCCTAGACAGGACACCCACATGTTCCTGCACCCTTGGTATCACCCATCTTCATCTTCCGCATTCCACCCCACCATGTGTGTCCCAGTCTTTACATCATTAAAAAAAAGTATCTAGGGGGCTGAAGAGACGGCTCAGTGGAAGAGCACTGGCTGCTCTGGCAGAGGACCCGGGTTCAATTCCCAGCACTTACATGGTGGCTAACAATCATCCATAACTCTAGTTACAAGGGTTCTAGCACCCTCATCTGACCTGAGTACTGCACAACACAAGCACATTTACATGCAGGTAATACTCATCCACATAAAATAAAAATAATAATAAAGCATTTTCAATCATCTATAGGACATCTACTCTGGTGCTTCTCACAGGAGGAGTGAGGGAATGGAGAACCGGCTGTGCTCTGCTGTGTCTCCAGTGAAGCTGGCCGCCCCAGGTTCAGACAAGAGAGACACTGTCGACGGCAGGCACCAGAGGCTGGCGTCCACACACCCGTTCGGAGGACCAGGCTTCAGGGGGCCTTACAGTGCTTCAAAGGACAATCCTTAACCCAACGAGATTTGCTTCGATTTACTTATCATTTATTCATCACAATTCCGCCACGGCTGTCTCTCCACCATGACCAGAATATCTAGAAAATTTCTAGACCACCGTTCTAGGAACTCAGGTTTAACTTTAAACACGCTGACATGTACCATGAGGCTGCCTGACACAGCAGCTGTCAAGTCAGGAGGTTATTACTTTTTCAAGTTACTATAAAAAGTATTTGACGATAGAACCAAAGCACACAGGAAGTGGGGAGCAACCCCGCTGCCCCCTCGTTCCTCCTCATCACACAAACCCCTTCTATCCGCTAACCCTCCCCCTCCCTCTTCTTCCTCACTTCATTCAGTTTTTGAAAGTACAGTTGGGGTACATTGACCTTATGACCCACAAGAGGCTGCTACCCATAATTTGAAAACACTGAGACCTATTCTAACGCTCCGGAGCGAAGGTGCCTGAGGATTCCTGAGCTCGTCGTGTGAGTGGAAGACTAAAAAGTTTTGACTAAAGCTGCTGACCTGGACTAAGGACTGCACTGTATTAATGAAAGATTAGATTTCTCTTCAAGCAAACATTGTGAAGGCTCAGTCCCTCCTGCCCAATAACGTCGGGGATGCTTCAGGAAGAGCCCAAGGCCAGCCCTGCCGAACTGGACGTGAGGAGTGCGCATGTGTACCAAGGCCGGAGGTCAGCACGTGGTGCTATCCCTGGGGTGCTGTCACTTAGCTTTGTGAGGCAGGGTAGCTCTCTAGCATAGGGCCTGTGGAGCAGGCTAAACTGGCTGGCACGCGACCCACCGGGCCTCACCCATCTCTGCCTCTGCAATAATGGGATTTGCCACCACTCCAGGCTTTTTATGTGACTGCTGGGGATCAAACAGAGTCATTCTCAGCCCCAAAGACAGAACTTTCATAGGAATATCCCAGAAGATCATGCCTGGCTGGACAGCAGATTTTTGGTTTGTAAATATAGTAACAAGGTCTTGCCTCAAAGGATTTTTTTTTCTTCATCTTCTTTGATAATTGGGCAATAATGTCTTTCTTCGATAACATGATTTCTTAACAAAACTAAAGCATTTTTGCTTCAAAATTATCAGCTTAATGGGATATTCTGATGAGTCTGGAATGGCAGCAGGTCAAGAGACGTGAGGCCTGTGGAGGCCAGCCACATTCATGAGGTTTCGGAGAGGAACGAGAACTCTAACAGAAACTGGGCTAGAAGACACCCAGGTTATGTTCTGGCAAAGAGCTCAGCCACACCTGTCTATCCTGAGAACCTGAGTGGAGCTGGATTTAAAAGTACTGGGCAGTATGTTTGGCAGAGGAAACTTCAAGGCAGAGTGGCATTCAGCCCACATGGCATGGCTACTGCTCAGTGTTCAGATCTACAGTGGACAAGGAGAGCTCAAAGGACAAAGCATCTGTGATGTCAGAGACAAACCTCACGGGATGGGAGAGATGGCTCAGCGGTTAAGAGCACTGGCTGCTCACACAGTGGACCTGGGTTCAGTTCCCAGCACCCACATGACAGCTAACCACTACCTATAACCCTAGTTCCAGGGGATCTGACACCCCCTTCTGGGCATTGCACACAGGGGTGTGCTTGCATACTTGCAGGCAAAACACATACACATAAAATAAAAGCAAATTTAAAAAAAGAGAGAAACTTGACTCCCTTCTCTAGGACAACACATAGTTAGGCCCCACACTCAGTACCATTTTCTGTACTCATTACCTTCTTCTATGCTGTGACCAAATTCCTGACAAGAAGACCCTTAAGGGAGGAGGGTTTAGTCTGGTTTACAGTCCAAGGGAATCAGTCCCTCATGATAGAGCAGCCATAATGGAAGAGAGGGAAGGCGTGGTGCAGGAGAAGACAGCTGGCTGGTCACCACCACGCATCCCCACTCAGGAAGCAGAAGAGGGATGAATGCACTGCTTGGCTCCCATTGTTCAAGGACCCTTGTTCAAGGACCCCAGTTCATGGAATAGGGTCACCCACAGTTGAGGTGGGTCTTTCCATCTCAATTAACCTAATCTAGACACTCACTAATAGACATGCTGAGTGGTTTGTCTCCTAAGTCATTCTAGATCCTGTCACGTTGACAGTATTAACCATCACACTGTTGGTGGGGAGATTTGAACATGTGCTCACATTGGGTAGCAGTGTTACAACAGTGTTAAGTGTTCTGTCTGAGGTCACACAGTACAAGGCCTTGCTTTAGGAAGATGTAGGGTTGAGTTTTCCACCAGGATAACGTTTACCCCACAGTCAGTTCGGATGTCAAGCCTGTGGCACATACACAAAGAGGTCTCCAAAATTTACTGACGCCAGAAGGAGGCTTTCTGAAGAGTGTGGAGCTGACTTTTAAGTACGTCTGAAAGAAAGGGAGGACACGGCTGAGGTCAACTGTAACCGACGTGGGGCTGAAAGGTTCTTCCACACAGGCTCCTTAGGGTTGGGCTCCCATCAGTGCCCAAGAAATACCTGGGCTTTGTTATCAGCTGGTGAGGCAGAATGGGAAGGGAAAATATTTTGCCTCTGACCCATCTATACGAGGCTTTCATGCCTGAAAATTCAGTCATAAGGGCAGACTTTTACAAATAGGAAATGCTGTACTGTAATAACGTGTGGTACTGTGTTTTAATCGTTTGTGCGTGTGTATTAATCTCAGATTAAAATCTTCTTTCATGAATGGAAAACTCTCGCAGCTCAATGTAACTGCTCCCTCTCGCCTATAACCATCTACAGGATCTTTTCATGGTTTCCATCAAATCGGACACTTAATGACTTGTTTCACTTCAGCAAAGAAGCAGTGCGTGTCCCCTGTTGTGCCATGACACCATAAAATAGTAGACAGACAGGGAAGGCAGACAGGAACACATCAGCTAATGCCTTTTCCTTTTGAGAGTTTACATTCTGATTGATGAAAGGCAAAGCTTCTAAACATATAAAATGTACTTTAAAAATTAGAAAACCTGAATTCTTCGCTGTAGTTATACCAGAGTCCAAGAGTGAGAGTTTTACTAAAATTTCATGGGTCTCCCCAGAAATAGTATTAGTATTTCTATTTTAAAATACATATTTTAATTTTTAATCACCTTGTATTTATTAATGTGTATGTGTGTGTGTGTGTACATGTGCATATCCCACAGCATGTGTGCAGGTCAACAGACAGCTTGGGGGAATCAGTTCGTTCTGTGATGTGGGTCCTGAGAATTGACCTCAGGTTGTCACTTGACATGGTCACCTTTACCCTCTGAGCCATCTTGTTAGCCCAAATATACATTTTAATAACACAGCTCATTCTCCATCATTATTTAAACACCCTCCATGTTTGTCCTAAGCAAAACCACAAATTCATCACAGATCCTGGCAAACACAACACTGTGTATTAGCCGATTCTGTTGTCACTGTGACAAAATATCTTAGATATATTAGAAAACAATGTCAAAGGAAAAGGATTGATTTTGCTTGTGGCTTCAGAGTTTCAGTTCATGGGAAGGAGCCTCAGAGTTCACATTACGGTGTTTGAGAAGCAGAGAGAACATGGTCTGGCTAGTGTGCTCTCTCCAATTCGCCTCTTATTCTGTCTAGGCCATGGGACAGCACCACCCACATGCAGGGTGGATCCCTCCTTGCTCCAATCTAGTCTCTGAAAATGCACTCACAGACTCACCCAAAAGCTTGCTTTGCTAATCTCCCAGGCTCTTTTCAATCCAATCCAGATGACCATGGAGATTTGCCACTACAGTGGTGACCCCAGTATCTACTTTAACCAGAGAGAAGGTAAACTCCTTTGTGGGTCTTCTCAGCTGGGACTGTCTGTATTTTGAATAATGTATCTACTGTTTTGAGGAAAGAGCCTATAGTTTCCCTCTACCCCAAGTTTGATATCACAGGTGGGGCAGAAAATGGGGCCTGTGAGCAAACTAGCCTTTGAAGGAGTTTAAACACTTGTGTCTTAGACCCAACTTCTATATCTAGTACTCTAAAAACATATCAATTTATACCACTGCTTGATTGGTATTCTCCGCTTGCTTATTACATTATTTATTAAAGCAAAGCACTATTATCGTGTGTATTATTCAATAACGGCTTAATTAAATCAGTTGTGGTATGCTGTACCATGGAATACTATACAAATAAAAATTTAACAGTAAAGTGGATCTGCGTATTCTGATAAATTTCCAAAATACACGTAGGTAAATAAAGCAGGGTAAAGGAGACTCAGGAAAAGATGCCTGTGTTTAACTGATACATCACATACACAGATCTCTATAGCACAGAGTACTTCCTTCAGCTACAGAAGCCCCAGCAACATGGTTGACCTTAGGACAAGGCGAGTGGTATTGGAGGAGGTTATATCCCACATCTTTGCTGTCCTTTTGTGTGTGATAGTTGACCATCTTGTATGTCATATATGACATATAAAATATATAACATTGCGGTATGGGGCAGTGACTGCTGCCTTATTTTCACCAAGAAAAGAGAAAGTCAGGGCTGGAGAGACGGCCCTGTGGTTAAGAGCACTGGCTGCTCTTGCAGAGGACCCAGGTTCGAATCCCAGCGCCCACCTGGTAGCTAACCGTTCATAACTCCAGTTCCAGGTGATCCGACACCCTCTTGTGTCCTCTGCAGGCATTGCACGACACAGGTGCACTGTCACACATGCAGGCATAGCACTCACACATAGAATTTTTAAGAATAGATTAAGAGAAAAAAAGAAAAGAAAAGAGAAATTCAAAGAGTGCATAACTGGATCTTTTTAAAATTTTTTGGTATGTGTTTTTTAATGATTGAAGAGTTCTTTTATTCAAAGCATTCCTCCAGAGGCTGGAGATATGGTTCAGCAGTTAAAAGCACTGAATGCTCTTGGGTTCAAATCCTAGTGCCCACATGGTGCCTAACAACTGTCCATAACTCCAGTTCCAGGGGATCCAACACCCTCTCCTGACCTCAGTGGGCATTGTACAACACAGGTGCACTTACATACATGCAGACAGTACAGTCACACACATAAATTTAAAATAACAAAATTTTTTTAATTAAAAAGTTTTCCTCCAAGCCAGGTATGGTGGTGCACGTCTTTAATCCCAGCACTTGGGAGGCAGAAACAGGTGGACGTCTGTGAGTTCAAGGCCAGCCTGGTCTACATAGCGAGTTCCAGGCCAGCTGGGGCTACAGGGAGACCTGTTTCCAAAGACCAAAAAAAAAAAAAAAAGAAAAAAAAGAAAGTGCCTTCCAGCTAACTCCTGCTATCCTGAGAAGCAAAGGTTCCCTTTGGACTATTCAGTCTGGCCACAGAAGGGATGGGGGGTGGCTTTGTCCTTACATAACTTTCTCCTCTGTTGGCAGTTCTGTTCTGCCCTGGAGGGGAGGGGCAACTGTGTCAGGAGAGTGCTGAGGAACTTAAACTTGGGCTTCATTGCTCTTGCAAGTGTGAAGAGGGTCAACTGTAAGTCAAAACATGACCTCTCCAACAGCTCTGGGATGCGCAGACCTCTGCTTCTCCCAGAAAGAAACTATCTTCCCAGCAACTGGCCTTTTAGACCATCTGGTCTGTAAGTGTTTCTTCTGTTCACCTCTCATGTTCAGAGAGGACCTTCACTGGCTTCTCCTGTAAGTTACCATTTACACTGGAGGGCAGTTGTGGTTCATCCGGTCTTCACAGAATCACAGACAACGTCATCAAAATCTGACCCTCAAAGTCAGCCAATTGGAGCCCCGCTTCGCAGATGAAGCAATGTCACGGAAGGCCGCCACTCGTCCTTTAGATGGAAATAATTTCCTTTGCGGCTCGAAAGCAAAGCTGAGGGGATGAAGATGGGCGTGTTCAAGAGTGAGGACTCAGTCTCTGTTCTGCTCGACCTTCCTGTTCTCCCCTAAACTCACTTCTCTCCTCCACCTGCCTTGGCCCTTCTGATGACAGCCTCCTTCATGACATGTAGCCAAAGGAAACTGTCATGAGAGCTAAAAACACCTGGACTAACTCTGTCATCTGCGTAGGATATGTGCCTGTGTGCTTTTTTTTTCTTTAACATTGATTCCTTCTTCCAAGGACCATGCCTGTGTTTATTACCAATGATTGTATGACACTTCTATATGTTATTAAAAAAGAGATGTTTATCATAAGACATAAAAAGTTGTCAATGTTATTAATTCCATTAAAAAACATTAATCTGTTGAAAAGGTAAGCCCAGCTGTTAGGAGACCAAATCAATACATGTAGGTCAGTTAAAAATCAACACTGTCACTGTTACTTTTAACTAGATTTAGAAATTGTAAAAGTAATTCTACTTTCCACACCCCTGGTCTAGACTCTTCCAAAGCCAACCACCCATCAATGACATGGGAAGACCACCAAACTCACTCTCTCTGATACACAGTTATACAAAACTGTTACTTATTTCTGCCATTGATTCATGGGACAATGGAATAGCCATCAATAAGCGCCACAGAAGGTGTCATAGCGTTTCCAGGAATCCAAGACATGCAAGCTACAACAGGGTCCTGCCCAGGCCACTCCTGTTCACATCTGACCAGGGCTGCTCCACAACTGGCTCTAGATACCAAGATGTACAAACCCAGAAAGCTAAGCCATGCAGAAAGGAGCTCGTGCGGAATGGAAGCTACTTTTAAAACACTTGTGACATTAATTAGATGTAATACCAGACAACTGAGATTATTTCATGCCCATAAGTCACTTCAAAATAAACTGGGGGCTAGAACTTTAAGACAGAACAACAAAGCAATATATAGTAGTCAGGGTGGGATGCAGGGAGAAAATGCAGATGAACTCGGGGAACTTACAGGGGCTAAGAACAGGCTTCTGATGACTGAGAGGTAACTGGGGCAAATGGGACTCGGTATGTCAGTGAAGACTAAAAGGAGTTAACTTGTGATTAAAACCAAGTTCCTAAGTGAATAGTAATGCTTTGGCAAGAAACTAGTAGGAAACAAATGAAGAAAATAGAAAAATTAGAAGTCTGTTCTTATAAGATACAGTTATGCAGTATATTCATCACAGATCCTAGGCATGCAAACTTCAACTGTTCCATGATCTTCACAGTTAATTGACATGATGACCTACTCTTATATCTAAGTTCAAAGCCATGAAAACAAAGTAGAAACAAAATTAGCATTGTCCAATTGCACATCAAATTTCTCTAAATCATGTAGATAAATCCTTTGCAAGTTAGGCATTGTCCTTCTGTGCATCCGGAGGGCATGGAGCCTACTGGACCT
Organism: Nannospalax galili; assembly: GCF_000622305.1. Taxonomy (NCBI): domain Eukaryota; kingdom Metazoa; phylum Chordata; class Mammalia; order Rodentia; family Spalacidae; genus Nannospalax; species Nannospalax galili. The sequence continues at coordinate 1,044,427 of NW_008340118.1, read as the reverse complement.
ACAAGACCACACTCTGAAGATGATTCTATAGTCACACATACACATGTGCACACATGTCAAAAACTTTCAATAAACACCTCAATAAATGTTCAGACAAATCTGTGGTAGTGGACTTCATTCTCCATTTTACCCAGTTAATAAGATGGATTTATCAAGGATAAAGCAGAATCCATGTGTGTGCAGGATGACCCGTTATGATCCTGCCTTTACCTCCTAAGCAACCGCAAGGAGGAATTACTACCAATGCCTAAACCCGGGATGTCCGTAGATGCTGAGCCAACACCTGCTGGTGGCCATGGGGAACCACACGTGCCCAGCATGGACTGGAGGTAGATGAAGATGTGCAAAGGACCAGCGGGGTTTTGTTCACACTCCCATCCCACTCTTCCCTAGAAGCCTATATGCATATCAGCAGTTTCAAACTTCACATCAAATGCAGCTGCTCTCAAATGACTTTAAAAATCAATGAATACCACTGAAATTCAGTATCCAGTGCCATAATTTAACACAAGCTATCTTCTACCTTCCATGGTTGAAATGAACAAGCCGCCTTTCAGGTCACTAAATGTTCAAAGAAGCCCTCTGAAGTTCAAGGTCACCAAGGCCTCTTCTCCACCCATCACACAGGTCATCAGTTTGGCTTAGATTGCAAAGAAGCAGCAGCAACAGCTTCTTGGAGACCAAGTGGTGGGACACCACCTTCTTACCCACAAGCAGGAGTCATACGTCACCACCAGCTGTCACTCAGACCCTGTACCCACTTGGTGTCCCTCCTCCCACATCGAAAGAGCACTCACATCCACATACAGCTGCACACACGGCGCATTTCTGCCACACAGTCTGTGTCATGGCTCTGTGACCATTTCCACTTCCCAAACGAAGGTGGCCATAATCATACAGCAGTTGAGTGGTCACATCCTCAAAGTGTTCTAGAGTTCCATATTTGCAGGCATCAAGTAAATCTTGATTTACCAAATACAAAGCATACAGCAAAATCTTTAGATCTTTGTAAGCTAAAATAAAATGAAATGTTATTTCAAAATTATGGTAATTTCTGAATAATATGGACAGAGGTACATAGTGCTGCCCATTCTGACTGGCAAATTTACAAACCATTTGCTACTGGGAATAGTGACTCCCCATAGCACAGGTTTTTTTGTTTTATTCTAAAGGATAATAAATGTTTGTTATAACACAATGCTTATTTCTTTTTTTAGAACTGGCAGTCATGTATTCATTAATTAGGAAAGAAGTCTAATACGTATATTGTTATTATTTACCATAACAGTGGCGTCAGTTTGCACAGATGCCATTTGTTCTTGTCCCCAAAGAAAAGAGTGTATATCTTCATAGAGCGACCCTAGGTCAGAGGGCATATCTTCATAGAGCGACCCTAGGTCAGAGGGCATATCTTCATAGGGCGACCCTAGGTCAGAGGGCATATCTTCATAGAGCGACCCTAGGTCAGAGGGCATATCTTCATAGGGCGACCCTAGGTCAGAGGGCATATCTTCATAGGGCGACCCTAGGTCAGAGCCTATAATGCATATAGAGTTGACAAATCTGCCAACACTCATGGTAACATGGAACCATTCCCCACAGCATGATGGAAAAATACCAACCATACAAATAAGCCAATCTGTAGTTTCTAAAGTTCTTATCAAACACCTTCCCCCTCCCCAATAAAATTAATGCAGGCAAAGCTCTGACGTTCTCTAAAGTCATAACTGAGCAATGAAACTTCCAAACATACGCAGCCATTTAGAGACCATCTCTTTTGTGGTGGCAGGATGGATCAGCTATGCCACTAAAACCGAAATGTTCCATACAGGGAGAGGTGCATCCCAGCCTTGGCGTGCAACACAGTCAGACCGTGCACACACAGCTTCACGTTCTCTGCAGGAAGGACTTTGTGGCTCCATGTCCCTTGTGACGTCAGGGAGAAAAACCAAGGACTCCATTTTGGAGGCACCAGTCATCTGTGCTGATGCGCTGCCTCTTCGGAGCCTGCCTCCATCAAGGCCAGGGCTGGCTGCAGGAAGGACAGCAGGCAGGCCGAGCAGCTCTCTTCTTACTGCCCACCCACCGGGTCCAATCACCCCAGTGCATCTTCCTACCTCCTGTCTTTCCATAGCTTAGCCAACAACAAAACCTTCCCATCAGCCTCATCCCCCTCGTATTTAGCCCACAGCCCAGAAAAGATTTAACTATATCATTTGGGCCTCCTTTTAACCAAATCCAGAATGCTTTAAGTGAAATAAAAGGTGTCTGTCTAGTTTTCCTTTATGTGGAAATCAGATATCCAAGTATCACTTTTGTTCCCATAGGAAATTTTCCATCTTTACCTCTCCTCTGGTACTATTCTAGGCAGAGAAGTCCCCAACTGCTATCCTTCTCCATCTCCCCTTGAAATGAAACACATCACTTCATCTGCTCAACCCTAACCCTCCAACTTCAGGAGGATGCCAGGCCCTGCCAGTGCAGGGGATGAAGATTCTTCATGACGCAACCTCCAACATCCCTGGATTGGAGAAGCATGGAGGAAGGCAAGGGCCCTCCCCACTGCCTCCACCGGCAACAGGCACTAGGGGCATCACCAGCACCCTCCCTCCAGACACAGGGTCCTGCACTCGGACACCAACACAAGCCATACATCCACAGGACATGGTCTCCACCCCAGTGCACAGTGCACAGGACAAGGAGGCAGGCAGGGAGGAGAGAGGGCCAGCATCCTTGGCCCCTCCTGGCTCCTCCTGCCTCCATCCTATACCACCCTGCCTCTCTCCCATGCTCCAAGTTCACAGGAATCTGGGTCTCCAGCATTGGCCTAATCAGCTCATTCCCCACCCCACCCCCAATTTCCTGAAGATACACGTAATCCCATCTGTGGGGAAGTCTACCCAGTTGTCTTTCTACAAGGAGCTCTGAAGGCTGGCTGGGGCATTCCTGCAGAGCATCTCCACTCCAAATCTCTCCCCGCATGTGCTCAGTCCTCTGTCTCCTCCCCCTCCCCCTACCTGGCTCCTCGCTGCTGCCCCCAAACCAGGCAGTGGGTTCCTCCTCTGGGAGCTGGGGTTCTCCTCCACCTCCTCCGCCCTCGAGGGCTTTGCGCTTCTTCGACATCTCTGCCCAGGGCCTGGGGTTTGGGGGTTTTCTTTCCCCTCCCCCTGGCCCTCCCCCCTCCGAGAGGAGAGTGAAGGTGGGGTTAGGTGGAGAGGAAAGGGGTGGGAAGAAGAGGCCAGGGAGGGAGATGGAAAGAAATTGCTGTTGAAAGACAGGAGGGGACTCGGAAGGCAGACAGGAGAGGCAGGGACTTGTGCAGAAACCCCAGGATTGCTTCCATCAGTGCGGCCCTACTCTGG
>NW_008340118.1:1034084-1041024 GCF_000622305.1 Nannospalax galili | reverse complement strand
CTCCCTCTCTCCCTCTCTCCCTCTCTCCCTCTCTCCCTCTCTCTCTCTCCTTCCTCCTTCTTCCTTTTCCTTCTACTAGAAGGGTGAGCTGAGAGGAAAGGAGAACTCAAAACCCAAGAGAAGAGGCTGTGGGGTACCCCAGGGATTTGCTGCTAATGTGGGAGGGGTCTAGAAGGGGTTCTCTCTCTCTCTCTCTCTCTCTCTCTCTCTCTCTCTCTCTCTCTCAGGACTCCTGGTCCTGTCTGATTGTGAGGAGCAGCCTCTTCTGGCTCTCTTCTGGCTCTCTTTTGGCTCTGGGGGAAATGTAGTGTGCAGTGTTGGGGGGGGTAATGGATTGAAAAAATAAAATAAAGCGCAGCCGAAATGCTTTCATGCACTAGGGACCCAGGACCCCCTCCTTCCCTATGACATCATGTGATGTTTCCCAAAAGAGACTGGAACCGGGGTAGGGGAACCAAGGAGAGGAAAGGATGGCCCCTGCAGGGAGAGCTGTCCCCACTGAGGATTGGAGACCCATGGCGGGAAGGAGGGAGGAAGTTCAGGTGCTCACAACCCTTCTCTGCCGACAGAAGCACCTGCGGGTCTAGGAGGCAACCGCTGCGGTTGGCAACTGGCGCACGGTCTTCCCTGGGAACTTGGCTCTTGGAAAGTCCTAGAGCTCTGAGTGATTAGCCCCAGGCTGTCACTTGGCACTGGGACCGGCTGCAGTCTTCCCCACCTCCTCTGCAAACCCTTGTATCTCTGGTTTTATAAACTCACTTCCACCCCTTACCCAATCACGTTCACAAACAGGACACACCGCTCAACATGCACACACACACACACACACACACACACACACACACACACACATTTTCTTATTGCTAAACAGGATGCAAGGAAATACATGTTGGCAACTTTTATTTTCTTTTTCTTAAGAAGAAAAAAGATAGAATTAAGTTTTCTCTTTTTCTTTCTCCTCCCCCAACCCTTAGACTCTCAAGGGTTAAATGTCAAGTTAAACAATTATCCACTTACCCGCCAAAGTACGCTGAAGCCCCAAACTGCTTTCCACTTCATTTTGAGTTCAGAAATTCAAAAGGGGGCGGAGGAGGCAAGTCGCTGGGGAACGGTGGGTCCAGGTTCCATCCAGAGCTGCGCAAAACAAGTTGCCAAACCTGGGTGGCCCAAGTTCAGGACCAGCCCAAGAGGCTGGCATCCTATCCATGCAGCAGACTTACTCCAAGGGCGTCGGGTGCCTGGGGTTTCTGCGCTGGTCATCTCTCTGAAAGGACAGAGAACTCTAAGGCTTGTCTGATGCTCCTGTCCTCCTTCCTTCTTTCTGGGGTCCTGGGGAAGGCAGCAAGGAGCGCTCTAGGCGCCAAAGAAGACAGGTCCATCTCAGCTCAACCTCTCTGAAGCAACTTCAGACCCACACACCTAGGAGCAGAGTGTGTGCGTGAGTGTGTGCGCGTGTTTGCACGCGCGTGTGTGTGTGTGTGTGTGTGTGTGTGTGTGTGTGCCCGCGAGTGTCCAGCCGGTTGTGCCCGTGCACTTGACATTTGGGGAGTGCATGTGCTGTGAGGAATGACTCTCCCCGGCTGCTGGAACTTAGAGAGTTTTCCTTTAAGCCAGCGACGCGGCTGCTTGACACCCCCCCTCCCCCCTCCCGCGTCCAACAGGAGGCGATGACGTCTGCGGCCCCGTTGCCAGAGCAGTCCCCAGGCTGCTGCTGCCTGTTCATTGACAGGAGCAGGCGCTCGGACGTCAGCAGCCAGACCTTTGGCGACGTTGCTCCCACGGAGACAGCTCCCACCCCCGCACCTGCCAGCCCGCGGAGGAGGAGGGAGTGAAATCAAAGCCACGGAGGAGGGGACAGGGGGCGACGCTGGGGCTGAGGAAGGGGGGTGTGGGATGTGCCCTCTTTGTCCTGCAGCCCCAGAACATATAAATAGTGCAGTCTCCAACCAGACTTGCACCCGCTCTCGCACACCCCCGCGCCCCTCTCCAGACCCCCTCCCCCCTTGTCACTTTGTGTCGCGCTTGCTCCGGGAGGGAGGCAGAGGGCGGGGAAGCAGGGAGTGGAAACAGACGTTGGTTTTTTCCTCTTCCCATTCATAGATTCGGCTGGAGTCATGGGGCCTCCTCTCTGCAATGAATGGATGGATGCCTGCGCGCGCTGGGACCACCAGGTCCACAGAGGCGTCGCCAGCACTGGGGACGCTCTTCCCACCAGGGATCAGGCACCTTTGCCTGGGCACAAGGAGAGACTCCAAACCACCACCCTCTCCCTCCCCTCCCCTGGGTTAGTTCCCCCTCTTCCCTTATGATGCTGGGACACAAAACTCCAGCGGTAGGGCTCAGTCTGCACCCGGAGACCCTGGGTGGGGTAGACCGGCGACATTCTGCAACCGGAACAATCCCAACAGCAAGGGAGGCAGGCACGAGGCGCAAAGCAGTTGGTCATGGGGACAAAGGGGTTGGTTGCTGGATACCCAAGACCTCTCCGTCCCCACCTGAACACTCAAGGGCGCTCTGCACCAGGGAGAAGGGAACACTCTGCGGATGCGGGGTACTGCAGCGCGGATTCCCCACTCTGGGAATCCTTGGGCACTGGCTACTGGCTGCCAGAGCAAGAGGCCCCACACAGGACCCTGCGGGATCGCAGCTGCGCATCCCTCCCGGTGCACTGTCCAAGTGTCCATCGCAGGAACCCAAAGGATGAGTGTTCCCAGCACACCAGGGCACTTCATAAATGCATCCCATGGGGCTGCATGGCTCCAGCGGTGCTGAAGTGAATCTGGGGCCATTCAGTACCCCAGAACAGATGCACAGGTCTGGGGACTACAGAGCCCAGGACAGTGGGAGCCAGCTCCCCACACAGTGCCCTTCCAGGCCAGGCATGGGGAGGTGGGTGGGATAGGAAGGGTACCCACTCCCTCAGCCTTCTCCCCTAGTGATCCCACCCCAGAAAAGACCACACAGTGAGAGTCCAACCTCTGCGCTAGCAAAGAGAAGCCCTTCTCAGCCATCTCCTGGGCCCTTCCTGTTATACACAGAAAGGACAGAGGAAAGCCCTCTTGACTCCACCTGCTCTAGGGTTCCCTTCTCTGTTTCCCTTCACAGCAGGCAAGCAGGTGCATCCACAGGACTCCCTCTGGCCCTCCCATCTCACCCTGCTTTGGACCATCCCCCAAAACACTTTCCTGGGTCAGCTGTGGCCAAGCAGTGCCTGTTCCCTCAGGTCCATGGTGGGTCAGGCCTTCCTCCCCTCTCTGGTACATGGATACCTAGAACACATTTCCTCCTGTCTTTCCTCTGTAAGTAACCTTCACTTGCACATTGGCTCTGCCCAGCATTTGACTTTTCCTGCTGAACCCTCTGTCTTCCTAGCTTCTTGATGTTGGGGTGTCCCGGGGTCATCACCTCTTCCTCGCTTGAAGCTCTCACTCGGCCTGGTGGCTTTAAATGATGCTTTGCATGTTACATTTAGCCTAGATCATTCCCTCCTGAAGCTTGAGACTCGGGGAAGCTATTAGCTCCCACTGGGTACCCAGAAAGTCTCAAGGCCACCAGTCAAGGCCAACTTGGTACGTAGATACATCTTTTCCATGCCATCCTCAAGCCAAAGGTACTGGAGTAAGGTTAACCCTGTGATCTCATTCCATCTGTCACCTATGCTCCAGGGACTTCTCACTACTCCCACAACCCCTCCCAAGTTGCTGCTGTCTTTCCTTTGGAACACCACCTGCAGATCAAGTTCCATATTATAGCACGAGACCATCCAGGTTCTCAACTGAGTCCTCATGATACTGCACCACCCAGCAACAACCAAAGCCCTCTGAGCATCTACAAGGCCCTGTAACCACTCTACAAAGCCACACTGTCCCTCTCTTTTCTCCTTGATCCTGTGCCCCCAGCTGTGATCGTTAATTTTGACTGTAACTTGATTTAATTAATAAACACCCAGGACATTACTGAGGCTTTGGGGTGTTTCTCTGAGTGTGTTTCCAGAAAGGATTAACTCAGACGATAAAACCCACCCTGAGTGTAGGCGGCATCACCCTACAAGCCAGTGTCCCAGACTGAAGGACAAGGTTGGAAGAGAAGAAAGGTTTGTGCCCACGCCCCGTTTCTCCGTACCCTGGTTTGCACCATGGGCCAATCCCTTTCTGCTGCCCTGTCTTCCTATCATGATACACGGTACTTTCCTGAATTATGAGCCATACACCATGGGCCAATCCCTTTCTGCTGCCCTGTCTTCCTATCATGATACACGGAATTATGAGCCATAACACAGTCTTCTTCCTTTAAGTTACTTTTTAAATGGGTTTTATGGGGGAAAAGTAACTAATGGAGTTACCAGATGCTAAGAAGTAAAGTCGTTGCTAAGATCAGCTGAATCACATCTTCTTAGGCTGAAGAAGTGATTTGTGGGAGTAATGTAGACGACTTTGGCAATGCAGGGTACAGAAGCCCTCAAATGCTATTGGCGGAGCTTACTGGGTGATTCTAGTGGAAACTCAGGATGTCAGTGGAAAAGTGGACAAAGACTGTGCTCCTGGAGTTTCAGAGGGGATTAAGGGCTCTATTGGGGCTAGACTAAAGGCCATTTGTGCTGCATTCTGGTAGGTAATCTAGCTATATTCTGCATGTGTCCTAGAACTTTGAGTGAGTCTGAATTCTAAGGCAACAGAAAAAGTTGTTTGATCAAGGAAATTTCAAGACAGCATGACACTCAGCCTGTGTCATGGTTATTGCTCACTACAGTTACCCAGATTTACAGTGAGAGAGGCAGAAAGGGGCCGAAATGTGGTTTGCTTCTGAGTCTGGTTAAAGTTGAAGACAGGATGCATACAGACACAGTGGCTGGAATTGTTTCAAAGATTAGCAAATTAAAGAAAACCCACAGCTCCACTAGAATAGGAGTTGTGACTCCAATCGATCAAAGGCTCCAGGGAAAATTTATTTGAAAGAATGCCTGAACAGAAAGGGATCAGGCATTCAAAAACAATCTCCCAAGAAAATGTTCTCCCAGGTTCAACTTCCCAGTCACTCAGAAGCTGCTGGCTGCAGCTGTAACCTGAGGGAAGGGAGATGATCTACAATGTGAGCTGGCAGGAGAACGTGACAATACCCATATGGTGCTGGGTTTGAGGGCACACGAAATGCAGGAGTTACAGATCCCTAGAGGCTTGCATCCAGTTCCAGAATGATACAAGGTCAGGAAACATGGGGGTGGGTTTCCTGCACCGAGGCTGTTTGTCCTGTTGGGTTTTGGTCTTCCTTTAGGTCAATCTTTCCTTTCTGGGTCCCCCACTCTTCCCTTTTGGAATGAGAATGTTTACCTTGTTGCCATTGTACATGGAAATATGCAACTTCTTGATTTTACAAGGGTTCACAGTTAGGAGATTACCTTAGACTCACAGCAAACCTTAATCCAGGCTTTTGAACACGTTTGTGAGGGTATATGTATGTGCTCAACTTTGGGTGGTTTCCTCAGTTGGTCTCTCACTGAACACAGAGCTCCCCAACACTAGGATTCTGTGTACTCCTGGCCATGCTCAGCTTGTTCTGTGGGTGCTGGATCTGAACTCCGGGCCCTGTGCTTACACAGCAAGCGGCGTACCAACTGACATATTTCCCCAGCTCCCTTCTTCCCTCCCCTCCCATCCCCCTATTGGTCTTTTCTTCCCAAGCCTGAGACCAGCCATGGGCCCAAGGACTGTACCACAGGAGATAAAGTTGTCTCTGAGCAGTGCTGCCCTTATACACAGTCCTGTGTCAGTGTGCTCAAGTCTCTTCTCACCAAACAAGGAGAGATTCAACAACCACTGAGCTTTCCAGGCCCCAGGCATGAAGTCCTGGAATTCCCGCTCACAGCTCTCTTAACTGTGTGGAAGAGAAGAACCAGGTGCAGCTGCCCAGGGAAAGCTGTAACTACTCAGGGGAAGGCCAGTAGGTAAGACCCTGCAGGGGCTGTCTCTGGGCTGGGGTATGCAGGCCTGTCATGGGTGCCAGGAAGACAGATAAGGGGCCTTCAGACCATGCTGAGGAGTTGGAACTGTACCCTGAAGTCCTGAAGGGTTTTAAGAGAGAGATGAAATAATATCCTATGTGTTTGAGAAAGAAGATTGGTGAGTGGCTTAGCAGATGGCCCAGATGGTCAGAGGAGTCACAGGAAGAGACTCTGGGTCAAAGTGGACCTGTCAGTGTGTGATGACAACACGTCAAGGCCAGGCAGAGGAAAGGACTTCCTGAACACGTAGGCACTTCCCTCTTTCCCTGGGTAGGAAGTGAAAGAACTTAAGTTGGTCTTCACCAGGATGTCAAGAGAGCAGACACCGTATCACACTGGCGTTCTACTGGGCGTCAAGGTAGTAGATGAGGCTTATGGGACTGTGGCCACCTTGCATATCTAGAAACAGCAAGTTATTGACTTGACCCCAGCAGAGCAGAGTTGGAGGAGCCTGAAGAAGACTCACAATAGATGGATCTGTGAGTGAGACCAGCTGGGCCCATCACTGGGGCAGGGCCGGGGGGGTAGTCTTTACAAGGATAAGGACCTTTCCCCACATTCCAGCCTCCTTGTCTCCTGCCTAAGTCGCAAATGTATCAAATTGTAAGGTTCTTGAGGGGTGCAGCGGACATCTCATCTAAGCCATAGGAAGAGTAACACAGTGGTGTAAGCCACACTGCTTTCTGAGAATATTTCCTTACTCCCTCCAGGCTAGGGTGGCCAGGCACTGTGTGCATGGTCAGCTTCTGCTCACTCCTGATGCTCTCTTTGCTGTCCCCCTGCGTCCTCCCCCCATGTCCTCTTCTTCCTCCCCCCATGTCCCCTGCATCCTCCCCCCATGTCTTCTGCGTCCTCCCCCCATGTCCCCTGCTTCCTCCCCCCATGTCCTCTGCATCCTCCCCCCATGTCCCTCTTCTTCCTCCCCCCATGTCCCTCTTCTTC
>NW_008340118.1:1022195-1032897 GCF_000622305.1 Nannospalax galili | reverse complement strand
CGGGCTGCATTGCCTACTTTTCCTATTGCTGTGACGAAACACCTGAAAAAAATAAAAACCAACTTGGCAGAGGAAGGGTTTCAAAAGCTCACAGTCTGAGGGTACGGTCCATCGTGGTGGGGAAGTCGGGCTGCATTGCCTACTTTTCCTATTGCTGTGACGAAACACCTGAAAAAAGAAAAACCAACTTGGCAGAGGAAGGGTTTCCAAAGCTCACAGTCTGAGGGTACGGTCCATCGTGGTGGGGAACTGCTGGCCCTAGTCTGAGGCAGCTGGTCATGTGGCATCCACAGTCAGGAAACAAACAGAGAGATGAAAGCTGGCTGAGCTTGCTTCTGCCTTCTGTGTAGTCCAAGAGCCAAGCCCAGGGAACGGTGCTGTCCAGAGGAAAGGTGGATCACCCCAATGCAATTAACCTAATCAAAACAGTCTCTCAGAAGACTGGAGAGATGGCTCAACAGTTAAGAGCACTGGCTGCAGTTTGAACTCCCAGCCCTCACATGTCGGCTAACAACCACCCATAATTCCAGTTCCGGGGCTCCAACACCTTCTTCTGACCTCTGTGTGCCATTAAAATAAAAAATAAAATATTGTTTAAATTTAAAAAAAAAAATCTCTCACAAGCAAGCCCAGAGCCCCAACCATTAACCATCACACAGATCATGATTTCTGGGTCATTCTTTGTTAGAAGGAAGATAGTATGACTCTGCATGCTGTTCAGGTTTTTACCCAATCATACAATTCCATACATGTTAATTACATTGCATCTATTCTTCCAGAAGTGAAGTATCACAGCTCAGCTATTAACAATGCCCACCGCTGATACTTTCCTACTTTTAAATTAGAAATGATACAAAGTTTACAGAAAAGTTGGAAGATAAAGACAGTATAAAGAATCCCCAGTACTCACCTTTGTTAATATCATACTATATCTACTTCATCTGGTACGTGATCACTCCTGGTTTCTAAATCATTGGAGTATGAGTTATATTCCCTTTGGTCCTTTCACCTCCCAAACACTTAATCCCTAAGACAAAAGATATTTTCTTATATAGACTGCTGCTGTCAACACTGGTAAACAATGCCCGATATAGTATTTTCATCTTACATGCTACTTAAATTCCTGTTTAGTCTATTAAATGACATCTTTAGAGCACCCCACTCTCAGCATAAAATACAGTCTAGGATCACAGATGACATGTAATTACACTAGTTCCTAAACACTCTCAACCTGGATAATTTCTGGAATCTGGACATTTTTAACAATTCTGATCCTCTCCCAGCTTTTCATATAGCATTCCTCAGTGTGGGTAACTTGCTGCTTTCCCACGACTGGGTCCAGGCTGGGGCACTAACAGAGGTTTGGGAGATGTCCTCTGCAGAATTCTGGAGGTGAATTCAGATTCATCTGGTTCCCACTGACACAATGAATTCCAACCATGTTTCTGATTTCTCCGTTTTTGTTGATCTACTTGCACCTAGTGACCAGTCAATGAAGAGACAGGAGGATGCTTTACACCTTATCACAGTTCCTGCTGGATGCAGCACCCACAGACGGCTCCTGCTTCATCCACCGCTATTGGTGATTTTAGAGCTCAACTCTTCCTCCACATCCTCTGTGTGAGGAACCTTCTGACATATTGTGTGATGACTTCTGATTCTTCCTGGCATAGATGTTCCAGGCTCACCTGTACCTGTTTTCACCCAACCCAGGAATCAGCCGTTCTTCACAGGATCGCTGATTTATTTCAACTGAACCAGAGTGTAGGATCTGGGCATTGCGTGCACTAACTGCCGTGCAATGTACTCTCCCTGGCCTTGCAGCAGGCAAAGCAGGGCAGTAAGTGCATGCAGACACATGTGCACACACACAAACAACCACACATGCATGCGTATAGACAGTTATACATTTTGGAACTACAGGTGCTTCGCCTCATGGCAAACACGCGTGTCCCTTTACCACATCAATCCATAGCATGTTTGAAATAGTATCCTCCTGGCGTGGTTCATTCTACCGCAGCAAGCAAGCGGCTAGGGGCTCACAGCCTGTCTGCCACAACTTTTCTCACCGTGTGGCTCTGCATCCAGAGGGCCTGCAGGTCAAGTCTGAGCTCATGGTTACTTACATTTTTGCTCCCGTATTTATTTGCTCCCTTGCCTTCCCTTGGAGAGATGAATGGGCCTATTTGTTTTCTTTGTTTTTTCTCACAGTCTGAGGAGACGTGGTCCATCAAGGCGGGGCAGGCACGGTAGTGGAGGCAGCTCTGAGCTGTGGCACTTCACCTCCTGACATTTCGAGGGAACAGCAACAGTGCCAGGGAAGGCTGGCACTCGGCCAGTTTTCGCCTTCTCTTTCATATTCTGACCTGACCACAGCCTATGGAGTGGTGCAGCCCACATTCAAGGTGCGTCTTCCTTTAGTCAAACCTCTCTGGAAACAACCTACAAATGCCCAGAGGTGTGTCTCAGATGATCCTGAATTCCATCAAGTCGACAAGAAGATGAGCTGTCACACATTCACCCTTTGTCAATCTGACACCCAAAAACATCACTTGAAATCATAGCTTTCCACTCATGCCCCCTGAAGTCTTATGTTCATTCATAATGCAAAATGCAAGCCGTCCATCTTTACAGGTTCCCAAAGTATTAACAGTTCCAAGATGGTTCAACAGTTCGAAGTCTCTTCTGAAACTGAAGACAAACTCTTAAGTATGGACCCAAGTTAGATACTTCAATACACAAAGGCACAGAGTAAACACCACCATGGCAAAAGGGAAGACCGGTTACATAACAAGAAAAAAGAGACCAAAGCAGGCCAGACACCAAATCCTGAAGCTCTGTGTCCAGTACCTGGAGCTCCTGGTAGGCATCACCTGAACTCCAGCAACCTTGGGTAGCCAACTCCCAGAACCCTACTGCCTACATTACACACAGCCCTTTCTTAGACTGCTTCCACTCCACACCTGCAACTTTCCTCTGTGGGTGTCTCGTGGTTCTGGCATCTTCAATACCCTAAGATCTCTACTGCAACTTCAGCTTTGCCTTCCTAGCCTTATACAATAACCTCTTGTGGCTTCCCGGAAAGGAATCTATCCCAGCCCCATGTTTCCGGGCCTCAGTTTCTGGAACCCTGATGGATGGACGGACAGATGTCTCCATGACTCAGGAACTCTTGCACTTTTCATGCCTGCAAAATTAGTGACATGTGGGGCAGCCTGCCAGTCGCACACATAGCCTGATCCCCTTCTACCCTAGCTACAGTGGCCTTGGCAGCCGGACTTGGGAAAACGTTCCCCAGGACAGTCATTTTCAAGCAAGGAACCCCTTCAGCAACCTTCTCCGTCCAAGTTCTTTCCTCTCGGATGAATTTGCATTTTCATGAGCTGCAGTCTTCCACGGGTAGTGCCCTCAGGTGATCTTTCCTACCGCCTCAGTGCCACATGAGAGGTTGCTCTTTAATTGCAGGAATCTCTTTAGCAATTACAGATCCTTCTTCTCTGTAGCTTTAAACTTGCTGTGTTCCTTCTTTGGCAAACAGCATATTGCTGATCCCTCTTACTAAAAATTTGGATAAGAGAAATGAGCAGAGCCAGCAAGGTGACTCAGCAGGTAAAGGTGTTTGCCACCAAGCCTAATAACCAAAATTTGATTCCCAGGACCCACATGGTAGTAGAAAGCTGATGCCCACACGTTGTCCTCTGACCAAGTAAATGAATAGTAACTTTGTTCCAACCTGAATGCTATGCTGTCTTGAAATTTCCTCTGCCAAATCAATTAGTGCATTACTTTTGAACTCAGCCCCAGTCAAATGCTCAGGACAGTCAGAACACAGCCATACTCTCCCAGAAAGCAACATAAATAGCTCCTAGTCCATTTCCTAATAGTCTTGTGAGTCAAGACTTCCCCGTCCACATTTATATGGGCATTCTGGTGTTCCACAGTCCTGCTGGACAGGCCTATTAGGTTCTCCTCATGACACACTAGGGTCCCTAACCCACAGCTCCAAACTCTTCCAAATTCCTCCTGCAAACCAGTTCCATGCTGTAGAGCCAGGCAGCCTTAGTCCCAGTCCTCAATGTGCGCTTTCTATATCCGTCACCTCTCTCGTCACTGTGCCCAAATACCTGACAAGAAGTAAGTGAAGGGAAGAACAGCTTATTTTGCCTCGTGGTTTGAGGGTTCCTTCCATCATGGTGGGGGAGGCTACAGCAGAGGTAGCTCTGAGTTCTCACTCCTCACATCTCAGAGGAACAGGAAGCAGAGAGCAGGGAGTGCTGGTGTTAAACTGGCAGCTTTCTTTTCTGTGTTTTATTCAATCTTGGCTATAGCTCATAGGATGATGCGACCCAAACTCAGAGTGAGTTTCCCTCCTCAGCCCTGTCTGAAAATGACCTCACAGACATTCCCAGAGGTGGGTCACCTAGGTGATTCTAAATCCAGGCAAGTTGACAAAGACTATAAACCTTCACAGTAATACTGAACAGTTTACAATTACAAACAGTGTCTCCATTGATTACTTTTTATGTCTATGACATCATGCCATCAAGAGAAGTTTAATGCTAAGTAAATTCCTGGAATGGGGAGGTTCTGGGGCACCAGATCATGCAAATCATTTTCTTAGTGTCAAATTCTTCTCCAATGGATTTCTATCCTCTTATAATTCACAATAAAATTCTTTTCTAAAGAACATTAAATTTTAAAATTCCAAGTGTGAACAGAACTGCACAAATTTAAAATATGTAATGGTCAGGTCCACTGAACTGGTGAAGTTTAGGTCTGAGAGCTAGTTTTCCCACAGGAATTGGGATGTGATGAACTTAGCGTATGATATAAAATGTGTTTCTGTGTCCCTTGTCTGCTAAATTGGACAGATCAGCTTCTAGCTGAACATCCTACACCTTACATAACAAAATATACTGGGAATAAATAACTTGGAACAAGACATGTTTTCTCTTCTCATCTGTCATATTCTTACTCTGAAAATTTAGCAGTCATCTCACATAATTAAGCTTCTGTTTATCTGTAAAATGGGGGGTAAAATATTTTACATAATTATCTAATAAATTTAAGAATCAGATATGTATGCCAGGCACGGTGGTGCAAGCCTTTAATCTCAGCACTTGGGAGGCAGAGGTAGGCAGATCTCTGTGAGTTCAAGGACAGCCTGGTCTACATAGAGAGTTCCAGGCCAGCTGAGGTATAGGGAGACTCTGTCTCAAAAAAGACCAAAAAAGAATCAGATATGCAACATTTATAGCCCAAAATGACTGTTTTATCTATATATTTGTCCTATATCTTTACAACTCTCTATTATCTGTCATTTAAATGTCTATCAATTATCTATCACATGAATTATCTAGCTAGCTAGCTACCTAATTATCATCTAGGCAGCTAGCTCCCCAATGACCATCTAACATTTGCTTGTCACTATTTGTGATCTATCGATTGTCTGTGTCCATAGTTTATCCATGCAGTCATCATCCATCATCCATCTGTCTATCTGTAATCTGTATAACATCTATCCATCCATCCACTATCTTCTATCTGTCTCTCTCTGGATCTATCTATCATCTATCAAGCAACCACCTACCAACATTTCTATATGGCCTCAGCAGTCAAAGCATTTCTCTTTTAAGACAATGAGAAGAAAGTATATTTAAATAAAAAATTTAAAATCTATATCTTCTGGTTCATTTTTCCCTCTCTGCCCCTAACTCACTATTTCCCTCGGTATTTTTCTTCCTACCTTTCCACTTCTACACAATGAGGGCACACCCCTCCACTCTCAGGTTCTCTCTAGTTCAAGGTGCTCTGATTGCATGAGGTCCACAGGGGAGGCACTGGAGGGCTGAGAAGAACTCGTCTCTCTGATTCGGAGTTTTTCCTTGGGATTTTTTGCCTTACTTTTCTGTAAGAACTAAAGAACTCAGCTTAGGTTGCTAATACAGAAACGATGTAGGGAAACGGGGGAAGGTACGCCAGGTGTCCGTCCACTCCCATAGCCACATCAGTGGAGATGGCTGAGGTATCACTGTGAAATCCAGCTTCCTCAAAGATGTCAATGACCTAACTCTGAATACAGAGGTCCTGTCTCAGAATAGGGTTCTCCTAGTGTGCTGACAAGGCAGGCCCTTCTTTGCACTCCACGGGCTCTGGCTTAGGATCCCCTAATGTATATACTCATGGTCCCTGTGGCTCAGGACTAACAATCCTCAACCCCTCCCAGGCCCTGAGCATCATTCTTCTGTCCCTTTCATTCCCCCAGTGACTCCCATGAACACCTCCCTGAACGTCTCCTCCTTCCTCAAGGCCTGTAGAGTCCCCCCACCCTCTCTCATCTACCTCTGATCCATCACAGACCAACATGTCTGTCCTCAGGTGTCCCTCCAACCAGTCTCCTCCTCAATACCCTGAGTAATTTTAATATCTTTTAACATCTTTTCCCCGACAGCCTTACCCCCACCCCAGGCCCCAGTGCAATTTTAAGACAAGAACCAGCTTGTCATGGACCCACTGGGTGCCCAGCTAACCCTGGCACTGCTGACACTTCAAACTAGCTCTGAGTCACTTCTCCAGCTCTGGCTTCCACTGGCCTCAAGTTTCTTATGTTTCAGTCTCGTGGAACACCTGATACCCCCAGACTTGCCAGATCCCTTGTGTCCACTGCCACCAGTACCTTTCTGTCTGCTGGGGCACCTGACTCATGCTCCCTGGCCACTGTGTCAGTGCCAGGCCAGCCACCATGTCAGTGCCTGCCTGGAAGGTACTGGCGCCTCCCTCAGGACTTAGGCTCTCTGTTTTCCTCCAGGGCAGGAGGTCAGGATGACACTGCACAGCTGTTGTGTGTGTGTGTGTGTGTGTGTGTGTGTGTGTGTGTGTGTGTTGTCCTGCTAGAAGCAATGGACCTCTGTCTGTCCTCTGTGTCCCACAGAACAATGATCTGGCACCTGCCATTAGAAACTCAACAGCAGCAGGGTCAGTCCCTGGCCTGGGGAGTCTCCTGGCCCTTTCTTCTTATTGGTCCCTTCTTGGCAAAGTTGGTGCCCAATCCAGATGCTGCTTTGTGTTTGAGGGATCAAGATGGGAGAAGAGAGGCTGATGTCAACATGAGCGTCTCTTTCATAAGGGGACGGATAAAGCCTTTCCCAGAAACCTTCAGATGTGGCAGGGGAGAACTGTGTCCAGGAAGCTGCCAGCAGGACCATCTCACCTGGGCTGAGCTGTGGTCAACTCAAACAGAGCTGAGGGCCTTCCAAAAGGCTGAAGAAGAGCAAACCTACATACAGTGAGAGTCATCGTCTCTGCCGTCCCCGACCTCCCGTCTTCTGTCTCCCCCAGTTGTCGTCTCCCTCCATCCATCTTCTGTCTCCCCCAGTTGTCTCCCCCTGTCCGTCTTCTGTCTCCCCCCCCGTCCGTCTTCTGTCTCCCACAGTTGTCTGCCCAGTCCGTCTTCTGTCTCCCCCAGTTGTCGTCTTCCCCCATCCATCTTCTGTCTCCCCCAGTTGTCTCCCCCTGTCCGTCTTCTGTCTCCCCCCCCGTCCGTCTTCTGTCTCCCACAGTTGTCTGCCCAGTCCGCCTTCTGTCTCCCCCAGTTGTCTCCCCCCATCTGTCTGTCTCCCCCCGTCTGTCTTCTGTCTTCCCCAGTTGTCTCCCCCCGTCCCCCTACTCCCATCTTTTCTTGTCCCTTCTATGTCCCTTCTCCTCTCCCCTTCCCACCATCTCCACTCACTGCCCCTCACCTCCCACACCCCCCATCTCTCCTTATCTGCCCTGGTTCCTCTGACTCCCCTGCCTGCCTCATCTCCAAAATGACTGGGATCCTGGGTCACAGCAAATTTCAGATCAAAGGTGATGTGGTCAGTATCAAAGGGCTTCTGGTTTCCACTGAGACTGTTCTGGAGACTTCTGCTGGCTGCCAGGCCACATCGCAACTTCATGCCCCTCATGCTGAACATGTTTCCATTCGATGTATTTTTTCCGTGGCTCCAATTTCCTTATGAGAGTTCACTCTTGGTACCGTCAATGACAGCAGAGTTTGGCCCATTCATGAAAAGAAAGCGTTATCCCATAACAAAATATTTTTAGAGTAGCCGCTGACAAGCCGTAACAGGAACAGCACTGATAAATTAGAAGATAACTGCCTTTAGGGACAGAACTTGGGCCGGGGTGGGGGGGGTTGTAAAAGTATTGCTAGATGAAAACAAACGCCAATATCACAAGATGTCCTTTTCTGAAGATAACAGGAAATAGGATTTTGCTCAAAGCTACATTAGACTACTTGGCATTCAACCTTTGGGGAATAAATTAGTCTTTAAAATAATATGGAAGCAACACCCAGGGGTGAAGTTACACTGGGATCCAGCTGTTTGAAATGCCTGTCAGTGTACCATCTTAAACACCTCCCTGGGGTGTCCACAACAGCTCAACACTGAGCTTTCCTTCTTAAGAACTCAGTAAATGGTAAATGTCACTATAAGTTCTGAAGATGCTGTTCTTTAATTCAAGATGTTTCTCAGCACCAACCAGGGTTCAAAATGTTGGAGAGTCTCTTCCAAATGTGGAATTTTTCCATTGAGAAATGCTGGTTTGGACCTTTGTAAAAAATAAAAGAATATGCAGTCATGGTGTGGAACCTATTTACAATTTGATCTCCGATCAAAAATTCTTTTTCAATTACTTCTCTCGGTAACCATAGCAATATTAAAATAAAATGTAAACGTATACAATGAGTGTTTCAAGATGATTGTTAGGCCACATGTGCACACATGTTGGACCTGATCAAAGGTGGAAAATTTCACATGAACACATGCCTGAGGAAATTCTATATAAATCGGGGCAGGGAAGCACTTGAGGTCATCTTTAATTTATTTCAAATATTTAGATTCCTTTTTAAAAAAGCTGCTTATGCTAACCCACTATATTTCATGTCTTGCTTGATTCAGAGTTATCTTAGATACAAGACAAAATAACTAATAAAATATTTTAGCTGTAAGTCATTGTAAAAGGATGTGGTAAACTGAACAGAGTCCACAGATGAGAATAACCGGGAAACAGATCTCACACAGAAAAAATCGGAGAAGGAAAGGGAAATGGAAGTTTGGATGAATAGCATCATGCCTCAGCCCACAGGAAGCACAGGCAGGGGCTGAAAGACCCTTCTTTTTAAAATATTCTATTTATTATTTTATTTTATGTGTATGAGTGCATTGCCTGCCTGAATGTGTGGAAATGCACCCTTGTCATGCAGTGCCCTTCTGATGTCAAAAAAGGACATCAGATCCCTTGGAACTGGAGTTACGAGCCTTGTTAGCTGCCACGTGGGTGCTGGGAATCGAACCTTGGTCCTCTGCAAGAGCAGTCAGTGCTCTTAAACTCTGAGTCATCTCTCCAGCCCCCGAAAGACCTTTCTTAATGTTTTCCTCATCTCTTGATGGAGTGCTGGAACCAGTACATGTGCAGAGAGTGATCTCAACCTCTCTCTCCCTCCTCTCTCTCTCTCTCTCTCTCTCTCTCTCTCTCTCTCTCTCTCTCTCTCCCTCTCTCCCTGAGAGTCATCTGAGCATTATCTCATCCCAGGGGCCTGTGGTTCTTCTCTTTTGCTTAGTCATAGAAAATATAAGTTTCCAGCAGTGTTCATGTGCCAAGCACAATGGAAAGGGCCTAGTGGGGTTCAGTTTGAGGCAGAGTTTGGTATATTGGGGGAGGGAAGAAGATATAAACCAATATGTGATTATACATGCTGTGACATGTACTATATGGGAAAACTACATTGTTCAATCATAGATCATAACAGGCTAGGGTAGGAAATGGCGAGAGAAAACATGTCTGCAGTTATCTCTGCTGGGACCTCAGAGCAAGGAGCAAAAGGTCAGCAAAGAGGGTGAGGGAGGGTCTTAGATTCAGGGGAGCTGCTTGAGGCTGAGAGAGAAAGAGCCTCCTGGGGTGAAGAGGAGGTACATGGTGGCTAGGAGAGAGCCTTGACACGTGTCCTTAGAGTTGGGTCTGTAATGACCCAGGTGGTCCAGGTGGTCCCCAGTCAGCTTTCAGCAAAGAAGGTATCATGCTTAGTACTGATGATCTAGACAGACAAGTTCTAGACGAGATGGAGCCCTGGGTATGCCTGTGGGGGATCGGCTTGCTTGTGTTGATGGAGGTGGGATACGCTGACCACTGTGGGTGAGGCCATTACTGGCTGCAGTCCTGAACTGTACAGACAGAAAAGGGAGCTGAGAAATGCACGATCCGTCCTCTGTTTCCTAGCTCTGGATGCACTGTGACCAGATACTTCAAGCTCTTGCCATTGTGACATCCTGTCATGATGGATTGTACCCCAGAGCTGTGAATCAGAATACGCCCTTTCTCCCTCAAGTCGCTTCTGGCTGACTACTTTATCACAGCAACAGGAAGAGAAACTAAGGCAGAGGTGAAGCCTCCTTTCTCCTGTCCAGAGTCCCTGTGGCCTCCTGCCCCCCATCCAAGCAGTGTGCCCACCGTTACCTCTGCAGGTTTTGACAGATCAAACAGAGTTTGTGACAGTCTCCCTGCCTCACACCAAAACTTAGATAATGAGAAATAACACCTTCAAAGAGTCTACTGATGGCCCCAGTCTCCTAGAGGGCTCCCTAGAGGCCAAGCCAGTGGGAACAGGAAGGGGCTGAGGGCAGGATCCGCTGTGGCTGTTCAGAAGTGGCAAAGCAGGAAT
>NW_008340118.1:1011266-1022011 GCF_000622305.1 Nannospalax galili | reverse complement strand
ACAAAATGTTCAAATACTTGGAGCCTATGGGGGACGTTTTCATTCAAACCACCACATTCCACCCCCTGGCCCCCATAGGCTCATGACCATATGAAATGCAAAATGCATTTAGCCCAAGTTTAAAAGTCCCCATAGTCATTATCAGTCTCACTACTATTCAAAAGTCAACAGTCCAAAGTCTATTCTGAGACTCAGGTAAATATCTTAAGATAAAGCCTCTATAAAATCAAAAGACAAATTACATACTCCCAACATACAGTGGAACTAAATACACATTACCATTCCAAAAGGGAGGAATGGAGCATAGTGAGGAAATACCGGACCAAAACAAGACCAAAAACCAGCAGGGCAAACACCAAATCCAGTAGCTCCATGTTTAAGTTTGAATCTCTAGGCCCCTCCTTAATCACTTTAATCTCCTTAATCACTTTAATCTCCTTATCAATGGGATCCTCTCCATCACATGGCAGGGCTCCAACATTAGTCTTCCTAAGGCTCTTTTTCGATCCATCCTGTACACTCTGTATTTCTTTCTGCCCCATTTGCTCTCTTTCACTGTAAATCTGTATAATATTCACCATTAATAACCACATCACCATTTCTATATTAGGCTGTCTTAAAATTTCTTCTGCCAGAGAAATTAGTCCTTGGCTTTTCAACTTAGCCTCAGGCAAGCTTTTAGGTCGAGGGCAGACGCCAGCCAGACTCTTTGCCAAAGTATCCCAAGTGCTGCTGAAGTCCTTATTTCCCTCTGAAACTTCATTGTTCTCAGAACTACTTTCTTCCAGGCACCTACTAGAATGGCCTGTTAAGCTCTGCTTACAGCAAACAACCGCTTTTATAGCCCAAACATCTAAAGTCTTCCACATTCTTCCAAAACCCCGCATGGTCAGGTTCTTTACAGTCAACAGCCCACTCCTATGTGTTGGGCAACATTCACAGCTATACTGGGATGCATGTGGGCCACAGATTGAATCAGAACTTGACAGGACAGGGGCCTTGTGCTTCCAGACCCCCTCAGAGTAAGATGCAGCCACCTGGGAAGTTCCCCCCACCTCTTGCAGAAGTTTGCATGCCTGGTGCTGGCCATATCCTCTGGTTTGTGCCTGCAGCCTGGGAAGCCTGCATCTGGCACAGTCCTGCAAAGTTCAGCTGCAGAACCCAGAACTGGCAGTTCTTGGTGAGACATCTGTGTGCCTCTGTGCTGTGGGGCCACTTGTTACAGCAGCAGAGCCTCTGTCACACACTGAGCAGAGCAGGGACCTTACCCTCCCACAGTGCTCCTGCATCTGGCACAGGTTGGGTATCCCAGGCACCCAGGACCAACTATAGAATTTTGTAGCAAAATGAAAAATGAAAAGGGTCCTGGTTCAAATACTATTAAGCGTTTGAAGCAGATTGTAGCACATGGTAGAAGGCTTGCCAGGCACATGAGACTCTGGGTTCTGTCCCCAGCACCAACAAAAAAAAATTGTTTTTGAGAAGGCATCAGCCAAGCAATAAGCCCAGCTCTGTAATCCTGCCTCTATCCAGATGCAGGCTGCACACAGGGACCACTGGCTGCCCACTGGGGCCTCAGACACAGATCAAGGCTCTCTCCTCACTCCCCAGATGTGGTTATAACCACAGGAGGAACAACCAACCAAGTAGGCCACTCAGGGGCTGTGATAACAGTGACCATCCCAGGACACTGCTGTAGGAGACAACACGAAAGCAGATATAAGGTCTGCAGAAAAGCCTCCGCGAAGGTGTCTTTTGAATATTCATAAACTGTGAGCAAGGCAGCCTGTAGAGCTCTGTGTCTCTGAGAACAGTATTCCCCAAGATGAGACCATAAGCTCTAGCAGTTCTCTGGTGAGGTTGGAAAAAGTGGCCCCTCAGACTATGACACCTGACATGGCAAAGGGTATTCTACAGGTGAGATCAGAGGTACGGGTCTGAGACAGAGACAGCAGCCTACACTATTGCAGTGGGCCAGTTCATCACAGGAATGTTTAGATCATCCGGCTGTGGCTCTGAAGTTGCTACAGGGGGCCATGAGCCAAGGCAAGCAGATGCTTCTAGAAGCTGGAAAAGGCCAGGGACAAACTCTCCCCAGAGCTCCACCGAAGGAATCCGCTGGCAGACACCTTACCTGTAGCCAAAGAAGAACCAGTTCTAGTTTAGCTTTGGGGAACTACACCATTAATTTTTCTTAAGCCAGAAAATTTGTGATAAGCAGCAGTGGGAAATGAACATATTTAGGTTAGCAGTAGCCACAAATGTTGAAATTCTTTTTCTCCCACCAAGTCCACTATATAAATGTACCTGTGCTGGTGCTGGAGACGGAGTCACAGGGTGCTCAGAGTGAGGGACCATCAAGAATCACCCAGAGGACATGGGAACTTAGCTCAAGTTCAAACATATTTGTGAGGACATGATGACTGCTCTGCCAGTGTGCCAACATCTAAACGTGCTCAATGAACATGGTGATCCTTCTGCAAGCGTGAGAGGGTAAGAGCACCCTGGTGACTTGTGGCCCGTCATCACCTTGCCTCTGTGGAGCTGCAGGATATAGATTAACGGCTGGCATGACTTCCAGGATACTGCTCCCAGAACTGACTTTGGAGGTCAGAGAGAAGTGACATTTCTGAAACCAGGCCCTGTTTATATACTCAGAGTGTTGGGGTAGGTACATACACATGTCTGTATGTGCGTGCACATGTGTGTGTATCAGGAATGGTACCGTTTTCATCATCTTCTAGGGTACAATTCAATAGTGTTGACTTACTTCATAATATTGTAGAACTCTCATTGTTAACTTCCAAAATGATTCCATAGCCCCAAATAGAAACAGTGCCTATCACACAAAGAACCCTCCTCCCCAGTCCACAGCCTCTTGCACCACCAGTCCACTGACACTTAAATGCCTCACAGAAGTGGAATCACATAGAATGTGTCCTTTTCAACTGGCTTATTTCACTCAGCAGCTTGTCCTCCGGGTCCACCCTGGTGGTAGCACTCCATGGTTCAGACAGACCCCAATGGACTCACCCAGTCATCGACTGGTGGGTATCTCTGCTGTTTCTACCTCTTGGCTGTTGTAAATTCTGCTACTGTGAATATTGGTTTATGAGACTCGGAGCCTCCAGCTTTTAGTGTCAGGACTACATAAGTCACTGAAGCTGAGAGAAAGTTCTCAGATGGTTTTCCAAAGGCTCACCCTCCCAGCTAACATTCTATTAGATGTGGTAGCCTGGGAAGTTCCAAGCCACTGGGACCTTAGGAAAGATGCGCTGGCCTCTGCAGGTGGGTGTGGAGAGTGGGGAGGGGGGTAAGAAAAGGCTAGCCAGCGTAATGCAGGCTGTGCTACTTCCCTAGCGCAGGTTGTGAATACTGCGGAACCCGGCTTGCCTGGAGACGCCACGAGCTTCTGTACAAGCAAGCCTGTGCTTGCTTTGTTCCAATACCCAGAAAAGCAATCACTGGTGACCCGGGGAGCGGATCTGTGCCACCCCAGACCGGGGGTTGCTGCAGGCTCAGGTCCCCGCCCTGCCTGGAGCCTCCGTGCTGGCGCTCAGGCCCCAGGCGGGGCCCGACACTGGACATGCACTGGTCCAGCATAGTGCACAAATCTTTTTTTCCAGTCTGGACTCCTTCTCAAATAGAAAAATGACTCTGGTGGTGAACAACAGGCACTTCCTGGAGAAGGCGCTGGGGGTATATTGGGGAGGGGGTGCAGCTTGCATCTGCATGACCTCCCTGTTTAGCCCTGCGGTAGAGGGGCTCCTCGGAAGTAATATCTCCTAGCCCCTAACCCGCCCCAGACTAGGACCTGGAGCACCCAGCCCTGCCCTCTTTGTTCTCCCACCCCAGGGGGTAGCAGGTCAACCTGTCAGCCAGGAGGGGCCTTGAGATACTGCAGGGTCTCCTGGGGCACAGGGCTTTGCAGAAGAGCTGCGGGGTAGGACTGGGCAGTGCCTGGGGGCCAAGCGGGGGCGTGGGGGTGACACAGGGGATGCAGGGATGTAGGGATGTCAAGGTGGTAGCCTGGGCCCTCGGGGATGCAGGGATGCGCGGGCGGCCAGGCGGCCCTGCTAGCAGGCAGCCGGCAGTCGCGCGCCCCTCGAGGTCCCCCTGCGCCCCCCGCCCGCCCAGAGCTGCTGCCGTCAGAACCGCTTGCGTCAATGCTGCCTGGTGACACACACAGCTTTTTTTCTCCTGCTCCTTTTTCTCAATGAGAGGAGCCTAATGGGATTTTTATTATCAGACTCATAAATCAAACTGTTAGGACTTCGCTCCTGGCACGTGGACAACACCCCCGCCCTCGCCCCCACAGCCCAGGGAGGGGAAGGGCACTCGAGTTGCGGGTCTCTCATTACAGAAAAAAAATTTCAATCTTTTATCTTTATATTTCCAGAACTGCAGCTATGCACAGAGCATGCTTGGTGCTGCGCCTGGTGCAGGCAAGAGGGATGCAAAGAACCAGCCCTCCCGCTTTGGGGAAAGGTTTTGCAGGTTCTAGGTTTCGATAACGGTGTAAAAATGGGGTTTGCAGGCAAACGGGGGTAGGAAAGTCAGAGGGAAGCGGCGAAGTGTTAATCCCAAGTAATGACAAGCAGTGTCCGTGGCTGGTGGTGACGCACATTTTGCTGCGTCCACCTTGGTGTCTGTGTTAAAAGAAACCCCAGCTATGCATGCAAATCAAGGACTAGGACCCTCGGAAGACGCAACCGGGAAGGAGCCGCAGGAATCCTGTCACATGGGGATGTGCACATGCAGATCTCCAGTAAGACAAACCTGCTCTAGTGTGTGTCCACCCATGGCTAGCTGCCAACAAACCAAGCTGGTTCCTTCTTGCTAGCTACCCTGGGAGGTGGGAGGCCCAGGCTCACAAGGCCTTCCCTGTATCTCTCGGATCTAACCATAGTGGAAGCCCAGCAGTATCAACCCAGGGATTAAACCACTGGAGTAAGGACCTTTGGGGCTAGGGATAAGAGCAGCAGAACAGGCTACAGGGATGAGGAGCCAGCCCACAGGAGCAGCCACCTTGCTTAGGGTTCTCCCCACAGGCACCTGCAGGTGGGGTGACTGGGTATTTGGTCCCTGGAGAAGCAAGGCTCCATGAGTTCTGCGGAGGGTGCCCTCAGCCTGGTTGCAGAGTCTCCTGAAACTAGGGTGCCAGGAACTTCAGAGAGCAGAAGTTAGGCTTGTCACAAGGTGGGCCAAAGTTCCTCGCACTGGCCCTCAGAATAACAGAGCTGCAGAGAGCTTGCCCTGACCTTTCAGAAGCTCATATTTTAAGCTCCCTTTCCTCAATTTTCCAAATTTACTCAAGGACCATGTATAATACCCAGGACATTTCTCATCTGAGCCTTGGTTTTGTCTAGGTGGGTTAAATCTGAGGTTGGAACTGGAACCCAGGCTCTGAGGCCACACTGGGTGGGCCTGTGTGCTCCCAGCACCCCTGGGATCCATGCACTGTGCTGGGTGCAACAGCGTCCAACCCTCATCCTGTTCCTTTGACATTTTTTTACAGCAGGGCAAGTTGTCTGCATTTGTGAGAACTTTGCTCAGAGGAGTTAATATACCAACAATTGCCAGTGAAGGGAAGCAAGTTATTTAAGAGGTCATCACATCAGCTGCCCACAGCCCCTGTCTTCAGTCTCCAACAGAAAAGGAGAGGCACTGAGGGAGGCCAGAGAACGAAAAAGCTAAAGACAACTTCATCCACATCATCAAGATGTGACCCACGGGTGCTGCTGAGGGAGGTCTTTTATATTGAGTGTGACACGGCGTTTGGGGGCAGGCAACGAAAACAGAATTATTAGCATGAGCTCTTGGCCTTAAGATGCTGTTTTAATATAGCCTCCCTCACTCCCATAGCTCAGCCTGTCTTCTGATATGAGCTACTGCTCAGCAAACAGATTAGATGCAGTGAAAAAAACCCACTGTTAAACTGTTGATTGATGGACTTCAGTGAAGATTCATTTCAGGCAGACAACATATTGCATAAAATAAATTTGACCCTAGGACCAAACTATTTTTTTACAAAATTAGGGAAACTGGCATAGAAACACTGCTAGAAAATTACACTATATTTTCAGCCCCCCAAAATGGAGGAGTTGATACATTTGGCAAACATCTACAGATGGAGTCACGCATGGGTGCCAACCGGGAGACTGAGAAAGGGACCAGCCTTAAGAAAGGAGGTAGGCCAGGTCCTGGGAAGTCTGAGCCCAGCCATGACTTTCACCAAGGACATGATGGGGTGGGCGGTGCCTGCCGGCGGCTGACCCCGCCCCTACCCTCACGCGTCACCAGCTTTGATGCAACCTGGCTCCCTCCTCGGGTGAGGAGGGAAGCATCAGCTTGGTGCAGCAGCGCTCGAAGAGCTTCAGGTCGCTGCGGTGGCAGAGGACCGAGGGGGCAACAGGCAGGGCTGACTGTGGTTTGCATCACTGCCCTCGGAAGAGGAAAACGTGAAAGGAAGACTGTGTAACGTGAAATAAGCCTGTTTCTTTCCTTTCCCTCCAAGAGCACACAGTACCGTGTGTGCGTGCGCGAGCAGGCTAATACAGGTGCGCCACCGCACACACTCAGAAATGCACGGTAATCCCGTGCAAGGACTAGGTCTAGAACACACCTGCCTCTTCCCCGGATTTCAGTACACCCTCATCTTTGTATTTATCAGAGTCTTCAATGTGCAAGAAAATGCATCCTGCAGCTAAAGATGTAATCTGTGCTCTCTGAGGCCGTGGTCCAGCCGCTGACGTCTGCAGCCTGGAGCTGGGTTCTGGTATCTCCGCGGCTGCATGCGCTCTGCCTCTTACTGCATGCGCAGTGCTGGGTAAGAAAGATCTCAGTCCCCCATGGCACTGGCTAGATGGTCTTACTGTGTTTTGACTTTATTTATGGAGAGAAAGGACTAAGAATGAGGTTTAAAGCAAAAGGAACTCGAAAGCATCTGGCAATTGTTTTCTAAAAACGCTTTTCCGGGATGAGGGATTGAAATGTTAAGGCCAGAGTGAGCTCAAGGCTGCAGGTGAGGGTTTGGGTAAATGGAGGTCAGTAGTAATCCCTCAGAACAGCGTCAGTACTCTGTTCATAGTACTGTCCTACCTCCCCAAGTACATCACTGTTTAAAAGTTCAAGGCCTGGGGCTGGAGAAATGGCTCAGCAGTTAAGAGCACTGGCTGCTCTTGGAGAGGACCTGGGTTAAAACCCAGCACCCACATGGTGGCTAGCAATGGTCTGTAAATAACTCCAGTTCCAGGGGATCCGATGCTTGCTTCTGACCTACATGGGTATTGCACTGGTGCACTTACATAAATACAGGCAATAGTCTCATATGCATAAAAATAATACTTAAAAATTTGAGGTCTGTAATTTTAAAACGTGATGTTAACCCTCAATTTTCCCCCCCTTGATGATTTTTGAGGGTGTACTTTCTAACATACAACTTTGTGGGAAAGAGATGGAAGATGGGAAGAAAAAAAAAACCTGCAAATGAACCACTTCTATTATGGGCATATCCCTTCCAGGCTGGCATAGGCACCTCTGAAATACCAGTGAGACAAACAGGCCTGCGTGCCCAGAGTCTCTCTGCATGTGCACACCATGGGCTTTCTAGAAACAACCCCAGATTCCACTTTGAGAGCCCTAACCTAACCCTAACTCCTGGGCCCAGTATCCCAGGACGGATGTTTCTGAATGAATGTTTCAGACATGCCCAACACTCCAAGGCAGAAGAGGAATCAAGGGTTTGGATTCCAGCTCAGGACAGGGTGACAAGTAGGTAGATGCTGGGCCAGTTTGCTGAGGTCATGATGTGCTGTAATGTGGACTGTCCCCCACAAGCTAGTGCATCTGAGCACCTGAGCCCCAGCCTGTGGGGCTGTTAGAGAAGGCAGTGGAATCTTTAGGAGACAAAACCTTACTGGAGGAAGTGGGACACTGGGGGCGGGTCTTGAGCTTTTATAGCTCAGTCCCACTTCCTGTTCATTCTCTGTTTCCTGAGTATAGTTGCAATGTGACCAGTCACTTTACAGTCAGCCACTGTGGCGTCCCCTCAATGCTTCCCCTCGAACTAAGAGCCTTCTGGCCTGAGGTAGCTTTTGTCAGGTATTTTGCCACAGCAATGAAAAAGTAATTACCACCGAGAGTGTGACCAGAGTTCTCACACTGTCTGAATTCTGGTGCTCCAAGCCCAGCCGTGTCAGTGGTCTGAGGAACAGCAGCTCAGCAGCGGCATCTGGAGGAAATGCACTGACATGAGGCCCTGCTGATGGTGGAGCCACTGGTGCTGTAGGACCAGGGACTGGTCCCCAGCTGGGCAAGGGAGGACCAGGGAATGCAGAGGCCAGGTGTGATGGTTTGAATGAGGACGTTCTCCAAAGGCTCCAAGTATTTGGACACTTGATCCCCAGTTTGTGATACTGTTTGGGGAGGTCATGGAACCATTAGGAGGTGTGGCCGTGCTGGAGGAGGCATGTCACTGGGGGCCAGCTTCAAGGTTTCATATGCAAGCCTTGAAGGATTTTCAGTTTCACTCTGCTTCCTGTGCCTGCTTGAAGATGGGAGCTCTCAGTTTTCTGCCCCGGCTGCCTCCTACCATGCCTCCCTGCCAAGAAGATGGACTCGAATCCCTCTGTAAGCCAAATAAACTCTTCCTTCTGTAAGTTGCCTTGGGCATGGCATTTTATCTTAGCAACAGAAAAGTAACTAATATATCAAGCCAAGGAAGGAGGCATGCTGTGGGCCTGAGGTCCTGGTAACTGCAGGCACCATAAAGGAAAGCTACTCACCTTGTGGAAGTCAGGAAGCAGAAAGGGAGGCAGGAAGGGGCCATCAGCAAGGTACCCTCCAAAGGCACTCTCCCATTTGCTCTGACTAGATGCCCCATCCTAGTTCCCATCACCTCCTATCAAATAACGAATCCATCAATGGACTGATCTGATGAAGTTGGAGACTACATGACCTGCTAACGTTCCCCAAAGCACATCTCCTGCAACCAAGCTTTAACACTTGAGCTTTGGGGCCACTTTATATCTAAATCCTAACAGTACCCCCAAGGAACACTGCAAGGAGGATGAGGCAGCCAAGGGTGGGGTGTCAGGCCTCCCATCAAAAATCAGCATCTTTGATACAGGAGTGGTGGCTCACACCTTTAATCTCAGTACTCAGGAGGCAGAGGCAGGTGGACCTCTGTGAGCTTGAAACCAGCCTGGTCTGCATAACAAGTTCCAGGCCAGCGGGAGCTACAGAGACCCTATGTAAAAAAAAATTATCACCTTTGGGACTGGAAATGTGGCTCAGTGGTTTAGTTCCCAGCACCCACACGGCAGTTAACAACCATCTATAACTCTAGTTCCAGGGGATCCAATGCCCTCTTCCCATCTCCGGGGGCACTGCATGCACATTGTGCATATATATACATGCAGGGAAAACATACATAAAATAAAAAAATCTAAATAAATAAATCATCACCTTTATTAGCTCTCTCTTTTGTGTGTGTAAATTTTATAGAGTTCCATTTGTGGGAAAGGATCAAATAAGTTGAGTAATAAATGCATTTATACATTGAGCAAACACACTGAGCACCTACACTCTGGGCACAGCTCCAGGTATGTGATACAGCCATGAGAAAGATAAACGATAATCTCTGCAGTTGGGGAACACACAAGGAGAATAAATGGGGGAGATGGCACGACAGAAAGTGGGCAGTGCTCTGGGGAAAACAGACGTAATAGACAATGGGATCAGTGAATGAGACTCAACTTTGTCCAGCAGAGGGCATTAGAGCCAGTTGGGGTCAAGGAAGGAGTTAGTCATGTGGTGTCTGTGCACAGAATGTTCTGGGCAGAGGGAGGAGCCAGGACAGCAGGCCAGAGACACAAGAGAGGGAAATGCAGAGACCAGCATGCAAGAAAATGGAGAGCCTTGCAGGTCCTAGTAGAGAGAGTGTCTTGGCTCTCAGTGACCTGGAGGAACAGCCACGCCTCTGTTGCTGGGAAGAGCGGCCCTGGGATTCAAAGAAGGATCTCTCTGGCTGCAGGAGAGGCCCACAGGGGACTGAGCACCCTAAGCAGCACCAGGCTAGGTTTGAAAAAACAGGGCTGGAGAGATGGCTCAGCGGTGAAGAGCACTGGCTGCTCTTGCAGAGGACCTGGGTTCGATTCCCAGCACCCACATGGCGGCTAACAACCATTCCTAACTACAGTTCGAGGCCCTTGCAAGCACGCGGCTCACCTTCTCGGCTCTCGGGTTCACGCGGTTCTGACTGGCTAAACAGCCACAATGTCCCTCTTTAGTTACAGTTTGGGGAATAAGAATATTTACTTGGCTTGACAACAAAGCTTATGCTATTCCGGAGCAGGTCACTAACAAAGGCATGAACTCTCGTGGGCTCTTTCTCTCCCACATCTGGAGATCCTTAGCATCACTGCAACAGCCTGCCCACAGGCTGCACGCTCCCCTCCCCTTTTTCCCAGTGTGCTCAGCATTTCCCAGGGTCCTTAGCGTCTCTCGGCATCCCTCCCTACACGTCCCAGTCTAAATATCTTGGGGTTCAGTTCTAGTTCCCTCAGACTACACGCTTACCCAACACGGGTACACTTACATACAGACAATTGTGGCACATGCCTGTAATCCCAGCACTCAGGAGGCAGAGGCAGGCAGATCTCTGTGAATTTAAGGCCAACCTGGTCTACATAAAGAGTTCCAGGCCAGCTGGGACCATAGGGAGACCCTGTGTCAAAAAGGCC